>NC_141934.1:29006746-29318212 GCF_057802395.1 Ceratotherium simum simum
ATTTATAGGAAAGATTCTGTCTTGAGGAAATAGGAATGTAGTCCTTACTCCTAGTAGAATTTTTAAATAGTTAAATTATGAGTAATTGTTTCTCTGCTAAATTAAAAGCAACAATTTCTGTTTCCAGAGGCCATTAATAAAGAGACAAAGAGGAGATTTGCCTTGAGCATCCCTGGAGGTTGCAGGGGAAGCAACAGATCCTTGGGAGTTGAAGCGGGATGTAATAGGTTCTAGGTTAGCAGCTGCTGGGTGCAGTGGCAGCTGGGTGCCCGGACCAGCTTGCCCTTCAAGACCCTGCTGCAGGGTGAGTGGTGGGCTGACAGCCTCCAGCGGCTGCAACTTTGGCTCTGACTAGGCGTGTTTGCGCCAAGACCTCTTCCTCCGCCCCCAGCACACAAGTGCTGCCTGTCTGACTCACCCTGATGGCAGCCTTTCCTCTTGGGGGCCCTGTGCGCTTGCCGAGACTCCTTGGGCTGTGCTGAAGTCAGAGGCGCCTCCTCCCCAGTCCTCCTTGCTTCCCACTCTCCTTTCACAGGCGTCAGAGCTGCATTTTATTTATTTTTTAATTGTAGTAAGAACACTCAACATGAGATCTACTCTCTCAGCACAATTTTCAGTGCATAGTATGGTACGGTCAACTACAGGCACTCTGCTGCACAGATCTCTAACGCTGACTCAACTTGCATAACCAGAACTTTACCTCTGTTGAAAAACAACTCCCCATGTCCCCACATATCCACCCGTAGATGAACGGATAAAGAAAATGTGGTCTACACAAACAATGGAGTATTATTCAGCCTTAAAAAAGAAGGAAGTCCTGCGTATGCAATGAGATGGATGGACCTGGAGGGCATATGCAGGCGCACCTTGATCTGAAGACGTCTCTCTTTATCCTGCCCCTGCCCTTATCTCCACAGGTGTTTTGCCCAGTAAATCACTTAAGTGTCCAGATCTGTCTTGGTGTCGGCTCCTTGGAGGACCTGAACAGACACAGAGGCTGGGTTTTGTTATAGTGATGGTGATGGACATCAGGTGCTTTTGTCTCTCCAGATTTATCCCCACTTCTCTTTCCAGACACTCCCCTTTGCCCTACATAGACAATGATGCGGCAGTGAGGTGGACCCTCCGTCTCCACGAAAAGCTCGTTGGATGTGGGAGGAAGTTGTGTGAACACAGACAGGAAAGACCAGCCAGGATGGAGGGACTAGAGACGGAGGATGTTCCTCAGCCTTTTCCATCTCTCACAATCTTAACAGCACTGGGGAGCCCATTCAGTCCCCTGGTGGACTGTCTCTGGATGTGGACACGTCTGGATGTCTCTGGATGTGGTGATGAAGGTGAGGCTATGCATTTTGGGAGGAAAACCACAGAGGTGATGTGCTTCCTCAGCAAGTCCCATCCGGGGGACATTAGCACAACTTAGAAACTCTATCTGAAAAGCCTACAGCTCCCATGTATACGTTCTAAAAGAAAACCAATCCTTGCCATCATCCTCGTCATTGTGATGAACCTTTTATGACAGACAGCCACGTGCCGGGTACTGTGTGAGTTACTTCACAGTCATGCCTCGTTAACTCCCATGGATATCTTCTGTGACAGGTACTATTACTACCCCATTTACCAAATGAGAAACTGAGGGTCAGGGAGACTAAGTCACCTGCCAGTCACACTGGTATTAAGTGGTTAAGTTAGAACTTGAATCCAAGTCTTCATAACTGCATGTCCCATATTATATTCACCCCGCCTTGAATCTGATGTTCACCCCTTTCTGCCCCTGTAGTGTTCAGTGCTGCAACGTGTCTACCTTTCCAAACTCCCTTGAGGGTGGTAGTGGCTATGTGATACCTTTTGCATGAAAGGAAATAAGCTGATGGGTTCTGGGAAAGTTTTGCTCTCCTGAGATAGTCTGTGCCCCTTCCTGCTTCATTCTTTTGCCTGCTTGGAATGTAGACCTGTGGCTGGAGGTGTGGCAGCCATCTTGCAACCATGAGGCAAAAGACATGAGCAAGAAAACCAACTTGCTAAAGATGGTGCTGCCAGAAGAAAGAAAGAGTGTGGTTCCCTGTTCTCATTGCTGAGTAGCTACAGCAGCTCTGGACTCCCACCTCTGGACTCCATGTCACAAGTCACAAATAGGATTTTGTTTTTGTTTTTGTTTATTTTGCTATTGTCAAATATTTGCTATGTTCAGCTATGTGTGATCCTAATTGACCCCCAAACACAAATACAGCTTCCTTCTGTGTAAAGTATGATAGTTTCTAAGTCTTTTCCCTAAAATTTTTAGTTTAATTTGGGGATCACAAACTCAAATGGCTATGGAGGGTGAATAGCATAAATAAATGAGTTGGGCCTGAATTAGAAAGCTCCCTCCCAGGCAGAAGAAGAGCAAGTTAGTCAGATCATCTGACTGTTGGCTTGCAAAAAAAGGGCTCAGTGCTGCCAGATATTCCATTTTCTAAAAGAAGCTATAAATCCTATTTCTAACGGAAATTTTAATGTAACAATTCCAGATTTTTAAATCTTGGCCACTATCCAAAAACTTTAAGGCCAAACACAACGTGTATATTGGCTACATATGACCCGAGGACCTCCAACTGGCAACCCCTGACTTAGAATAAAAAGCTAACATCATGATATTTACTTATTTTAGGGATATGGGAGAAGGAAAACATTGCAAGAAAGCAGGCTGGAACTTTTTTGATCTTTGAACTGGCAATAAAAACAAACAGCAGAAACAAGTCGACAAATAGAGTCTGCTCACATTGCCCTCATTCATCAGCAGAGGCTGGAACCCGTGAAACACGGATGGAAGCCCGATCTTCCAGCCTCTGCCGTGTGTCTAACTGTAGCACCCAGACCAGTGGCTTCACCTTCATTCCGATGACAGATGGCTGTCCCCGACTCAACCTCGGCATGCCGACTCCCAGTGCTGGAAGCAGAAGCCCCGAGAAACTGTTTTAGTAAGAGCACATTAATACCCTCCCCTCGCCCAAACTCTGAAATGTTTTCTTGCAATATTACTTGAACGCTGCAGGCAGCAGGAAAGATGGGTCCCAGTTTACAGTTAGGAAAACAGAGAGGGGGAAAAAATCAATTCTCCAAGGTGTGCAGAGGAAGTGTGATGTTGCCTGGAGCAAATGATGGGCTGCCTGACTCTCAATTCTTTCTCTTTCCAGTAGTGTTTCTGGCTCTAAGAAGGGGTGTGTGTGTGTGCGCGCGTGTGTGTTGGGAAGCATGAATGGTTTTCAGTTGCTGCACACGCAGCGCCATTTTCAGAATATTCAACCACCAACACAGCCTGGTTAGAATGGCCCCCACCCAACCAGACACCAGCATACACCACCAGTTCAGCCAGGCCAGCGCAATCCTGTGAACAACCACCTTGGTCCCAGGGAAGACCCAAAGGAGGAAAAACAGCAGGAGGGAAAGGATTCCCATTTGTCTGACCAATTCCACTCACCCCTGGCAGATAAGAACCAATAAAAACACATCTCACATCTTGTCTCTGCTGCGGAAGCATTGCCTGGTCAAATAAACGACTGATTACTCTGTTGGCTTTCTGCACCTATTCTAGTACATTTTAAAGTCTGTAGAGAAACATGCATTTTCAAACCTGCCATGAGCTTTTCCTTCTTTTTGGTTTATTAGGGTACTATTCACATATGATAAAATTCAACAATATTAAGCATACAGTTTGATGAATTTTGGTAATTGTATACAATCGTGTGACCACCACATCGAGACATGGGATAGCCCCTCACCCTAAAGAGTTTCCTCGTGTAACTTCATGCTTGGTTTCCTTCCCCCACCCCGACCACAGGCAACTACTCATTTGCTTTCTGCTATTATAGTTTTTTTCCTAGAATTTCATACAAATGGAACCTTTTATGTTTACCTCTTTCATGTAGCGTAATGTTTTTGAGTCACCCGTATTGTTGCAAGCATCAATATTCCCTCCTTTTGATTGCTCAAGAGCCATCCCTTGGATGTGAATACTACAATTTGCTTATCCATTCACCATTTATTGGACATTTGGGTTGCTTCCAGGTTCTGGCTTTTATGAATAATATTACGAGCCCTGAATATTGGCTTGATTTTTAACACAACACATCACACGGATGACCTTGTAAATCTTAGTTTGAAATATATAAAGATAGAGAAGTGGGAATAACTTTGCTTAAACAAGTTTGTCGTTGGTATTGCTAAAACTGTAACAGCCACAGGACAGTCGATGCCCTCGGCCTCTATGGTCCTTCTCAGGTTCAGTGGCCAACATGATCAGGTGGGAAATCACTCATTCATCCCACACATGCTTATTGACCACTTGTTCTGTCAAGCCCAGCATTAGAATTTGGGAACACAATTGTGAACGAGGCAGACGAGGTCTTTGGTCTTTTGGAGATTATAATTTAAAAAGGGAAGTGGGGTACCAGGCACAGAAAGTGAGAAAAATAAATGAACAAGATTATTTTTGGTATTATATATGATGGAGAAATTAAAATGGTGTAACATGATGGTGAGCACTTCTTTAGACAGAGTGATCAAAGAAAGTCTCTTGGAGGAGTGTCCACAGGAACAAACGTGGTACCCAGTGAACTCAACTGACAACTGTCTTTAGAGTCAGACATAATCTAGAACAGGGGATTGAAACACAGGCTTATGTTGGGCTGCACTCTAATGACTCTCAAAACAAGTGCTATTTTCCTGGAAAAGACGAGGTTGTTTAAAAGACAGATTAGCCAGAGGCAATGAATTGGATACTTTCTCATAAGTGGACAAAATGTAACTATTAAAAAAAATCCTCTCCAGCTAGTAGTCACGGATTTGTGGACCACATTGGAAGGTGTCCCCAGGTCACCTGCCTCATCCTGAATACGGTGACCATCACCTGCGTGTATGTCTGCAGCCTCAGCAGATGGTGACCCTGATTCTCCATGCTGGCGAATAACATCATATCTCCCCAAAGAAAAGATGATGTGAATTAGAGACAATGAACACATTTACAACCACGGTATTCGCTCTTATTTTTGTGTAGTCTATGGATTGGTTTTATATTCTTTGTGTGTTTTGTTAAGTCTAAAGCATTTATGAAGATCTTATATATTAGACTTGTGATTTTAATTGAATATTTAGGAACTTATAATTGAGTAACATTATAATCAATATTTAAATCTATCTAATTTAACCTAATGTGTTAAATTTGTTAAATTCAAAAGTTTTACACTTCTTTATTGTGGGAGTAGTATATGACTATTTAGAGATTATATAACTATTAATTATTTAAAGACTGATAAATTTGACAGGAGACACAGTGTGGACAGTTGTGATAATTGCTTTCCGATACCAATGATGCCATCAGGAAATCGTCTCTCTCCATGGCTTTCCTTTGCTGCCCTCCTGTCCTAAATGTTCCCAGGCAAGCCTGCCTCTTTTTGGGGTAAGGTGTCTATTGGCAGCTCCAGGCACATTTCCAGTAGCATCACTCATTTCCCCAGGTTGGGTTCTATTGGACCAGCTTGGGTCCCATGCCCATCCCTCAACCAATTGTTGTGATCAAAGGGAGGAATTCTTGACTCTGCCAATCTTGAGCTGCAGAGGGTTAGGGTGGCCCATTCAAACCACAAGAACAAATGGGGCATTTCTCCGAGGAAACTCAAGGAGAATAGCCAAGCAGAACCAATAACCCTATATTTACATAAACTGCAGAAAAAGGGGAAGAAATAGCAATTTTGAGTTCTGAGTTCTTGGCAGCACAGTATACATGAAGATGAAAAGCCTTTTTTTTATTGAATTCCTATGCTTTGACAGTGTTCTCAATTTCCCTCTGCAGGTCAGGACAATTTGAGAACTCCAATCATGTCCTTCAGAATAGAGGTGAGGGGGAGACCTGCTCTAGGGCAGTGATGACCCCCCTACTTCTGCCCTCCCAGAGGGAATTCCCGTTCATGGGACGTTTAATGTGGAGCTGTCTTGTGACAGCTGAAGTTGCCTGATTTATTGTTTAACATTTCTCTTGCTGGACCCTTATCCACTTGAATAGTTCATCATGGCCTGAGGGCTAAGTAGACGTCTTCTTACCTTTCTCGGTGTCCCCCCTATGCCTATTGCAGAGGTTTCCCTGCAGATTCTCAATTAATGGAGAGGAAATGTGGAGAGAAAGGAAAAGAAAGGAGGAAGGCAGGGATGAACCAGGCTGGACGGCAAGCCTCCAAACTCTAGAGCAAACAGAACGTGGAAAATACTGACGAGGAATTACGTGCTTATCACTCTGCTGGAAGCCACACCAATGGCCCCTAATCAATCATGTCTCCTAACTTCCAGACTCTTGTGTGGTCCCTTCCCTCATCAACTCTAGGCTTCGTGTCAAAACGATGATGTTCCAATTGCTTTGGCCAACGTGGCGTCAGCAAGCAGGACACAAGCAGAGGCGTGCCATGTGCTTGCACACTGGAGCTTGTCCTGTAGAAGCCCAGGTGCCACGTGAGGAAGCCCTAGCCAGCCAAGTGGAGAAGGTTCGTGCAGGAAAACTGAGGCCCCTCGCTGACAGCCAGATCTGAGAAGGGGCGCCTGGGACGACCCAGCCTCGTTGGGCTTCCAGCCCACTTGTGTGATGGTAGTTGAGACCAGCCCAAATGGCAGAGTCATACACATATAGAAATGATAGTTGTTTTAAGCCACTGTGGGGTAGTTTTTCATGCAGTAATAGATAACTGATACACATTCCCTTAGCCATCATCTGAGGCAGTAGATATGTGTCTGTGTGTGCATGTTTATATATAAACATATATATGAATTTTTGTATGTTTATTATTTTATATATTTATAGGCTGAAACACAGTATACATATATACAACCAAAAGTTATAAAAAACAAGACTTACTTTTACTACATGTAATACGTGATAATATTTTCTATCCCTTTCCTTTTCATTTCATTCTATTCTTTCTCTCGCTCCCTCTCTTTTTCTTTCTCTGACTAATCCTGGCTAATAACCCTCTAAATTGATTTCACAACTCACTAACGGCTCGTTACTCACAGTTCAAAAATCCCTGATCTGGAGAACAGGATTTAATTTAGGGAGAGGGGCTGCAGAGACGAGCTTCAGGGGGTAGTTCCTTAAATTTACATGAAGACTTTTCCGTGTCAGCAGGCACGTGCATGTTCTGGGAGAGGACCCCAGACTTTTGTCAGATTTCAAGAACCGACCACTGATCCTGAGAGTCATCGTCATCATGATGACGGTGATAACTCTGAATCTCTATCTCCCAGCCAGGATCTCTCACCTGAGCCCTGGACTCACAGCCAACAGCCTACTGGACATTTCCAACTGGATGTCCTAAAGCCACTCCAAACTCATTAGTTTCCAAACTTATTCAATTTTTTACTACCCACACCCTCTGCCAAAACCAGCTCCTCTGCCATTTTCCAAGCTGGAAGCCTGGAAGTCATTCTTGATGCCTTGACATCACCCTACAAATCGGTCACCCACACTGTGTTGCTTCTATCGATCCTACTGTCTGTACTGGACCTCCTTTCTTCCTATCCAGCTTTCCCGGAATTTTCCTCATTCCAGTTCTCAAGAGCTCTTCCCTGGATTGTCACCAGAGCTTCCCTACTGGCTTCCTGGCACGTAATTTCAATTTGTCAGATCCATTTTCCACCACGGCCACCAGAGTGGTCTCTGATGACTACAAATGTTATGACATCACTCACCTGTGTGAACATGCATTAATTACCCAAAGGCTACCCACAGTGTAGAATGACAAATGATAGAACCTCCTTTGCAAAAGGTGCTTCACAACCTGGCTCAGTTCCACTGCCCATCTTCCACCTATGCCACGTCCCACCTCTCCTTGCCCTCCACATGCCACACTCTCAAGTCTTCGCCCACTTTCCCTACAAGGCTCTTACTGTGCTTATCCAGCTGGCAAACTTCTACACATCCCCCAAATCTCAGCCTAAATTTTACCTTTTCTGGGAATAATTACAACAGGTATTGGTGATTAGTGTTTGTGAGAACAGCACACTCTTCCAAGGGCTTCCCATGAGTTAATTCACACAGTCCTGTAAGGGAGGAGCTGTTAGTACCCTTATTTTACAAATGGGGAAACTGAGGCTCAGAGGAAGTGTGAAATAGGCTGAAGGTCACACCGCTAATAAGAGGGCATTGCCAAGACTCAAACCCAGGCAGTCTGGCTTCTGAACTCACAGTTTATTCATTTGAAAATACCTTTTAATTGGAAATAATTTCAAACTTATAGAAAAGTTGCAAGAATAATACAAAAAACACCTTTCTGCTCTTGACTCGGATTCGTCTACTGTTAACATTTTGCTCATCTGCCATGATTTGTTCCACCTATCCACCTCTCTCTATTGACCTATTATCTCGCTCTCTCTCTATATATATATCTATATTTCTATATATCTCTCTATATATTGACCTATTATCTATCTATCTATTTATCTATCTACCTATCTATCTATCATCTATGTTTTCTTTCTGAACAATATGAAAGTAAATTACATACATCATGACTATTTACTCTTAGATATTCAAGCATGTATTTCTCAAGAATAAGGATACTCTCTTACATAACCACAGTACAATGACCAAATTCAGGAAACCTAACATTTTACTTAAATTTATCTAATGTGCCTTATTCCAGTTTCATCAGTTGACCCAAGAACGTGTTCATAGTTTCTTCCCTCCAGTACAAGATCCAGTCTTGGATTGAGTGTTGCATTAGGTACCATGTTTTTCTTTAATTTGGAACATTTCCTTGGCCTTTTGTTCTCTTTCACAACGTTGACATTTTTGAGGAATGCTACCAATTTTTTAATGGGATGTTCTCTATTTGGGGTCAGTCTAATAGTTTCCTCACGGTTCGATTGCTCTATGCAGCCCCAGCTGGGATGTTACAGAGGGGACAATGTATCCTTCCCAGGGAATCCCATCGCAGGCACTAGATGTCCATCTGCCCCTCATCAGTGATCTTAATTCTGATCACCTGCTCAAGGTGTTGTCTAATTTTGCCAATCTGTAGTTACTACTTTTTTTTCTTGCAACTAATAATCTGTCTTTGAGAGACACATAAAACCATGAGAATATACTGCTCCATCAACTATCCCATTCCCCACCCCAGATTTTGCATGAACTGACCATTTGTTTCTGAACCAAATTTAGTGTGACGGTTGCAAAATCATGATTTTTCCATTTCCAGCACTCTCTCCATGTTTGCCAGTCAGCATCTGCACAGATGTCATGATTCCCTTCAGTCCCCCAGACAGATTCAGGCATCTCTCTTCTACGTCCCCACACTGCTATAGGAGTAATGGTTTGTTTACCTACCTTTTTCTCTACTAAATCTATGGCTTGTTGAGGGCAAGCACCCTATCTTTTCCTCTTTGTATCCACGACACCCATGAAGAGCTTGTCCTAAAATAATCACTCAATATTTGTTTTTGACGGAGATAAAGTCTGTAGCCTAGTGTGGTAGACAGAATAATGGGCCCCCGAAGAGGTCCGCATCCTAATCCCTGGAACCCTGGCTACATCGTCTTACACGGTAAAGGGGACTTTGTGGATGTCATTAAGGTAAGGACCTTGAGGTAGGGAGACTATCCTGGGTGGGTCTAAGGTAATCACAAGGGTCCTTATAAGAGGGATGCAGGAGAGTCGAGTCAGAGAGAGATTTGAGGATGCTATACTGCTAATAGAGAAAGCGGCCACAAGCCAAGGAATGTGACGGCCTCTAGAAGCTGGAAAAGATCAGGGGAAGAACTCTCCCCCAGAGCCTCCAGAAGGAACGCAGCCCTCCCAACACCTTGATTTTACCCTCATAGAACCCATTTTTAGGCCTCTGACCTCCAGAACTGTAAGAGAATAAATTCGTGTTTTTTAAACCCATTACGTTTGTGGTGATTTGTTACGGCATCAATAGGAAGTGAATACACCTAGTGGAGTGGGAATGTTCTCCTCACCCCACCCCACCGCAGACGCACCCTAGTGCTGGCAACATGAAAGAAGCCCTCCTCACATGCACAGGGACCCCTCACGCCCCCTCTCCCTCTCCAGGAGGACTGTCCCTGAGGGTCTCCTGCTCTCCAGGTCGTCTTGCAAAACACCGGGTCTCAGCCTGGACAGACACATCTTGGGCTGGCTCCTCTTTTGTCAGAGAGAAGGTATTCTCCACCGTGGGTTTCCCCAGCTTAGTAACAAGGGATTATTCACGGAAATGCTGCCCCAGGAACAGGGGGCTCAAGTCTTTCTGCCCCTGAAACAAAAGCAGGGAGATTCTTACCCCAAATTTCTGTGACTGCTTGGGACTAGAGTTGGAAAAAAAAAAAAATAACAGACAAGCTGGTATTGCTGGAGAAAGGAGAAGGGTTGTTTGTGCTTCTGTCCTTCTAGAGTGTGTATAGGTATCTCTCAGGGCCTTGGAGGTCGGTGTAGATTTGCTGGACTTTGATGAAAAAGCAAACGATAAAAAGAAGGGAAGTGGAGGGGTAATGGCATGGTTTCACTGCTCTCCTCTTTAAACTCTGCCTCACTGACTCCAAGAACAGTGCACACTCCTCCTGCACCGGGTGGCAGGGTGTGGACAACAATGAGCCTGTTTCAGTGTCTGGCTGTGGGAAAGGCAGACAGCACTAGCTAGGAAAAAGATGATGCCAAGCTCATCCATGACCACTGCTCCTACATCTAGCTATTAGTTTCTCCAATTTATGAGGCTTTGAGGCCTTTTTTTTTTTTTTCTCTCTGGGAATAGCCTAATCCTCTTTGTCAAAAACCTAACATATGCCACAGAGCAGAGGGGAACCATTACTGAAGTATTAATGTCATTCTTCCACAGACACAAAACACAGATGGCAGCAGGCAGGGAGTTGTGACCCCGGGGAGGAGTGTCATTCTGTCCGGATGACAACATGAGCCGGGAGCAAGTCCACAGGACATGGACACCTGGGTCTCCCTCCCAGCTGGTCTTGAACATGCTGTGTGATTTACTCGTGACCCAGTTTCCTCCATGAATGAATGGAAATAACACCAACGTGCTTTGCACATTCATATACACAATCTCATCTCGCCCCATCACAATCCTGCGAGGCACGTGGCCTCACCCTTCCTTTAAAGATCAAGATGTTTGGGCTTAAAGACGTTAGCATCATTCCCAGTGTGACATGGTTAGTAGGTGGCAGGGCAGAGGTATTGACTCGGTCCTGGCTCCCTAAGCCAGAAGTGATGGCAGATTCTAGTATGGAAGAAACCAAACACAGAAGAGCTCTCCCTTGGCCCAAATCCACACTGCTGTCTATGGGTGTGCACAGCTCTAGGTGGTGGTCTTATAAAACACGTCTTACAGCTTGCAAAGGAGCCAATTTTGGAGACTGTGCTTAGAGGGAAAACATGTTCTCCAATCCTTATGTTTCCCTAGAGGGGAGGGAAGAATAAGGAAGAACACATCCAGTTTCCCGGGCACCTCTCTCCTCTTCCCCAAGAAAGGAGGGCAGCAACTTACTCAACCACAAGGAGGAGAAGGAACAGGGAGTTCC
The DNA here is from genome assembly GCF_057802395.1 of Ceratotherium simum simum. Classification (NCBI taxonomy): domain Eukaryota; kingdom Metazoa; phylum Chordata; class Mammalia; order Perissodactyla; family Rhinocerotidae; genus Ceratotherium; species Ceratotherium simum. The sequence goes on from NC_141934.1 coordinate 29,018,297, forward strand.
CCAATGGACTCTGTTTTGGAGAAAAGTGCATTTCCCAGTCTCACCTGTAGTTAGATCAGAGCTGCCTGGCTAGGTCTGGCCACTAGATTGTGAGCCAAGTGACAGGTGTCAAGTCCAGGCTGAGGCACTTATGGGCTGGGGGGCTTTCCTGATCCCTCCTGGGTTGTCTTTTGAAACCACACGCTGACATGGCAGCTTTAAGAGGTGGCTGGAGACTGGATCCTGAGGAACCAATGGAGTAGCAGCCCTGTGCCATTAATCCACATTGAATTTTGCAAAAGCCAGAAGTAGATTTTGTTGTTAAGTCCCTGAGATTTCAGTGTTTACTTATTGCTGAGGCTTAACACAGCCTCTCCTGACCAACACACCCGAAACCCTCTCTCCAATCAGCTGTAAAAATGATACACTGATATTGTTATTTCTGTCTATCTGCTGCCTGGCTCTCATTTTTTAGTTGGTTCCAAATTCACCCTGGAGAGGAAGAGAGAAGAATTATTTCTTGCTTTTGCTTCTCAAATCAATCACACGCCACACCCCCACACCACACACACACACACACACTTGTGACCTCTAATAGGCCATTTCCATTTAGAGCTGTGTGGATTTGGGAAGGCATAAGACAAAAGCGATATTACGAAACAAATCTATTCTAGCGTCTATCTGACGCTGGAGGGCTCAATCCAGGATGCGCTGGGTGAAGAGAGAAGGCATTCCTCCGGCCACCCGGGATTACAGGGCAGGGCACATGGCCCAGCGATGGGCCAATGGGTGCGATGACAATACTGATGGTTAACACTGAGTACTCGAGGACGCCAAGTAGTGTGCACAGTGCTTTATAAATTATTTTGGTTACTTATTTTTAATATTTTCAATAAAATAATTAAATTTATTATTATTATAATTATTTTATAATTTATTATTCATATATTATTTCATTTAATCCTCAGGAAAATCCCAAGAGATAGGTTCTTTTACCAGCCCCATTTTACGGAAGAGGAAACTGAGGCCCAGTGGGGTTAAGCAGACCCACCAAGGTCACCCAGGGGGTCAGCAGGAGGGGCAGGATTCGCAGCCGGGCGGTCTGATGCCAGAGCCTGTGCTATTAGCACTGGGCGACACGTTTTGGGATCCCCAGACACTGAAAACCTGTGGGGCTAAACCACAGAAAGGCTGGCAGCCTGCCCAGCAGGCACTGCAGAGATGCTACGCTTTGGGACGAGTCTTCACGTTTTTAATCCAGTATCCGAGCTCCTTTCCCTGTTTCTCTCCGCTCACTGCCCACACGACAGGAGGGCAGCAGCCTTGGACCACGATGACCCGGGCTCTGGCTTTCCAGGGATCTCCGGGCTCCCCCCCGTGCTCTAGTCTGCCCCATCCCAGGCTGGCCACAGTCTCCTGGCCCCTCACTGGCGGTAGGCAAGGCTGCCCCACTGCCCTGCCCTGACTGGCCGCAGGCTCACTGCTGTCCCTCAGAGGGCACTCACGACCAGAATACCAGGGCTGCCTCCCTGGACGTGGGCACAGCACTGCTGGGGTTTCCAGGGTGTTCGTCTCATTTTAACTCCACAAGGAGCATCAATGGAGGAGCTGTGATTCTCTCCAGGAGGAGGCTCTCAAAGCCTGTATCCCAATTCAGGGAAAAGGCCACTATTTTGACAAATGAGCCAAGTTGAACAGCCCCTGCCACAGCCATCTGGAGGTATTAGTAATGCAGCAACCTGCGTCTTTAAGGAGGTAACTAAGGTGGGGTTTACATTTCAGATCATTTCGTTAATGCCGTGGGAAGGAAGCCAGCCAGCATACTCTCTGATGGTTGGCTTTCCAAAGGGGACATGCCTGACATTTGTTGCGATTGTCCTTATTCTGGGTTAGATCACCAAGGAGCACAATCAACTGAGGAGGGAAACGAGATAAAGACCAAGAGCTATGAGGGGCTGGGCGTCTGCCCTTGGGCATCACCAATAGCCCCATCTTGCTTCCCTGATGGCCGTCATCTGCAAACCTCACCACGACGCTCGCCACATCCAGGATGATAATCAGATGGATTATCCAATAATCCAATATGGTCACAACAGTTGTAATATTCTGGAATATTCCCATACTAATTTGCAAATAGGCACAACTCTCACCCTCCCCAAGGACCCCCACCTCCATGGCCACCCCAGACTCCTTCCTGAGATCCCCCTAGACATGCCCATTATACACAAGCTAAAAGGAAGGGCAGGCTGCCGGGACACTACTCCATGTCTGCTGCCTGCCTCTGCTCAGACTTTTCTGTGCCTCTCGTACCTTCGTTAAATATTTGCGCAGCACCTGTCCAAATCCATGTGCCATTAATATTATTTAGTTAATATATATCTTTATAAATTTCAGCTTTATTGAGGTATAATTAACATGTAAAATTGCAAGATATTTAGAGTGAACATGGTAGTAATTTGATATACGTATACATTGTGAAAAGATTCCTCCCATCCAGTTAATTAACACATCCATCCCCTCGCATATTTATCTGTTTTTTTTTTTTTTTTTTGGTGTGAACACTGAAGTTCTACTCTCAGCACATTTCTGTTACAGGATACAGTGTTACCAACTACAGTCACCAGGTTGTCCATTAGAGCCTCAGATCTTGTTCACCTTATGCACCTATTGAATCAACTTGCTTTTAAATCAATTCACTTTACAACAAACAGCCCCACGCTCTGGGGCTCCATGGGCAGGCTGGGGCTTCTCTGAATCCTTCAGGCGCTCTGAGCCAGCTGACAGGGTGTTGAAATAGAGCGCTTGTCCACATTCCCGCCAACCTGAAAATTCTATCAGCCGAGGTTTTAACGATGCAGAGCCCGAATCCACCTCTCCTTCAGTTGCCTTTTAATCAGAGTTGGGGGCGGGAAAGCAGGGCGATCCAGCTTGTCACCTCACCTCTCCCCATAACCTTCTGCCCGGCCAGGCAGGGGCACAGGACGCCCTCGAAAGCCCCAGGTTTGACCTGAAATGGAGCCCGGCTCCTGTGTGAAGGCATTGCAATAATGAGCAGTCTGCCTGGCTGACAGTGGTTTCCAGAATCCCCAACCTCTCCTGCAAGGGAGTTTTCTCAGCAGGAGGTGAAAGAGGTGCCCCAGGGAGAGGGGATTCTGGAGCCTCCAGGGGAAGCATCAGTGTGCCTGGCAGCAGGCCCGCGACACTCCTCATTACTCAGAAATTATTTCCAGGGTGTCTGACGTTTCCCTCCAAGTCACTCCCCTCCCTTCCTCTGCTCTGTATCACAGGCCTTTGCAAGCCATTCCCAGGCTCCATTGTCAACTGGCTTCAAAGTAGGTTCAGCGAGGTGGGCCTGGGGAGGAGAGGCGATGCGGGGGGATTTCTCCCCCTCTTCTCTGTGCTTTGGACAGTGTCTCTGGTAGGGGCTGGGTCTCTTCCACGGTTCCAGCTCCTGCCAAGTTCCCTGGGCTCTGGCGACACCATCTCCGTTTGTCCTCAGGACCTAGTAGCGGTGGTTGCTGCCTGCCTATTGCTGATCTCTCAGTCATCTCATGATCTCCCCATTGCCCTCTCAGCTCTTTTCGACCAGCTCCACGTACTAAATTCCCTCTAGGCAGCTCCTCGCTGTGGTTTCTGGCGCCCTGGCTGGACTCTGCTCAATGCTCCTACTTTGCATCCAGCCCTGCTCCGGGCACTGGGAGAAAAGAAGCATTCAGACACAATAACATATTCTACGTGCAAACCGGAGAGATATGTGGACGTAATTTCGAGAGCTGGTGCTCACCAACCACAGAATTCAAATGTGGTATTGCCCAAGGCATACAGAGTCTGAACACGGTGGAATCAGAGATTTCTGGCTAAATAAATGGAAATAAACGCTCTGTAGCTCTTGCTGTCTCCCCCAGGAGGCGAGATCTCGGTGCTCGGGTCACAGTGAGATGTCACAGCACCCCGGGCTCTGCTGTGAAAAACGGAAGGAGAGCTGTCCATGCTAATTACTTGTACCATCAGCTTTTCTATTCTCTTAATGATTCTCACTAGCTGATTTCATAAGGCTTTTTCATACTTCTAAGCAAATATAATAAATAGTCCATCTGAAAAATAAATAGGTGCCTTTCAGAATTCCAAAATCAGAAGGAAGGTGGTTTTTCAAAGAACCCCCGGCTCTGCTGGTTTGGGCCACCACCAGCAGTAAGACCAGGCATTCCCGGGGACCCCTCGCTGAAGTGGGGCAATCAATGATGGATGCAGAAGTGTCAGGTGGAGTTCACTGGGATGACTCCAGGCAGGTTGGTGGTTCTGCACCCTTCCTGTGTGCCTGGGACGACACTGGCTCTCATTTCAGCTGGGAGTCATTTCAAAGACTGGAATGTGATGCAGGAAGTACATTGTGCAGGAATGGAGCACTTTAGATGGTGGGAGGTGATACATCATGGTGGAGCCTACAGCCCATCCCAGGCAAGACCATTCAGGACATTTACTAAGTTTCTGGATACTCTTTCGGTGTGAAAACTTTCATTGAAAATAATTAATCTTATAATAACAACAATAAACAAACACATAGAGACAGAGATTGGATTGGTGGTTACCAGAGGGGAAGGGGGGAGGGAGGAGGGCAAAAGGGATAATTCGGCACATGTATGTGGTAATGGGTTGTAATTAGTATTTGGGAGGTGAACGTGATGTAATCTATGCAGAAATAGAAGTATAATGATGTACACCTGAAATTTATACAATGTTATAAACCAATTTACTGCAGTACACAAAAATTAAAAAAAAAAGAAAATAATTAATCTTATATTTACAATTTGCGACATGTAACATTTCATCGCCTCTTTTTCGACAACGGAGAAGAACTTGACAGGTTGCCGGATGCACAGACCACATTGTGAGATGTTCTGGGGATTCAGCGAGGGGAGTGAAAGAGAGGGGGGCATTTGCGGGGTTATAGTTCAGCAGGATAGTAGAGGGACCAGCAGGTGCTGGAAGCCAAAGGGCTGGTGCATCACTCGAAGTTGAGTGCTGCCTTCCTCCATGTTTTTAGCAACTGTGGAAAATATGCTTAAGTTTCCCAAACTTTGCATTTTCTATTTGGGAGCTAGGATGAGATGACATGGATCTATTCATTAATTCAACAAACATTGACTCTTTGGCGCCTGTCGTGATACAAGATTCATGGGGTTGTGTAAAAGATGGCTCCTGCCTTGGGGTTCTGTTTCTTCAACATCTGACATCCTCAGATCATTTAACAGGTGTTTGGGTGCAAATCACACGTTTATAAATAAAACACAATATTTTAAAACTTAATAGTAATGGTACTTATATGACTAAGAAGGATCATATTGTTTGTGCTATTTCCCTGTGGTATCTATATCTGACTCAGTGACAGACGGCTTGTGCCCTAAGCCATTTTTTCTCATCCGCTTGGTTACTTTTCTTATTCTTTCTTCCATTTTTTAAAATTAGGACTTCCTGACTCATCCGAGATGGCAGCTAGTTTGTTGGTTCTGTCTGGCGGTTCTGGATGTTTGAAATGACCACAGACCCGGAGCATCTGGTGTGGCTTTTAATTGCCAACTGCCTCCTGAGAGCTATGTAATTACTGCCCATTTTGCTGCACACTCCGCTGAAAGCATGCATTCCCAGTACGTCTTTGATCATTTTTATACTTTTCTGGCACTACAGAGTCAAGATCAGGAAGCATGCTGTTGACCACAAAATAATGAACAGAATGTTAAGTCCTCTAGCAATTCTCCCTCAAACATGCACAGCATACAGCCCGAGAGCTGTTTTGTATGAAACACACACATCAATGATTCCTTACAATTGTAAAATAAGATATTTGCGAGAATACACAGAAGCAAGTAATTGCTTTTCCACATAGAACGTTGTCTGATAAAGGAAACTACCAATACTGTATTGCACTTTCTCTCCAAGCATATCTGGCGTTCAGTTTGCCCCTGACTCTGCAAGCTTCTTAGAACCAGTGTTATTTGTATTCATTTTATGCTGCGAGGAGTACATACATCTTTGATGGTGATTATGTAGTGTTGTTTTCCTTCCCTTTAACCATAATGCTAGTTTGGTATAGAAAGCCTTATGTTGCTCTTGTTGTAATAGGTTTAGCAGAGTGGTACTTCTTTTGAAATGTTGCCAATATTTCCATGGCTTCATGACAGTCTAATAAAATACCATTTTTGGAGAGTCATTATCATTCTTACTAGTCACCTTTTTCTTTTTCAGATCATCATATTTTCAGATTCACTTGCATCAGTACATTCAGATTTACACTAGAGATTTGTCCACTCTTTATGTTAATGTCATCATCCTGCATATAATACTAATATTTCTATTTTAATCACTGTTTCATACTTAGTTAACCTATGTTGAGCCACTGATCTATTTTTATGAATCCAGAATATAATGCCAACGCAATGGAAACAATACACATTGCCAACTTAACCAATGCAAATGAAACACACAAATTACATAAAAATACATTAGCTGTTATTAATTCTACCCCGATAACAGAATGTTAGCTGAAAATAAAACCCCAGACCATCTGGTCTTTGCAATGCCTACATAATTTTAAAATTGTAATGATTATTAAGAACATAATGTAGTTTCTTTCAAAATCATAATTAATCTTGTATTTAAAATTTATGACATCTATAATCTCATTGCTTCTTCTTCTGCAGCTGCCAAACCACTTGCTAGATTGTTGTATCTACGGTGGTCTCCCCTTATGCGTGGGGAATACGTTCCAAGATTCCCAGTGGATGCCTGAAACCACAGACAGTAATGAACCCTATATATGCTATGTTGTTTCCAATACATACATGCCTATGATAAAGTTTAATTTATAAATTAAGCACATGGGCCGGTCCCGTGGCTTAGCGGTTGGGTGCGCGCGCTCCGCTGCTGGCGGCCCGGGTTCGGATCCCGGGCGCGCACCGACGCGCCGCTTCTCTGGCCATGCTGAGGCTGCGTCCCACATACAGCAACTAGAAGGATGTGCAGCTATGACATACAACTATCTACTGGGGCTTTGGGGGAAAAAATAAATTAAAAAAAATTATAACAAGGATATAAATTAAGCACAGTAAGAGATTAACCACAACTAATAATAAAGTTGGCTTTAGGGGCAGTATTAAGTAAAATAAGGGTCATTTGAACACAAGCCCTGCAATACCCAACAGTCGATCCGATAACTGAGATGGCTACTAAGTGACTCAGGGGCGAGTGGTCTACAGAGTGGATCCGTTGGACAAAGGGATGATTCACGTCCTAGACAGGATGGAGCAAGGAGGCACAAGAGTTCACTACGCTACTCAGAATAGCGCGCAATTTAAAACTTACGAGTTGTTTATTTCTAGAATTTTCCATTTAATATTTTCTAACTGCAGGTAACTAAAACCATGGAAAGCGAAACCTTGGATAAGGGAGTACCACTGTGATCTAATGGAGAGTGGGGGTCCAGTTAGGGGGAATGCAAGTTATAGTGTGACGTGTTTGTGGAAATACAGCTCAGTTAGGATGGAGACAGGTGAGTGGGGACAAGATGAGAGGAAGGCAGTGGCCAGATCACGGAGCACGGTGGGACTGGGGAGTGGTAGGTCAGGTTTATATTTCAGGGACCGATGTGTAGTACCACTTGTTGGTTGGGGACCCAAACGGGGTAGAACTGCCAGCCGAGCTCCCCAGCCAGATGGGACCACTGGCTCAGCTCTGCAGATGGGCAGGACTGGTGGTGGGCTCTCTGCTCAGGCGCGCTGCGAGGAGGAACGTGGTCCACCGAGGTCTCAGCGCTGGTGCTGTAAGCCCTGCCTCCTGCTCTGTCTCTCTCTGGTCCCCAGTGGTCAAGCGCCGCAGATTCCCCCAGTTATCCTAGGGGGTGAGACCCAAGTGGGCCTCCGGGAAGCATCCTGCAGCGCTGGGGGAGCTGGATGCCAACGTTGGGCTCCCCTTTCCCACTGGAGAAACCACAGGCCCAGGGGTCTCGCTGAGTGCTGTGCCTGCCCAGCGCGGGGGTCACACGGTCACAGGGAAACTGCTCCTCTTACCCTTACAATGCTGTCCTTCTCGGACTCTGTGGTCCAGGGTGGGGAGGGGGGCTTCAGTCTCACCGCCGGGCTCTAGGATTTCACAGTGGCATCTTGTCTATGGACAGTTGCTAGTTGGTCTTCTTGGGTGAGGGACTGAAGTTGGAACGATCTATATCACCGTCTTGATGACGTTGACCACAGGGCCTTCTGGATCGTGACTGAGCAAGCCTGGAGCCCGTTCACGGGCCATTTCAGAGTCCACAGCCAGGACCAAGGTGTGTATGTCCACTATCTAAGCCCTGGGTGGGCCAGACGCCTCTGGGTCCCTTGGAGTATGATGGTGGTGACAGAACCAAAGCCAACCCGGGGGCTGTAGCCGCATCCTCGGGGTAGGGTGCTGTTTCCGGTCTATTGTAGGGACTGTGGTGGCAAGGCACCTGCTGGGTGCAGGCTCTTCTCGGTCTGGGACTGCACAGGGCTTTCACAGTCTCCTACCTGGATCCCATGGCTCCCACAAAGGCACGTTTGTCTGGGGGTGGACGCCAAATCATTGTTGTTGGGAGGATACAAGGGAGGGCCGTCTTATTCAGTCGTCTTGCTGATGTCACTCTCTGATAACTTTCTGCTCGGCATAAACTCACTCAGCTGCCATCAGCACCCCATACCTGGCTCCACAGGTGGGTACATGACTCAGGCCTGGACCGTCGGGTGGCCACATCCTCCCACATTACTCATTGTTTTCGTGATGACGGTAATTGAATGGGCTTGGCTGGGACTCTTCAGAGAGACCCTCTCTCTTCTACTTGTCTTGGAGTCATGAGGTTGAAAGCCTGGAGCTGCAGAAGCAGTTTTACTACTAAGAAGGAAAAGCTGGCTCGAGAAAGATGTCAGCGTTGAGGAGAATGAATAGACAGAGACCAGATTCTAATGACCAGCTGTGACTCAAACTGTTACCTCTGGACATTCAGTTACATAAACCAATAATTTCCCCCTCTCCTCCCTTTTTTTGGTAGGGGGATTACATCAACGTGATTAAGTCTCTGTCACTTGCAAGCAAGAATTCTGTCTGATGCATCATCTCAATGGATTTTCCCCAGACCATACTATGTACTCAATAAATGTGTGTTGAGTGACTAAAAGAATAACGACATGGTTAATGCTGATAAAATAATTTTCTTAAGCATCTCTATGTCCTTTCTTGGGCACATGCCTGCTCAATCCCCAAATCCATTTCGAAGCATGTTTCCAGAAACAGAGGAAAGGAAGGAGCTGTTCTGGCCTTTTATGGGAAGTCCAAGAGGGAAGATGCACCTCTTTGACTGAGTCAGTGTTTATTCTGAACACGTTGTAAAAAGCACCTTTATTCCTTATGTGTAAAATAATACTGAAAATGAAAAATCTGAGCAGAAGCAATGAACTGAACCCCTTAGACTTTTAGAATGGGCTTCCAAATATCAAAATCCAGAACTTTCTGGTGAGCTAAGCTTTCTGTGGACATTTAGTATCGTAACGGACTTATCTCAAGGAATTGTTCCAGAGGGCTGGGGGAAATTTATAACAAATTTGTTTTATGCTAACAAAGCAGAGGCAAGTATACACTGTCTCATTTCTAAACCATCCTTTATGTATTTCCAGCAATTTTGGAATCTCTTACATAAGCGTCACTGTGTAAGACATTAGATCATATTCCCATTCTTTTCTTTCAACTTCCAGTAAAGCGTCACTGCCCAGAACTTGCCGGATGTCACATAGAACTGCTACATCCTCCCTCTACTTCCCTTACTCTGCTGGACAATTGTACATTTTTTTTCTGACTTTTTGTTTTTCACAGCCCCAGCGATGTCAAGATTTTTGTTGAGAGGACGCAAAAGCTTTAGCAGATTCTGAGAAGAAACTATTCTTCCCTCACGCGCTCAGATCCACTCCCTTTGTTGCTACGTCCTAAATCCCTGCATCATGAATTTCCCTTTGCTTCTCTCCAAATCTGGGCTGACTCCCCCACAGCGGGCACCATTAACACACACTGGCTGGCCTCCATTCCAGAGAGTTGGTACCTCGGCCATTCTGGGCCGTGACCTATTTGAACCCCAGCTCTCCTCCGTAGGAAGCAGCTAACATGTCCTTGCCCTCTGCACTCCTCTCTCTCCTCAGGCACCGGAACTGAACTTAGACTCTCATCTTGAAAATAGTTGGATTAGACAGGAAACACCTACATGTTCCTCATTGAGGAACTGATTAAATAAATCATGATACGTCCATGCACCGGAATACTACGAAGCCATTAAAAAAGAGAGAGGCAATTCTATGTGTGCTGACCTGGTATGAAAGCCAGGTGCAGGACCCCAGATATAGTGTGTCAGGAGGAGGAGGCGTAGACACACAGATGTCTGGAACATCACTGGGATGCTAATTAGAGTGCTCGTCTCTGGAGGGTGAGCTCGACACCCAGCTTCATTTCACGTAGGCACCTTTTCATCATTCCACTGTTGAGAGGGCAGTAAAGGTAACGTATGGATCCTATTATCAGCTGGAGTTCTAATCCTGGCTTTTCTACTTATTATGCGTCACCACAGCTGAGTTACTTAACCTCACTGTGCCTCACTGTTTCCATCTCTATAGTGGGGAAAACAATAGGACTTATCTTATACGGTTGTTATAAAGATTATACGAATTAATATAAGAACAATACCTGGCTTATGTTACGTTCTATATGAGTGTTAATTATATTATCCTCTGTTGGAATGCTTTACCATGGACATGTAAGGCTTTTAGTAAATTAGGAAAAATGTGTGAAAAATAGATGAAGGTAAAAAGTAAAACATTCCATGCACAGAATCTGACTTGGACCAAGATCTCTTGTTAAACCCAGGAAATGAATGATTTTTTCTCTTCGCTGGCTGTGACCAGCATAACCAAAGATGAAAGGAGAGAGAAGCATGGGCGGCCTCCAGAAAAAAGACAGCAATTTTGAAAAAGATGGAATAATAGTGCCCAGCTGCAGCTCAGTAAATGCCAAAGTAAGTGTAACCGAGATGTCCTCAAGTCGAGGGGCTCCAGGCACCAACTTTGACTTTAAAATTCAAGTGAACTGGCTGGACTCTCCCTCCCAGCCACCAGGTAAGACCTCTCCTGACCCTGAGACGTCTGAAAACATCAAGAGCTTCACACTCTTCTGGCCAGTCTTCCTCTCAGCCCACGTCCTCATCTCCTCTTGGTCACGGCACGACTATTCTCTTGTCACATCCATGTCAGCCTTGCATGCACAACGCCGAATTCCTGTCACCCTCCTCCAGAACACCTCCAAGATATAGCAAATACACCGGACTTTTCCTGATTGTGTGGGAGTAAGAGAGGGGTTTGCTGGGCAGAACAGAAAAGGCAACACTTATACTTGCAGGGTAGACATTGCTGCCAGAAGAACGTTGCCCAGCGTCCCGCCATGGGGGAGCATCCACCGGCCACTGAGCTCCGTCTCGTCTATCGTCTCTTCCTAGACCTTTCTCTTCTCTTCCTTCCAATTGTCAGTCTCCAAACTCCAGATCGTTGCTTCTCTTCTCACGCAGCGCGTTATAGTGTTCCCTTCGTTTTCATCCTCTCCTCCAAACCATGCCTGTTGCTAGAGTTAAAGACGGTGCAGGGCGTAGGGGGGTACTGGCTTACTTCTTGTCCTCAAACAGCTATTAGAGTGGTTTCCTAAGTCTATCAAGAGTGTTTCCTAACCCATCTTCTCTGACATGGCTGTTGCTTCTCTCTGGGACGCTCTGCTGGCAGGGATTAGGTTGCAGAGCCATTGAAACGGTCATCCAAATCAGGCCAGCCACTCCGACCTCTAGGAGTAGCAGCCACAGGCCCCCTTGAGGCTGACCTACTTTGCCGTGTCAGAATCTCATTCTGAAGATGAGGTGTTAGCAAGCATCTACTGTCTTGAGAAAATGGGGTAATAAAGACTTTTGTGGTCTTCTACAGAGGGCTCTCATGACACCCTGTTGTTGCTAGGGAGCAGGTAGATTTTTAAAATCATATCGAATGACTCATACCCGTATTACCCACATTGGGTATTGAATGACCCAAAGAGGGGGATCTGTCAGGAGTACATGGCTAGTCTACACTGCTCATTCACGTTTGGCACAAAGGCTTAATGGTTTTGTTGGAGAGCATATGGTCCCAACTTCTGCAGTGTCATGCTTTGGAGAATAATGAGGGAATGTTATGGACTAAATTGTGTCCCTCCCTCAAATTATATATTGAAGCCCTAACCCCAACGTGACTATACTTGGAGACAGAGCCTTTAAGGAAGTGATTAAGATTAAATGAGGTCATAAGGGTGGAACCATAATCCAATAGGACTGGAGTCCTTATAAGAGGATGAAGAGAAGCCAGAGCTCTCTCTCTCTCCCTGCAGGCACAGAGGAGAGACCATGTGAGGACACAGAGAGAAGGCGGCCATCTGCAATCCAGGAAGAGAGCTCTCACCAGAAACCAACCCTGTCGGCACCTTGGTCTTGGACTTCCAGCCTCCAGAACTGTGAGAAAATAAAGTTCTGTTGTTTAAGCCACCCACTCTGCACTGTTTTGTTACGGCTGCCCTAGTAGGCTAGTACAGTGACCATGTGACAGTGAAGTAAGTGAGTATTAATGTTGGTATCCATGAGGAGCCATCCTGCAGGCCTGTCTTGGACCTGGATTAGCAAGGGCACCACCCCAGCATCAACCACGTGGCTGCTGGGCTGTGCAGACCCAGTCCTCAACAGCTGACACCATGTGGTGTGAGAAGCTATCACACAGTGCCCTCTATGGATGGCGCTAGAAACCTCCCTTGCCTCCCCATCCTCACTTTTTCTGTGCACACCCCTGTAGTTCTTGGACAATGCATTGAGTGGGTGGCCACTGAAAGGAAGATTCTAGATGTCCTGATAATAAGATAGGTGTGTTCTTAAAAAATTAGTTTGCAACAATAAAAGAGGTAATTGTATTTGTGTCTCAAATCGGTGAAGCATTTCATGAGAGAACAATGCTAAAACAGCTGTAGCGGTTATTGTTTTAAATAGCGTTTTAATTTCTTCCCCCCACTCAAGCAACAACGATGATGAATTAAATGAGCTTTGGGATTGTACTGTGTTTTTTTTCTCTTGCTGGCTCTCCAGATACATTCTCTGCCCTTCCCTGACCCTGAAATCCCCAAGAACCCAGGTTCTATTGATTAGATGAAGATCTCCTCTTCCCACTAGATTCTGGGCTGGGTTTGGCCAATGGAAGACATTGACAGGAAATCAGACTAGGAGGAGAGAAAGGCTGGGGCCATTATCCCCTCTACCTCCTCCCTGCTGGGCTGCTGTTTGGCATCAGGTGTCTCCAGTTCCTCTGTCCTTGTGCACAGCTTCTCCTGGGAGGCCTTTCTTGCTGCTATAACTTTATTCAGGCTCTAGCACCAGCTCCCTCTGCCGGCCCCTTCAGGCCTCCTTACTCCTCTTCACCCCAAATTGCAATCTACTCTGCAGAAAAGACAGACATTTAGGTGTACCAGCCAGACAGAAATTGGTTCAAGTGTGTGACTTCTGTGTGACACCAATGGCCTCTTGCGCCTTCCCTGGCTGGGACTGAGGACCCGAATACTGTGACCTTCTCCAGCAACTCAGCAAGTTGCCCAGTGGGCAGCTCGATTTATATGCAAAATTTTCCGGAAAAAACCCACAACACGTGCCTGGGATATGGAAGCTGGTGGGAGACCATGTCAGCTCCTGGCTTCATGCTCACCAGGACTGTGTTCCCTCGTCAACTAGAGGCAAGAAATGAATATGACAGCACTTGCTCTGAATGGAGTCAAGCATCAACGTCCCTGGTGCCCCCAGCTCTACACTGGCCTGGTGGCCTGTTCACCACAATGAGATCCGACTATGCACCCCCTGGAATGGCTACAGTTAAAAGGGCCAAAAGCATCACATGTTGGCAAGAATGTGGAGCATCTGGAACTCTAAGACTTGTGGGTGGGAAGTCGGGCAGTTCCTTATAAAGTGAAGCATAGACCTAGCATATGACCTGGAAATTTCACTCATATGTATTTACCAGAGAGCAGCGAAAATATGTGTTCACATAAAGACTCATGTATAAACGTTCATACCAGTATTCACATGAGCTAAAAAGTGGAAACACCTTAGGTGTCCATCAATAGGAACATACGTAAACAAACAGTGGTGTATTCATACAGTGGAAAACTACTCAGCAATCAGAAAGAAAGAATTATTGATTCACATAATAACATGAATGGGTCTCACAAACCTTACCCTGAATGAAAGAAGCCTTCCATACGTACTGGATGAACCCGTTGATATAAAATTTTAAGATAGGCAAACTAATCTATCAAGAAAATCTCAGCACAGTGGTTGCCTCTGGAGGGTGCTGGGATTGACTGGAAAGGGCGATGAAGAAACCTTCTAGAACAACGGTGATGCTCTATGTCTTGATAGGTGTGTAGGGCACACAAGTGCATGCATTCCTCAAAACTCATCACATGGTACTATTCAGATTTGTGCATTTCACGGCATATAAATCTTACCTAAATAAATAAACTGAAAACAAATACTGAACTCTAGTTAATGACAAACATACAGAAGTGTTCAGAGGTGGCCTGTACTGATGTCTGCACCTAACTTTGAAATAGATAAAGAAATAGACCTGTGGTTTAGGTGCATAGACAGATGTGTGATAAAGTAAGTATAGCAAACTATTAATTAAAAAAATACTAGCCCTGTCCTGACCTGGTACCTCCACTGCTCTTCTCCATGTGCACTCCCCGTCACCCCAAACTGGAAACTGACTGATGTTACAAATAAAGATTTGGCTGTGGGCGGGGTGGTGTCACACCTTTCTTCTTTTATTCCCTGCAGGAGAGATGCTTTGGCACGTTAAAAACAAAGCATTATAGAAAGTTAAATAGCAACACCGAGAGAGCCGTCCCAGGGAGGCTTGAATTATTCCGGCTAGACTTTTCCTAGGTTGTCTCTCTTTGTGCGAGTATAAGAAAAAATTAAATCACAAAACTGATGCCTGCACGACCACGGGCAGAGGAGGCACTGCCCTAGAATGCATAATTTATGATCTGATTCCCTTAGGAGAATCATCCTCGAGAGTCCCGGTAACCTGACACCAGCTAAAACCAATATCTAAAAAGAAATGATGATGCTTATCATTATAGAATGAATGTTTGTGTCCTCCCAAAATTCACATGTTGAATCCCCCACAATGTGATGGTATTTGGAGGTGGGGCCTTTGGGAGGTAATTAGGTTTAGATGAGGTGATGAGGGTGGGGCCCCACGATGGGATTAGTGCCCTTATAAGAAAAGGAAGAGGGGTGGGCCTGGTGGCGCAAGCGGTTAAGTGTGCGTGCTCTGCTGTGGCGGCCCGGGGTTCACTGGTTCGGATCCTGGGCGTACACTGATGCACTGCTTAGCAAGCCATGCTGTGGTGGCGTCCCATATAAAGTGGAGGAAGATGGGCACAGATGTTAGCCCAGGGCCAGTCTTTCTCAGCAAAAAAAAAAAAGGAAAGGAAGAGACCCGAGCTTGCTCTCTCCCTGCCCTGGACAAGGTGGCCATCTACAAGCCAGGAGGAGGGCTCTCACCTGGAACCAAATGTCTTGGTGCTTTGATCTTGGACTTTCAGCCTCCAGAACGGGAGAAATAAATGTCTGATGTTTAAGCCCCGTTTAAGCCCCCCAGTCCATAGTATTTTGTTGTAGCAGCCAGAGCAAAGATACTCATGATATTATTAATCGAGACTATTAGTTTTATGGCTTTCTCTGTGCTGGGCGCTGAGTTATCAGGTTTACATGGATTATCTTATTTCACTTCTCACAGCCAGCATTTGAAATAGCGCCTGTTATTACCATTATTTTACGGGTGATGAAACAAGGTCCAGGGAGGTTGTCTAAGTTGCCAGTTACAGAGGGAATAACTAGGGGATGTGGGACTTGACAACTGGTCTTTGTGATTTTTAAACCAGGCATCGCAGACTCAAATGCCTGCAAGCTTAGGCAGGAACAAAGGAGTGATGTGGGCTTTGTGTAAATGGGAGCGCCTGAAGGGACCTGTGAACTCACACCTGAGTGAGTGTCGGGGCTAAGTGGGGGCTGGCGGGACTGTGGCAAACTGGAGCGCCCCTGCTCCATCTAGAGGGCAGATACACGTCAGCCCTAGCCAGTGGGTAACGTGCATGGACGTGGGTCTGCAGGTTTTCTATCTCAAGTGAAGGCCGAATCTAGATTATGACCTGAAATACCTAAGGACTTAAATGTCGGCAATGAATTCAATATGAAAAGATTGTAGGTTAGCCAATGCTATGTGAATATTAAAATATAGAAACAAACAACAAAAAACCCTAAAATATATTTTTAAGTAGAATATGCAGCCTCTGGTGCTCCATTTTCCATTCAAAGAATACTAATTATTTTACGTGAACATTTTTGTGAAAGTAAAACCTAAAAGTTGGATGTAACCATTACATAAACCGCCAGGCCTTTCCGGGACTATACAAGGGACCCACATTATTTTGGCAGCAGTCAACTGCCAAAGACCCGTTTGTGTGTCAGACAGAGACACAAGTGCTGTTTCCATGGGCTTGCTTGGCATCTTAAAAACCATACCAAGGCCGATATAGGTGGCAAGCAGAATATTCACAAAGTGACCTCAGGAACTCTGTATAATTTTTGGACAGCTGACTTGCTGGGTCCAGCAACTCTTGCCATCATGCAGCAGAAGGGACTACCGTGGAACGCAGCATCTTATGAGATCATTGGCTGGTCCCCCTAGCAGGAGGGCCAGCAAAGTCTCCAGGTAGCAGGCAGTCAGATTCCCCAGACAACTTCTGCCATAACTGGCACCTAAAACCAGCCTGCGGGTGCCCAGGTAGCCGGCTTGTCTACCAACTGACAAGGTTGCTTTCACACCTGCCAAGTAAAAATCAGTAGCAGCCACAGGAGTCATGGCCCCTCTGCAGGAGTCCAGCAGCCCTTGGTCCTAGCACATCTCTCCATGGAACGATGCAAGATCAGGGGACCTCTGCCTCCTCTGGCTGCTTCTTGCTTCATAGTTTTCCCCGTTAAAGCCTACTCCTTAACACATATCTTCTGATATTGTGGAACCTGCCTTAACCCACTTTGCACAATAGTGGATATAACTTAGGTCTACAGGATGTGCATCTCTTTAACCTTAATAATCTAATTTTGAATTCAAATTGCAGTTTGACAAATTGGGAGCCAGCCCAAGCACTGCATTCCGAGTTTCTAAGATATGGGAGCTCATGGAAGTGCAAAGAATCTCCTTTACCCAGAACACCACGGGAGGCTGCAGGGAGCCTGAGGACTAGTCACTGCGGCTGCTCGAGAAATGTCTGTGGATGACTGGTATGAACCTTCCAGAAGCAGAAAGCTGTGGGAAATACATCTTTTTCTTCTGGTTTTTCTCATAGGGGTTTCCAAAATAATCAAGCTTTTCGCAAAGGGTAAAAATGATAGCCACATTCACAGAAAGAAAATGACAAATTCAGAGTTAATAGAAGGAAAAGTGTTGTCAGGATGATTCTTGGAAAAATGTATTCTCTTTTGAAAAAGTTCAGGTATTAGCCATGGAAAAATTGCAGCTTTCTCTAAGAGTTATTACTGTGGTTACTTAACAGAAAGAAACATTCCCACCACAGGTAATGGTTTCGCAAGAGTCTTTCATTCAGGCTTCACGTTTCATCTCCCTCCCCACCTTGCTTTTTCACCCAATAACAGCATTATTGAGATATAATTCACATACCATAAAAATAACCGTTGTAAAGTGTGCAATTAAGTGGTTTTTAGTATATTCACAGAGTTGTGCAACCATTACCACTTCTAATTTTCATCACCCAAAAAAGAAACCCCATACCCATTAGTAGTCACCACCCATTCTCGTCTCCTGCCAGCGCCTGGTAACCGCTAGTCTACTTTCTATCACTATGGATTTGCTGATTCTAGAAACTTCATATACATGTAATCTCACACTATGTGGCTTTTTGTGTCTGGTGTCCTTCAACTTGACATAATGTTTTCAAGGTTCGCCTGTGCCACAACATTCCGAGAGCCATGATGTGCCCTGAAGTTAGTCTAACCCACGGTTCTCGACCTCTGCACTATTGACACTCTGGGGTGGGTAATTCTTTGTTTGGGGGTGCTGTCCTGTGTGTTGTAGGCTGTTTAGCACCATCTCTGTCCTCCGCCTGCTAGTAGCCCCCCCATTTTAATGGCAACCAGAAATGTTCCCAGATATTGCCACATGTCCCTGGTGGGGGGATCGCCCTGGTTGAGAACCACTGATCTAACCAAATTTCCTCTCAAGCCGTCCCCCTACCTCCACCACCATTTAAATAAATAAAATCGGAGGAGGTTAATTTACTTCCTGGAGTCACACAGTTAGCTGGTGGCCAAGAGAGGAGCGGAACCCTAGCTCTTAATATCTATTTATATCTGTTTAGCAATCCACCTTTCAAATTTACCTTTATGGAAATCAGGCCACTTTTTACCCAAATAGGATTTTCTTAAAGCAGTGGTTTTTAATCTTCAACACGTAACCAAGTCATCTGAAGAGCTTGTTAAAAATACAGATTACCGGTCACCACCCCCAGAGTTTCTGATTCAGCGGGTCTGGGTGGGGCCTGGGAATTTGCATTTCTATCGGGTTCCCAAGTGATGCTGATACTGCTACTCTGGAGATTCCACTTTGAGAATCATCTGAGAGTAAGCTCATCCTGCCCTTTCTTAGGGACTAAGACTCCCAAACACAAATATCCGCTGTGGCCATGCAGGAAACATAAGTATGAGACATGGTGGTGTGAGGACGTTGTGGCTGGAGCTGTAGCAGCCACTACATGACAATGAGTATAGAGCCAAGACAGCTGCTGGGAAGTAGCCCAGAGCCCTGACATCTGGAGCTGCTGCCATGGCTACCTCTGCAACTGGCAGCCTCCGAGCTCGTCATGCAGAATTGATTGTAACTCCTATTATTAACCACTTTTAGTCTGTTGTTCTGTTATTTTTGTCTAATAGCATCCTGAAAGATACAGTCCCTGCTTAGAATGCAAATACAATGAGGGAAGTTATTTCATCTATTTTTTGCTTATCTCTGTATTTCCATCATCTAGAAGTAGGTTTGACATAGAAAGGGAATTCAAGATGCACTTATTGAATGAATAAATGAATGAATTTACTGCCACAACCCTTCTCAGGCTTCAGTCATCTATGCGTACCATTTTCATGTTTTTTTTTTTTTTTGCCGCATAACTAAACATCACTTCTACTATTTCTATTACTTTTTTTTATTTTACAAAAATACCCTTAACCTTCTTCTAAGCAAAATATTTGCAATCTCAGTTTTGATGTGTTACTTATATTTTCTAATACATTAAATTAAATATACAAAGATTGTATTTAAAAAGCATCTGTCTCTGTACCCTCTAGAATCCTTATGCTTGGTATGAGTTGTAGTCATGTCCACACTTCAGAATGCCATGCTGGACCACAGCCAGTACTTAATTGGGTCCATAGTGGTCTGACTTTTTCGTGAATAACTGTGAAGTCTCCAACCCCTTTCTCATTTAGAGCTGCTCCTCCCAGGTCAGGGGTGAAGCAATGAGGGGCAACTGTTCCCAGATGCTCTTACCATATGCAAACTGTGAATAAACGAAAGACGATGAGATCGGAGGCTGGTAGAGAAGATCCTCAAAGCAATAAACAACTAATTCACCAACAGATTTGGGGAATGGAGGCCAGTGTACAGTGCAAGCAAATAAGACCAGTAAGTATTTGTTGACATGAAGATTAATAAGCCTTCGCTGCTCCGAAAGACTTCAAAATGGGCTGTGTTTTAAGAAAAACTACTTTTTAAACGAAGGACATGATACTTCGTGCCCCCGGATATTTTTCTTATATTGTACCTAAAAATTGTTAAACAGGCTGCTCCCTGATGATACATTATTTCTCATACAAGCTTAAACAGCCTTTACCTAGGTGGCTCCTTTTTGCCCAAAGCCTGGCTTTTCCTCACAGAAGATTTCCAGCCTCAGGGACTCTTCACCTGATGAGTAGATGATCTTTTTAACACCTGCAGTTTATGAGGGTCATATTGCATTAAACCAATCTTCTTTTGTGATGTATATTTTGCCAGTGTTCAGTTCTATCACCATTTCCTTCCCACACTCTCAATTTCCTCTCAGATTCTTTTTGTCCTGATAACATCATTTTTGTAGCAAAGTCATCTGCTGTCACTTTGCGTTTACGAACCGAGGCATAAATGCACGTGATTACTTTATTTCTATGAATGTCTGTAATGATTAATGCATTGACTGAATCTCTAGGAAGGGGCTCTAACTTCTACTTAATGGATTGTCCCCACCCCACCCCACCAAATGCTCAGCTTTCTAACAATCTGCATGTTCTGAAGAGGTGATGAAAACTTGTAATTCTTCTTCAGGGTTTTCTGATGTTGTGAAGGGAGGCAAGGTTCTCTCCAAATTGCTTGAATTTCGGAGTAATTTTAAGTTGTGATTCAAGAGAAGAGGGAAATGCACATCTACTTTAATAAAAGTTGGACCAGAATGAACTTAGCCTGGCTCTATACCTACTCACCCAAAGTGATAATTAGGCCATCTGAAAAAACGGGAAGGGTGGCTTGCTTTTTCGAGGGAGATGCATAGATGGGGTAAGAGGATCCCAGGATGTGACCCCAGGAGCCAGGTTGTGGTGTGATCGCTAAATTGCCCATCTGATACCGAGAAAGTCCTTTAACATTATGTATTTCAGTTTCCTTATCTGTCTCAGAAGTTTTTTTAAGTGAGAAGAAGATATGAGAAAATTATCCAGAAACATGCAAAGTGCTATACCAATGAAATCACCCTAAGAATGTAACCCCATCTCACTGCTCTTACTTAGCTTCCTCCGTTTATCATGCTTATTACTGTTGCAAATGCAATGTCTGCCTAACTTCTTGGAATTAGTATCCTTAGCATTCAAAATTTGTGTTTGTCACATCCAAGAACCTTCTAGGTTTAGCAGAATTGAGTCTCATATAGGGGTTAGGATGTAAGACAAAATATTTTGCTGAGCCCACTTTACCCTCGCAAGCTCCTTAGGGCTGCATCGTGTTGAATCTGGGGACTGTCTCGGTAATTCTGACAGGTCGTGCCCCCTCCCAGCAACTGAACTGGTTACAGTTTCTTTGGTGGAGCATGGTATCCAGAGAGGGGCTTGTGTCAGGGACCACGCTGTGTGGGACTAGAGATCTGCAAAGGCTAGTGCAGCGAGATGCTCACCTCCTGAGGGGTATCTGCAAAAAAAGTGTCAGGGGAAGAATAGATTCTGGCTTCCTTCTTGCCATGGCCACAGGGAGCTCCTCGGAGCATGGAAAGCAGGTGGACTCTCCCTCATCACTTGATTATGATTTTCCTCTATTTTTCCCCTCCAAGCTCGTGTGAGTCATTAGATTTCCATGAGAAATTCACATACAATGTGGCTCCACCATACCGTTCAGAAGCAGCTGCCACACGCAGTCTTTGGGACTCCTCACTTCAATTCCTGAATCTCAGGAAATCTTCCCACCACTTGGCCAAGGCCCTGGAAGAAGGTGGGCCTCCAGGAGGAGGAGCCAGAATATCGGGAACAAATCTTGCCTTCTCTGCGCTCGAGAGGGGACTCCCGCCCTCTGGGACTTGCAATACCCTTCCACTTTGCTTGCATGACTCTCTCTACGACACTGCAGAGGATGCATTTCTTTTAATTACAGTGAGTTAAAATCCATTTTGAGACTTTACTGTGGCCCCTGAGAGAACGGGAACATCTTACCATCAGTAATTAGCTTTATGGGAGGGCAGCTGATGGCGGCAGGCCTGGTACCTCTTGTCACAGGTGCGAGGACCAAGTTCAGTGATTAGCTTCTAAGAAATAAAACTGTTTCCTCCACGTGGGTCTTGGGCATTGCCCAGTCACAGCTGTTAAGGAGCAAAGTGCCAGGCACGGAGGAGTATTCAGCCTGAGAACAAAAGCTGCCATGTGGGAAATATTCTGTCAAACACGCTGGAAGGGAAAAATGTGAATCCAGCCAAGGACAGCCCTCAGTTGTTCTGCCTGAATGTTTTGGCTGGAACCTTCTCTTTGACGCAGTGCATGGCTTGGCTATTCCTTACCGACAGAGGCATCCAGCGTCTGAAAGGATCATGTTGGCAAAACCACAACTGGTGAGATTAAATTCTCAGGAAATGGGGAATTAATGGGACAAAAGGAAAAACGACATTAAATACTTACAGGTAGAATCACAAGTAAGAGTGACTCTTACTTGTGGATTAGGTTCCAAAGTCAATGAATTCATTTACTCAAATAAATATTTAGTGAGGGCCTATAGAGCTATGTCCCCATATGGTCTCTATCAGCCAAAAAAAACAAACAAATCCCTGTTCTTATGGAGCATATACTCTTCCGAGGGGAGACAGACAATAAGCAACCAACTTAATAAATCAGTAAATTACATAATAAGTTGGAAAGTGATAAATGGTATGGAAAAAACAGATCAGAGTAAGGGGGGTTGAGAGTGTTTGGATGGGGGACCACTCATGACTTTAAATATGATGAGTGGTGTAGGCCTCCTTGAGGTGATATTTGAGCAAAGACTTGAAGAGAGTGAGAAATGAGTGCAATCAAAATGATGGTTGAAAATCCCTTAAATTGCTTTTAGATCACAGCACACACGGTTGACTGCAAAATGGCCACACGATCTTCCCGCGCCCAGGTGCTTGTACCTCTGCGCTGGGCTGTCCAATCCCCACCCCCCCGGGGAGTGAAGTCTGTGTCTCCACCCCTGAACCTAGGTTTCCTCACACGGCTGGTTTAGGCCAAGGGAACGGCAGCAAACATGACACAGGCAGAGGTTTAAAAAGCATGTGTGGAGCGGGGCTTTCTCCCCCGCTCCACCCGGAACCCGGGACCATCATGTAAATGACCAGAGACAGCCCGCTGGATGAGAAAAGACACATCCACAGGTCACACCCACACCTGAGCTGTGTGAGTGTGGACACCACAGACCATCCCACCCCAGACGGCCTCCAGGTGACTGCAGCCCAACAGATGTCAGCTGAGCTGGCTCGGGGGGTGCAGAGTGGAAGAACTGCCCTCTTCCACACGCAGAGCTAGGGATGTGCAAAGCGTGGTCTCCAGAGGAGGATGGAAAAACCATTAGCAGAAGGAGTGGAATGGATGAAGAGCAAGCAAGTGGGGCAACCATCAAATGCACAGTCCCAACAATGAAAACCTTGAGAACAGCTAAGCCTAAGCTATAATTTTCCAGTTGTGGGGAAAGGTGGTCCCTCTGGAGGCAGCTTTTTTGGGAAGATAAAGGAGCTGGCCTCTCCAGGTGCAAAGGGACAGCTGTAAGGAGCTCCAGATTCTCCTGGTTTGGAAGCCAAGCCCAGGGGACCCCTGGTGTTCTTCTCTGTAGGAGACAAGGAAGCTTGACGTGATTGCCCCAGTCGTTTCCATATCCAGAGGGGCAGAGGGACATCGGTGCTGCTTCCTTCATTTCCATCCTACCCAGGCCACTCAGCGAGTCAGGCTTGGAGAAACCACAGCTTCTCTAAGTATGTCTATAAGACAGACAAACCCACGTGGGCTTGTCTACTTTGCAGTGCTCACAGAGGAA
Source organism: Ceratotherium simum simum (assembly GCF_057802395.1). NCBI lineage: Eukaryota > Metazoa > Chordata > Mammalia > Perissodactyla > Rhinocerotidae > Ceratotherium > Ceratotherium simum. Next base: position 29,042,020 of record NC_141934.1, read on the forward strand.
CTTGCCGAGCTGTTGTTTTATGAAACAGGAACTTGGTCTGATGAAGATGGGGCAGCTCTGATGTTGTCACCAGCTTCAAGGAAGTGACACCAGGGAGGTCAGGGCACTGTCATAAACAGCAGAATCTGGACTGCTGGACAGCTGCCACATGCTGGGGCTTCCACCACCCTCTCTGGACCATTGACCCAGCAGGCACGATTCAGCAGACACCCGATTTATTCTTAAGCCGCACAAACAGGGAGGAGGATGAGGCAGCCTGTACTTGATCTTCGCCTCACTCTATATACTCTCCCTGGCCTCTACCGGGGTCTCTCGCGGGGCTGTAGTCAGCCAGCTGCGTGGCTGGGTGGGGATGGCTGGCAGGCTGAGGCTCTTCTCACTCTCCCCACAGGGCTCAATTAGGCTTCTTTATAGAGCGGCTAGATTCCAAGAACAGGTGCTCCAGGAGCGAGCCCGTATGTGCACCACTCATCAAACCTCTAGTTGCATCACTGTTGTTAAAATCCCATTGGTCAAACCTGCCACATGGCTGAGGCCAGTCTCAGTGGACTACACGAGGACTACACAAGGGTATACATGCCAGGAGGCCTGGTTAATTGGGAACATCCAGAGTAACAGTCTACAGCAGCAGTCACGCTAGACTGGGTGACAGTCTTTGATGCCAAAAGGGCATGTTACAGGTGGAAGCGGGCACCAAAGGATGGTGAAAGGAGAAAGGTGAAAGTTCTCCTGAAAGGAGAACTTCCTCATCTGTCATTGTCTTCTCCCCCAGGAGCAAAGCTCTCTGTGGCCAAAGGCCATTTCCTGTCTTGGTTTTCATCCCTGTCCTACCTGTAAGAGCCTGACTCACCTTTACCTGCATCCCAGGTCCACTTCCATTTCCTCAGCACCTGAGCGCAGAGATCACAGGACTTGTAGAAGAGCCCTTGCTATACTTTAGGCCTGAGGTCTATTGCCTATTGATGATCTTCCAGCCAAATTTGGCTCATGGGACTTGTTTTATTTTTCAAAATGTGTTTGTTGCCATCATTCAAAAAATGAGAGATTATACCTAAACATCTGGGTTTCTAGTTTCTCCTGAAGAGTGCTTAGCTCTGGCAGCACTGGGCCCGTGTCTGGTCACAGGGACGATGTCTTGGAGCTGAGAGGTGGCTGTTTCCTTGGGTGGGGACATTCTCTCCAGTTCAGCAGAGAGCCCCCACTCCCTGAGGTCTCCCAGGAAAGAAAGTGCATGTTGGTGCCACTCATTGTTGGACTGATGTTGTTGTTTTTCTTTTACTGGAGGCAAATTTCTCTGAGACCATGTTTTTATCACAAGTGAGAAAACACAAGCTAGGCAGGGAGGATGGCGTGTTCCTCACGCATGCCCCCATGGATCTCACTTATGGTACCCACTGCTGCCTGCTATCACTGAGGCTGCAGTCCCCCGCAAGATGGAATCTAAACTCTGCCAGGCAATGGGGGTCAGCGCACAACAGTGCAGGAAGGGAGAGGATGGGGGGCTCCAGAGCGAGTGGGGATTCTCCTCCTACCTCATGCCTCTCAGCGTCAGAATTCGTTACCTCTCACAAATTACCAATAGCGAATCCAGAAACTGGTCCCATTTCAGGAGTGTCTGTCTGCCTTTGCATTTCAACAGAGGGCTGAGGTTTTCATAGCTACGCTCATCGACAGGCTGCCTTTCGTACAGGCTGTTTAGAAGCAAATGAGAAGGGTACCTGCTTACAGGATTTTGTGGGGCAGAAATGCTTCCAGGATTTCTGATCTCGAGGCTGTGTCACTGCTGGGTATGTGTCATGGCATATATTCCTATAGGCGATCTGGGCCAGCCCAGGAGGGCTGGAGCTGTGCAAGGAACCTCACTGGGTTCAGTCTCTTTGTGGCTGTCATGACGTGACGCCGAAGTGCACCAGCCGCAGACACAATCCGCTCTAAGAAGATACACTTGTGATCTTGTGCCTGAGGTTGTTTTCTTTTTCAGCGACCTGTTCCCTTTGTCTCCCAGTGTCTGGCGACAGTTAATCTAGCTGCGGCCCTCGACCCACAGTGGGCCCATTTCCCTCTCTTTAGCACACCTCCTCTTTCCCATAAAATCACCCTTGTTTGTTTCATCAGAAACGTGATGAAACAACTAGATCCCAGGGAAAAACAGGATAGGTGTTTGGGCAAAGGTAGGGAGTGGGCGTGCGTGTTTCTGCTTCAGGCGACCTGAGCTGACCCGGGGCTGAGCCCCATGCGAGCAGAGAGGGAACTCATTTGCTAAACAAACCGAAGTGAACCAAGGTGGAAATCATTTCACTGGATCTCAAGTCTAAAAGCAATTAATGTGAGCCGGGTTGAACCTGAGCTGAACCCATTAATTTTCTAAAATTACAGAACAGTCTTGGAATTGAACTTGAAGCTGACCTTAAGGGTTAAAATCCCCAGGTCTGCCTCCAGGGAGAGCGGATGCAGGAACTCATTTCCACCATCCACGGAAGCCCACCAGAGGGTAAACAGGGTGTGGGCACACATGATCACTTACGTTCCAAAAAGCATTTCTCAGCTTTCAAAGAAAAGAAGATTCTGCTATTTGTCAGCACTAAAGACTAAAGGTGTGGCAGTACAGAAAAAAAATCACATTTTCAATTCAAAAGAACTTCTGAAAACAAAACAAAAGGAAAATAAAAACTGATGAAAACAAGTTATCACATGGTAAATTCTTGATGAATTTGTCCACCAAGAAAGTAAATGTTTTTTCCCAGTTGTTTCCAAATATATCAACAATTGGTAATTTTACTATGTTCAACATTCTAAATTTGCTTCTTAAAATTAGTTGATTTAAGATTTCTTGTAGGAATGTTTAAAGTTTATCTATATCTTTGTATCTATCCATCTATCATCTTTCTATATCTATCCATCCATCCATCTATCTTCTTTCTATATCTATCTATCTATCTATCTATCTATCTATCTATCTATCTATCTATCTATCTATCTATCTATCTATCGTCTTTCCCTATCTATCTATCTATCTATCTATCTATCTATCTATCTATCTATCTATCATCTCCATATCACTGAATTTAAGCTCTGAAATACACTGTGTATAGAGGTCCTGAGGCCCTGGAAATGTGTCTTGTTTGAATGAAGTGACCTTACTCTGACAACACCGTGGAAAACCTCTAAACTGAGATGCCATGACAAGAATTCCTCAGACCCTTCGAGGAGTCAGAATATGGCACTGAGCTCCTTGACTCCTGCTGACAGCAGAGCTCAGAGAGGTTTGAAATCTGCTAAACTCCCGACTCTTTCTTTAGGGAGCTGGTCCAAGAGGACCTTGGCCCCCACAGGGGTTTTATTTGCTGATCTGTTGAGAGTGCAGAAGCCTCTGCATATTTAAAATTCAGGTCAGCCAAAGGCTCCCTGGCAGACCTCCAGCTTAACTCCTGCTCCTCTGGTCCCTGTTCAGCTCCCCGAGGCTGGCAGTTCTCTTTACAGCCCCTGCAGGCACACCCTGCCGAGGGCTCAGCTTCGCCTCCTTCTGCACCTCTGCTGGGGCAGGGACTCCGACATCGTTCTTCCTGGGCCACCCTGTTTCCTGCACTGGAAAGGGGTCCAGCCATCCTCCGTGGAGCAAAGGGCCCCGGCTGTGCCTCTCTGCACCTCCCCACCACGTGGCCCTCCACTCCATCCCTCCAGGCAATCCGCATTTTCAGTGGGGCCCACTTCCCAGCTCTCCCTTCTTCTGTCTCTTTTTCCATCAAGAATTGTGCTTATTTGTGATGGGCATCCTGGTGAAGGCTGGAGCCAGACCGCCTGGGTTCAAATTTGGGTACATGCCTCAGGTTCCTCATCAGTAATTTAAGACCTACCTTATGGGGACGTTGTGAAGATGAGATGAGTTAACACACCTAAGTGCTCAGATCATTCCGGGACCAGAACGACCACGAAGAGTTAGTTTACTTACCACAACTTGCTAAACCATAACGGCAATTGCAAATTCATCACAAAAACGACAATTTTGTTTTTTTCAGAATTGATTTTGCATAATATTAATATCTCATAAATGTTCTGAATTCACTAAGTTAAAATTAAATATTTAATACATTTTAGGTACAATAGTTTTATATATTATAAAACTATGAGGTAAATCATACATTTATAATATGATACATGTTGAACAACTTTTGTCAATTTAACATAACGAGCTGCTACAGGCTGTCCTCCTTCCTTGGATTTCAGTCCCCTCCACCCCGAGAGCGCCTCTTCATTCTACTTCTTCTTGGGCGCACAGCCGGCCTCCCTTGCAGGTAAGACCACCTGACTGTGCTCTAGCAGAACAGAGGAGCTTCTGTTTCAGGCCTGGTGTCAAGCAAAGTACGTGATTTTCCATTCTCTCCCCAGTTCCACTAGATGGCGCTAGAGGAGCCTTGGGGATGGAGGAGCCACAAGATGGAAGGAGCATGGGTCCTTGAATCATCTTGTGGAGGGTGACAAGGAAAGTCCACGTTGGACTGTTATCCAGAAGAGAAATAAACTCTGATTGTGTTAGGCCCCTGAAATTTGGAGGTTTATTGTGAGAGCAGCAAGCCTTACTCTAACAAGTATAGCAGGAGAAGGGGAGATGGGAGAATACTAAGGAGCGGCAAGGTCTTGGAGGTAAAATGAGACTGGGGGTTTGGGCAAGGGTGTCAGGGATGCAGTGGTGGTGATGACGGAGTGGGGAGCAGGGAAGAACAAGAGTGAAAGTCTGAAATATTATTACTTAAAAGTTACTTAAAATTAGCACGGGTTATAAACTTTTATCACAATCATTAAACCAGAGCCATTTAATTTTTTTAAATAGTAGTGGACCCAGCTGTGCCGGTGAATGTTTCCTCTTTGTACCATTGCGTACACACAGTTAGAAGTGACGGCTGTCTTTCTATTCTTTCTAAGAGGTGATGAGTCAGCATGTGGCCCTGGAACTTGTTTCTTTTCCTATACAGTCATACTTCCAACTGGTACAAAACAGAGCAATCGCAAGTTTCCACAAAGGGGTTTACCCGCTCTTACTGATGAAGGTAACGATTCCTCCACTTTAATGATGTCATATGTCAAAGTGTCATTTTCTGGTCACTTGTGTACAACCTTCACTATCTGTCACTCCGTCCACAGACCACCTGTGTTATTACTCACCAATATGTTTCTTTATGCCTTTTTGAGACTAGCTACTTTTTAAATTTAGTCTGGTCCTGAGGAAGAATATCCATGAAATCACAGTTGGATGTGTCAGACATATGTTATTCTAATAAACATTAAAATAAATATAAACCTACTAACATAAAAAATGTTCCTCTCACCATCTTGAAAAATGTTGTGTATTGTATCTTTGAAAACACTACGGGAAAGTCTCCAGGATGTGATGTTTCCTTAAAACCATGCAGCTCAGTGTGTGCACCCCAGGGCCCTTCCAGAATCACTACCGTATTCTTTCTAAGTCTTACCTTGGGGGTCACTTTTCCTTTGGAAACTGCATTAAATTGCAGGTTGATATTCAGTGAGATACTGCTTCAGGGTCCCCGACCCACAGAAAACACATCAATGCTCACTGCTCAGTCTTTCTCTGTCTCAGAAATCTCCCCCTCGATATCAGACCCTCCTTGCCCAGTGAAGCAGGCCCTCCTTGGTCCACACTCGGGGTGACCACACATCCTGGTTTGCCCAGGACAGGGCAGCTTTACAACTGTGATCATGAACAGTGTCTCCTTTTATTCTCAAAAGTTGCCCAGTGGGAGAAATGTACTAAATTATATTCGACTCCTAGGCTGTCCTGATCTTTCCAATAGATGGATAGATTATATATATGATAGATATACATATATATGTAATATGTATATTAATATGTAAATATGATATATATATTCCTCCTTTATGGAGGAAACTATATATGTGAAACTATATATATGAAGTTATAGATATAGGATATATATCTCTATATATGAAACTATATATATAGGTTATATAAAATACAACATATATGAAAACATTTCCTATTTTTTTCCTCTATAAAGAAAATGTATATATGAAACTATATTCATGAAAAAATATATATAGGATATAGGAGATATATATCCATATATCTATATACACACACACACACATATATATATATACACATATATATCCTACATCAAACAGGACTTCCTATTTTCCTCCTCGAATCATGAGGGCAGGGACTTAGTTTTGCTCACTGCTGAATTTACAGCCCCCAGAACAGTGCCTTGTATGCATCAGAAACTCAATAAATATTTGTTGAAAGATTTATGTTTATTCTTAAGACTCTTCATTAGACCAGTACAAACATTTTAGTATGGTTTTAACTTTGAATTCTATATGGGAACCTCCATAATTTCTTCTGAACTTTGGGCCTCTAAAGTCTTCATCTGGCTCTGCAAAAGGAAAAGTGTTTGCATGTACAGAGGTGGCTGAAATGCTCATCTCGGGTCCTCCCCAAGACCTGACTATTACCCCAGGCTGGACCCCTGCTGTTGTCTTCTGTCCTGACCTGTGTCTACACCTGCTGGAGAGGCTTGTCTGGATTTGATCTCTGGACCCTCCATCCAGGTGGATTTGTCATGAGAAATGTTGTTCAGGGACTTGAGAGCCCACAGAGGGGTCTGTATAGGGGTCTTCAGACCACACTGATTCTCGTCCTTAACTGTGACCATTGCCCCAAAGTAAGAAATCTGCCCTCCTTAGTGTTACCTGGAAGGACCCTAAGCTTAATTTTCATCTTGGTCACAAACACTCATTATACCTCCTGGCATTTCCTCTCTCTCTCTTCTTGGATCAAAGAACTTTTCCTCAAAGGAAAGATAGCAGAAGCTTCAGTAATTCACCCTAAAATTACAATCTGGATTCTATGTCAAGCTATTATAAGACAGAAACTCTCAGTGCCAGACCCTGAAAGACAAATAATAAAAAATAGCTCCCTTGGATAAGTGTATAATCTCTAATTTGGGGTTCTACATGCACATTTTACCACGCTTTTTTTCCCCTATTAACTTGAACTCTGCAGAAGCAGAAGCTAGGAATACGCCGCTGAGTTGTACTAATTATCTGCTGCTATCTTCATTAATGAGCATTTCTGATGGAAATCAGGGTTTGGTTCACAGCAGGTGTGTTGTACACTCAGATCCATCTTAAATGTGATGTTCGAGCTGGTGGCTGCTAGCCTCATTTTAGCACCAGTGGAGGTTTGACTCCTAAATCATCATGCACAGCACTACTGTTCTAATGTTAGGATTCAAAAGAACAATAGAATGGCTTTGTGCCAATAACATGCATTCTGTACATGAGACACAGTGTTTAATTGCCTGAGTATTTAGTTAGAGGATTTAAAATAACTTATGGCCTATATCTCACACTTTAATGCATCTGTTGTCAATACGTTTTCCCTCTTCATATAACAACATAACAGTAGTCACAGAACTAGAAGTCAAAGAAGTAATTTCCATCACAGAAATGGAGGAGAATTAGCAAGCCTCAGCCTATATGCATTTTAGAATCCTGGAAAGTACTATGCCTGCAATTTGGGCTGCTGCCAGCAGGTGGTGCCTGTGAGGAAACCTATGGCCCATAGAGAGTGTCTGGCTCCAGGTGAATCAGTCCAGCTGATGCCTCTGAGCATTCAGCAAACAACACAGCCAAAACCCAAATTTACTAAAGTGGCCCATTAATCACAAAGTACATGTGTTAACAAAGTCAATTTAACTGGAAATACCATGGAAACGAAACGGAAGATGGAGGCTTTATACCTCACTAGATGCTTCTCAATGCTTAATGCAAATCTAGGTTTCTTTTGCCATTCATTCATTCAACAAATTACTATTTATTAAGTAACTACTGTATGCCAGGTCTTCAGTTAAGTCTGGGGATACAGAAATGAGTCTAGAACGTCTCCAAATCCATCAGTCAAGTCCACATATAAATAACGGAGGATAACCACGTTCTAAGCACAGAATAGTGACATCTCACCCAAGAGTTTAGGTCTAAAGAAAGGAAAAATTCACCTATAGTGAAAATTACTCTTCAAAATCTCTGAAATGGAAGCCCTTTTGACCATGAATGTGTTGTTTGGCTTCTAAAGTCTGACTTGTGTCATTTTGATCTTTAGAGCCTTGGCAGTAACAGTGTGCAATCTTCCTGCTTGCTCTAATTGCTTACCCAGTGTCTGCGAAGGGAACACTCAGCCCATGGCCTCTTGTTCCCATTTAAGCTGCCAAAGAATCCTAATTAGCTGTCACAGCTCTGCCTTCATGCAGCAAACAGACAACATGAGGTAGCCATGGTCTGATCCCTTTCCTCCAACCTCACCCCATCTCTTGCCTTTATGCCCAGGATGTTTTTCTCACCACACTTTATTCTTTGCTGAAATGGACTAACACAGCCATTTTAACACAACTCTGAATACTATCTGTCAACTCAATATCCATCATCGGTCAGAACCCCTGCATCTTTTCCCTTGGGCCTGGAGGGAGTTCCACCCACCATCCTTGGAATGTTCTTTCTTTTTTATATGGATGTTCAGGGAAATTCCACAGTACAGTAAGTACACAGGCATCTCCTCACCCAAATGAGGAGAATGTTGTTCTGAGTGGTTTACTGATTTTTTCCTCTGGATGAGAAGTTTGTCTCTGATATCAGAATCCTCTATGTGAAGACCGAGAGAGATGACACTCTCCACTCCCGCCTACTGTGTGACTTCTTAGATGGGACCCTTCCTTTCCACAGCTGTTGGTAGAGGGCCCGTCAGCTGGCAGGTGTTGTTCCAGGCACCAGGAACTCAGCGCTGACCAAACCAGCAAGTCCTTGCCCTCAGGAAGTGGACGGTGAACAAACAAGGTCATGGTGATAAGTTCCAGCAAGAAAAATAAAGCAGAGAAGAGCGCTGGAGGGTGGTGAAGGTGGGGTGGTGCCATTTAAACGGGAGACCTTTGAGCCAAGACCTGAAGGAAGAGAAGGAGTACACTGTGTGTGCCCCTGGGAGAAGACAAGCAGCAGTGTGAAGGTCCTGAGGAGGGGGCACACCCAGGAGGGTCTGAGACTGTCCAGAAGGAGGTCGGGCCAGAGGGAGAGTGAAGCGGTGAGGCCACGTGGGAAGGGCACAGGAAGCCAGGCGGGGAGACGGGACGGCCTCAGTGGCAATTGAAAAAGAAGTTGGCTTTTACTCTGAGGGAGATGGGGAAGCCCTGGAAGGGTCTTGAGTGGAGAAATGACCTGATGTGACCCCATCTTTGAATCTTCACTTCCACCGCTGGGGTGAGACTGGATTTTGGGGTGGAGGACAAAGCCAAAAGCAGCGACATAGTGACAAGGCTTCTGGAAAGTTCATTTTACCTTCTAACCTTGACCCCACACACCCAGATCTAAATTAAACCTGTAGAATATGTGCAGATGTTCTTGAGGTTAAGAATGTTGCTAGAGGCACCCACACATCTATGCACAGCTAATTTTCAACAAAGGAGCCAAGAACATACAATGGAGAAAGGCAAGTCTCTTCAACAAATGGTGTTGGGAAAACTGGAGAGCCACATGCAAAAAAATGAAAGTAGACCATTATTTTACACCATACACAAAAATTAACTAAAAATGGATCAAAGATTTGAATGTAAGACCTGAAACCATGAAATTTCTAGAAGAAAACATAGGCCATACACTCTTCGACATCAGTCTTAGCAACATATTTTCAAGTACCATGTTTGATCAGGCAAGAGAAACAATAGAAACAGTAAACAAATGGGACAACATAAAACTAAAAAGTTTCTACACAGCAAAGGAAACCACCAACAAAACAAAAACACAACCCAACAATTGGTAGAAGGTATTTGCAAACCATATATCTGATAAGAGGTTAATCTCCAAAATATATAACGTCTCAACAACAAAAAAACTAACAACACAGTTAAAAAATGGGCAAAAGATCTGAACAGACATTTCTCCAAAGAAGGTATACAGATGGCCAACAGGTACATTAAAAGATGTTCAAAATCATTAACTATCACGGAAATGCAAATCAAAACTACAATGAGATATCACCTCACTCCTGTCAGAATGGCTATAATTAATGAGACAGGAAACAACAAGTGTTGGAGAGGATGTGGAGAGAAGGGAACTCTCATACACTGCTGGTGGGGGTGCAAACTGGTGCAGCCACTATGGAAAACAGTATGGAGATTCCTCAAAAAATCAAGGATAGAACTACCATATGATCCAGCCATCCCACTGCTGGGTATTTATCCAAAGAACTTGAAAACACCAATTTGTAAAGGTACATGCACCCCTGTGTTCATTGCAGCATTATTCACAATAGCCAAGACTTGGAAGCAACCTAAGTGCCCATCAAGGGACAAATGGATAAAGAAGATGTGGTATATATACACAATGGAATACTACTCCGCCATAAAAAGGATGAAATCCAGCCATTTGTGACAACATGGATGCACATTGAGGGTATTTTGCTAAGCGAAATAAGTCAGATGGAGAAGGTCAAATACCATAAGATTTCACTCATAAGTAGAAGATAATAACAACAACAAACAATCACATAGAGACAGAGATTGGATTGGTGGTTAGCAGAGGGGAAGGGGGGAGGGAGAAGAGTGAAAGAGATGATTAGGCACATGTGTGTGGTGATGGATTGTAATTAGTCTTTGGGTGGTGAACATGATGTAATCTATGCAGAAATGGAAGTATAACGATGTACACCTGAAATCTATACAATGTTATAAACCAATGTGACCTCAATAAAATTAAAAAAAATAATAAATAAAAAGAAAAGAATGTGGCTAGAGGCATATTCTTACTTGTAAAATGAATATACAAGTGATCAAAGTGACTCAGATTATTTCCCAACACAATGAAGAATCAAATTTGGCATAAGAATGTTACATTCATTTTACAACTGAAGAAACTGAGGAATAGAGGGTTTAAGTATCTAGCTCTGGTTCTCATTTATAAAGATCAGAGCCAGGATTTAAATCCAGGCAATTTGACACAAAAGTCCAAACTCTTAAGCACCTTGTTGTACTGTTTTTGTACAGCCATAGTCAGGTAGATGCATTCATGGCTGCTCCTTTGGGGGGGCATGTGTTCCTCAGTTTGTTGCAGTCCCCACTCCTCCCTATCGTAGTTCCTCATGTAAGTTATCTCCTGGTTCTTGTATTCTTCTGGGTTTGTGATCCTTGGTCTAAATGTTCTCCAAGATCCTTTATGTAAATTCTATATAAGTGGGGGTCATATGAGGGAAGTCATGTGGTTTCTTTCTAGGTCTAAGATGACAAAGCAGTTTCATCTCTTATGCCCATGATTGACAGTGTCAAGAAGGATTGTCAGGCAAATGTCTGAGCTCAGCAGAAAGATGTGCTGTATTCAACTGGCGATGTGTGGCCCGGGTGTGGTGCTGGTGAGGAGTACCTTGTGTGAGGTATACTTGCTGATGCTGTTTGAGACTAACCCAGGACAGAGGGCAAGTCTGGCTTCCATCTCTGGCCCATTTTCCCAGGTTTCCTCATTTCCCCAGGAGGTAGAATCTCTGCTTGTCCTGATTTTGCCTATCAAAGAGGAAAGTGATCTAAGCAGTTCATTCTGACAAAATTTCCAGGAATTGACATATACAGTCTCTCCCAGAAGTATGTTCTGTTTAACAAAGGAGTGTAGCGAGAGGTAACACTTAACCCAATGGCATGACATCTTGTTGCAAGGATTGCAAGCACTCATGCATGAAGGAATTATTTTGGCTGGGTGTGTAGGGTCTCAGTGTGCCATGTAAATAATTGCCCATGGAGGAAAGGCCTCCTTAGAGTCCTTGAGCAGAGACTGGCACACTTTTTCAGTAAAAAAATGGATGGTATGGATTTTTGGCTTTGAGGGTCATACAATCTCTCTCACAGCTACTCATCTCTGCCATGGCAGCACAAAAGCAGCCATGGACGATAACAAATGAATGGGCATTTCCAACTTGTTCCCATGGCAGGCGTAGTTTGCCAACCTCTGTCCAGCAAGATGAGTGACAGAGGCAAAAATGAAAGAGGTCTTGGAAATGGGTACCACGAATGTTGGTTTCTGATGATGTGTCAAAATTCTATGCATTCAGGGCAGCGTTATTCACAACAGCCAAAGGTGGAAGCAAGTCAAGTGTCCGCCAGCAGATGAATAGATAAACAAATAGGGTCTGTACATACAATGGAATATGACTCAGCCTTAAAAAGGAAGGTCATTCTGACACAGGCTACAACCTGGATGGACCTTGAGGACATTATGCTGAGTGAAAATAAGCCAGTTACAAAAAGAAAAATACTACATGATTCCACTCATATGAGCCACTGAGAGTCGTCAAATTCATAGAGACAGAAAATAGAATAGAGACTACCAGGGGCTGGGAGAAAGGGAGAAAGGGGAGTTAGGGTACAGAGTCTCAGTTTTGCAAGGTGAAAAGAATTCTGGAGATTGGTTTCACAACAGTGTGAATATACTAAACACTACCGAACTGTACACTTAGAAACGGTTAAGACGGTAAAGTTTACGTTCTATGTATTTTGCACAATTAAAAAAACTCTCTTAGCACCTCAATTTCCTTATCTGAAAAACATGGATAAAAATAATACCTATTTCATGGGGTCATTGTGAAGATTCACGAAGTAAATCTTCACTCAACCCAGGAATGAGTACCCGATACATATTAAAACATTGCTATTTCTATTATAATTATTGTGTAATACTTCTCTCCACATTTAACCTGCATCGGGGGTCAAGTGACCCACTAACAATTCTGAGATGATGCATCACATGTTAGAAACAGATAGATGCGTAGAGAAGAAGACATGGAATCTAAAAGATGGGTCTATGTATGGGGAAGAGAAATACTGTTTTCTATAAACTAAAACATTTATTCTCCATCAAGCAATAAGAGATTCTGACCCTAGGAATTCAATTCTAGGGAAGGAACACCCCTATTTGGTGTCTAAACAGAATACTATGATAAGAAAAAATAACAACTGGTGTACGCACAAAGTTGACACCATACAGCCTCCAGGCTCTTTTTCTTCCCCCGGTACTTCATTACGCTTTCTCTGGGGTCTCCATTGGATGGCAGGGAGGCAATTATGGCCAGTCCCTGTGTCCAGCACGTGGTGTCACCCCCTCTGTAGCTACAGAGTCCATTCCAATACAGATTTATTTTTAAAATGTGACCACCCTTTGCCTACAAGACGATTGAAGAAGGGCTCTACTGGGAGGTCAGTCCTCTCCAATACCCCCGCTGAACGGGAGAGCCCGAGAGATAACAGCTCACCAAATGACAAGTGCGTCTCCTGAGTCAGAGCATGAGGGCAGCATGCCCGCACGCGGAGGGGAGAGAGCCATGCAGTCAACCTGCTTCCGGAGAGTCCTTCCCTGCAGGTGACACAGGAAAAGTCCTCACAGAGGCAGCATGGGTCAGCGAGGAGGCATAATTCCTGCAACTTCCCGATTCCTTTGCTGGGTATTTAAGAAGCCATTTGGCTAACCGCTTCGGAAAGGGAGCAAAAGCAGATCCACCATTAAGGATCAGCAGACAGAGAATAAAAGAGGGGCTAATTAGGACTCTCCCCCACCCAGGCAGCTCTCTCTGCGGCTGATCCCGTGATTGCAAGTCCAGGGGGCGTCCTGAAACAGACTCGCCAGCCTGCCGGCTCCCACTGCTCCCCTCTCCTCAGGAACAAGGACACCGGGGGACAAGGCGAACCCCCAGACCCACGCCAGAGTCTCCACCGGGGGGGCCGCGCAGAGCTCCAGAAGGGCGTCTCTGCTTTCCACTCTCCTCTTCCTGGTGGTTTGTTCAGCTTGGCAGGTGTCTCATGCGGTCCCTGGTCCCTGAAAAGGCACTCCTTCACCTACCGGCAGCCTGCTCCTCTCGCAGAAACGCTCCTGCCTGGGTCAGCGCGGGAGAACAGGTCAGGCTTTCCTAAGCCCAGGTTCCCACGGGTGTGTGTCTCTGCTGGAACACCCAGGGTGGACCCTGATGGGGGGAAACGCCGCACGACGGGAACGCAGGTCAGAGTCCAGCAGGGACGAGTAGGGGCTGAACTCCCTTCGCTGGCATCAGCGACACGGCTGTGACACTGAGGAGATGCTTGTCTGCTTAGGAGCCGTCAATGAACCCGTGAGCCCAAGAGGGGCAAAGACCAACTCCGGAAATGTTTCAGGAGTGATGCTGGAGCCCAAAGTCGTTGTCTTTCCCATGTGAGGTGCAGTCGGCTTTGTGAGGAAGCAGCTGCCCGCAGGGCTGCTGTGGGGGTTCTTATAGGTCCCAAGCCCCCAAAGCTCACCCAGTCCTCTGTGGCTGGGAACCCACCACGTACTCTGTGGGGAGAGCTTAGGGATCCGCCCTAGGGGCACCCCCCTCCTCCCCTTCTGGTTCATGCGCTTTGGGGCGATTTAGGTTTCGGACATTCAGTGTGTTATGGTGCCTGGGCTTGGCTCAAGGATACGGAGGTGACCTAAACAGATCCTGTCAGAGGACATCCCAGGATTATATGGCACCGGCCTAGAAAACTCACATTATTTTCTGATGGATTTGGGGCCATTCTGAGGCATCTGTCTTGCTCCCACAAGGGCAACCTCTGTAAGAAGGAAACTATACAGAAGAAGGAGTGCCTATAGGTGGGAGGACAGAGGGAGGGAGGGAGAGAGACTGAGAGACAGAGAGAGAAGGAGAGAGACAGAGAGAGAGGGAGAGGGAGAATGTTCTCGTGGTATATTTTGAGGCTCTGAATAAAACCTTCTTAAGCTAGCCTGATTCTTGCCTTCTCAATTGTGTCAGCACACAACTTTTCAAAAAAAATTAAGTTAGTGTGGGTGGGGTATCCTGTTATTTCCAACCCTTAAAAATCAACGGATATTATCGCTAACATCTGAAATGCATCCATTAGGGATCTGTTGCCTCTTCAAAACCCAGCATGCTTGGGAGCCATAAGGTAAGAAACCTTCCCGTAATTTACAATTCAGTGCGAGTGAGTTTTCCGGTGGATTTCCTGAGAGGAGGATTTGATGGCAAGGGAAGAGAAGAGGAGCTTGTTGGGTCTCTGGCTGGGGAGGGAAGAGACAGCAAGTAACAATTAAAGGACCGTGGCTTTGATGGCAGACACGGTGCTGCTGAGAGGCTGTCCAGGAGCCTGCACAGGTGGTTAAGATCCACCTCCAAGGATCCCTTGGCTTTCTTTCTCAAGGGCCTCCAAATGACACCAACACGTTACACGCACCAAGTGACTCTCTCAACATCTGTGATTCACAGAGCAGCACAGCAACAGTGGGTAAGGCCGTGGGCTGTGATTTTTAAGTTGTGCATTAGGCTGTGAAGCCCGTGGATTGATGTGAAACTGACTGCAGTGAGCGTTTCCCTTTTTCCCTCAGTCCTCTGTATTTCTGAGGGTGATTTCCTGAGCCCCAAGATCACCCAAGTCATTCCAGACTCTAGGGCAAAATTGTAAGTGACGACTTCCTTGGTGACTGGTGTTATAAACCTAGCTCAAATTGCCTTGTGCAAAGGAACTCGTTGGCTCATGCTTAGGAAAGGCTCAGGGTGGTCTGCCGGGATTCCAGCTACGAGCAGCATCATAAGAACGTGGTTTTCCTGCATTGTGGTTCTGCTTTCCTCTGCTGTATTTCCTTCCCTGGCATGCTCCTTTCTCAAGATGGTACCTAGAAACTCCAGTATATCCTCCCAAGGATAACAAACAAGAACAAAAGGAAAGAAAATATGTCTTTTGCAAGAGCTCCAGCTGGTCTCCAGATTGCGTCTCCTTGGCTGGAATTGGATACTGTGTCTCTCCCTGAGCCAATGAGAGTGTCCAGAGGGATGCAATGCTTTGATTGGCCACATGGACTCACACGGCCCTGGAAGCTGGGGTGGAGACACCACCATTTACATTGTATGGATTTAGTGCAAAGGCATGGAGGAATTTTCTAGAGAAAACGGGTTATTGTTATCAGAAGAAGGGCAAAGGAAAGCTGGAGAGGCAAAGCATAAATGTCCACTATAGGAATCAGCAGTGCTTAGTATAAGCTGTAAAACCAGGAAGAAACTCAAATGGATGACATAACAAATTCTTAATACATAACCAGCAAAGAGATCTAGAGTATAAAATTACGCGCACAAGGTTGCAAACCTGAAGCTTATAAAAACTTAAGTAACAGACCTCCCTTGGGTGTTTGTGTTTCGGAGATCCTTCTCTTCCGCAGGTTCACCTTCATGGTTCCCTTACCGTTCATCCTGGGGCCTTGATACAGAAGGTACTCAATAAATGATAACCAGATCAGAATTCAGCAATAAGAAACAGCAACGGGAGATGGAATCGTCCCAGACGACTTCAAGGAGGAAGCACATCTTCAAGTGGATCTTAAAAAGTAGGACCAATTTGGAAAGGGCCAGAGCAGGCTCATGGGTCTCTTGGCTGGACTTCCTGACCATGGTTACTCCCTCTGATCCATCTTTCACACTTCTCCGTGGCAAAATGTAGGCACTCGGGGTGAAATAATGAAATAATAATAAAATTAAGCAGTCTAGTCTCCCCACTGCTTAAACTCTTACAATGACTATCCCTCCATTTGCAGGATCAAATTAAACTCCTTAAACTGGTAAACTGGCATTTGTGGCTTTCCAAAATCTGAGTCAGACTTACCTCTCCAACTACATCTCTCTGCATATTAGCATGTGATCTTTCACTAGTAAACTGAGCCTCAGTTTCCTCATTTTTCAAATGAGGATCTTGCCCATCTCAGGAGGTCAAGACTGTCACCTTTACTGGCACACAGTAAATGCTCCATAAAAGGGAGTTATTATTTCTGTATTCATCATGAACAACAATCCTCTTATATTCCAGCCATGCTGAGCTACAGACGTTTTCCAAACATCCCATGACTTCTCACCTCTGTACCACTGTCTTAATTTAGAGTCACGTGAAAGCAGAGCCTGAGACAAGGATTAAGTGCAGGTAGGGAGGTGATTCTTGGCAGCAGGTGTGAGAAAAACAAGAAAGAGAAGAAAAGGAAGGGGGAGAAACACCAATAAAACGTGCGTTATTGATTTGGTTTCCTCTGTGAGCAACTGGGACTCACCCCTTCCAGGTGCCCTTTGAGGAACATGTCGAATGCACAGACATTCAGAAGGATGGAGACTGTGGCTCCCCTACTGGTTGAGGGTTCCCCTGTGGGTGCTAACTCCCCCGGAGGGCTGAGAAAGCTCTCCAAGCTTTGGAAATGTCCCTGAGACAGAGAAGCCGAGAGACTCACTAGAGGTGGGAGGTGGCCAGAGGCATGTCCCGTTATAGCTAAAGTCACAGGTGCACCAAGAGCACATCTCTTCCCACCTTCATTCCTGCTGTTTCCTCTGCCTGCAACGTCCTTTCACATCTTTTTCATCTACCCAGCTGGATGCATATTCATCTTTCAGGTCTTAGTTTAAGTACTTCCCCCAAGAGCCCTTTCATGGTTCAGTTACACGTTCTCTCTTCAGTGTTCCTTGTTCCTGACTACACCAATCACTCATTCATTCAACAAACATTTGTTGAGTACCTACTATCTGCCCAGCATTGTTGTAAGTGATGAGGGTCCAGCAGTGGATGAAGTGAACCCAAATAGCACTGCCCTCATGGAGCCTAGAGCCTGGTGAGACAGTCAGACGATAAATAAAATAAAAATATGTATAACGTATGACAAAATAGAAATATATATTACAAATCTATGACATATTTGAATAAATATTATGGGTAAACAATAAGCAGGGATGGGGAAAGACAGAGCTGTGGGTGTACGTGAAAATTTTACCAATGTCGCTCGGGGAAGGCCTTGGTGAGAAGAGGAAGCAGGCAGCGAGCCATGCAGCCAGCCAGGGTCAGAGAGTTAGACGCAGGGGGAATAGAGGGGGTGCCTGAACTATTAGAGGAAGAGCAAAGGCTCCAGTGTGGCTGGAACAGAGAGAGCAGAGGGAACATGAGAGTGAGGTCAGAGTGAAGGCAGGTTGGCAGACTGGGTTGGACTCTGCGTGTCCTTGTAAACACTCTGACTTTTCCTTCGAGATGGGAAGGAAGCCAGAGGATGGTTGTAGCCGATGAATGACATCATCAGACTTATATTTGGACACCTGGGTTGCTTCACTGAGAACAGACTGTGGGAGAGGAGGCATGTGAGTAAAGGTGGCCACTGGGAAACCAGCGAGGAGGGCACTGCATTGGCCTGGAGAGACGTGGCGGCTTGGGCTCGGGCGGAGGCAGGACACGGTGGGGAAGGGTTGGGTCCTGGTTATGTTTTCAGGGCACTGCCAACGGGGTTTGCTGAAGGATTGTATGTGGGGAGGCAGAAAAAGAGAGAAATCAAGGATGAGCCAAGATATTGGTCTGAGGGACTGGAAACGTGGATCTACCGTGTACTGACGGGAAGGAAATTCTGGAGTCGGTGGGCGGTGGTGTGTCACGTAACCATCATGCTGCTCTGTTTTCTCACATCTCGGCCTTCTCTTCGAGCAACTTGGGCTTGTGCCTCTAACGTGTGGTCCCAGGACCTTGAACTGAGTGGACACTCCATCTGCGTTCATCCACTGCTTTCTAGTGGGTGGAAACGCTCCCTGTGGTTCACGTCAGAGCAGGGAGGTTCAGCAGTTCCTCTGCACAACACGCAGGGAGACTGTGCTCCGACTGTTCCCGGAATCCACCAGGAAAGAAGTCACACTGCACCTGGCAGAGCCCTCTCACTGTCCTGGGCCGTTTGCCGGAAGGCTGGCCCAGAGGAGGTGCCGGGCTGCATCTGCCATCACAGCTGTGACCCCCAAGTGTGCAGTGGCAGCACAACAGACCCATTTCCCCCACTGATGGGAAGGTGCTTCAAGGTGCCTGGCAGAGCAAGCCGGAGATCCCCAGCCCAACGCATCTCCCAGTGTTGGCTTATTTTGAATCAGTTTTGCATTCAATTTAAAAAGAGAAGGAAGAGGCCAGAGAGAAGGCAGGAGTCCACAGAATATCAACGATATTCTGATATTCAGAGCTGTTCACCACATCCTAACTCGGAAAATTTTGTGAGTCGGCCAGGAGAATGGAGAACGATTTCTCCTCTTTCTCCCCAGGCCAGTGGTGTAAATCAAAGCTGGGTGTAATTGTGTACTCGATGCCCCTATTGATCTTACACAAATGCTTTGTTCTAGGAAATCACCCCTGAGCATGGCCGCAGACACGCCAGTCTAGGTTCTGGCACCCTCTCCCTCCCCTTCCCAGCCTGGTGGGGGAGAGTAGCGTCTATTAGGGGGGTGGTCCCTGCATCCCACCACCACGCCCACCAGGGGGCTGGGAAGAGGCCAAAGCATCCGGGAAACACAAAGTCAGGAGCTTCCCAGACCAGCATCACTCATGGGGCAGCTTTCCTCCTGGTCTATTTCTGTGTCTAGAGGATCTCTTGACGGAAGTGGCAGGACAACCAGAATGGGAGGGGGGCTCCCGTGGGACCCAGAGGGCCCGCTGGTCGATGAACACTGATGCTGACATGACAGTGGATTTCTGCCGGGACAGGGAGGTGTCAACTTGCCTTAATTACGTCTTCATCAGACGATCTGCACTCCACGGACTTCAGCAGATCCGTCACAGTGCCATCCTCCTCCACAGAGACCACCTTCACAGGGACGGCCACCGTCTTCCCAGTGAGGATGGCTGTGTTCAGAATTTCTGCCTCCTGGAAGACCAAACACATCTTCTGTCACATCCCTTCCCATCATGCAGATGCCCTTCCCAGCCTCCCTGCAAACAACCCATCCCTTCCTTCAGGCTCAGAGAGCCTGGCGTGCAGCACCAGCCGAAGGGTCATGCTCATCAACCAGGCCTCCGCAGGGAGAATACGATGGGGAGGGTATCAGTTGCGGAGGGGGAAAATTTATTATTAACATTGTGTTTGACAAATCTCACTATGTACCAGGAACTGTTCTAATTGCTTCACAAATATTGATCTGTTAATTCTCACAGCATCCCAACAGGCATTAGTCTTCTCTCTATTTTGTAGATGGTACAGAGAGGTTTCGTAACTTGTCCGAGGTCACGCAGCTAGGAGGTAGTTAAGGTGGGATTTGAACCCAGGAAGTCCATCCTGAGTCCATGTGTTAGCCATTCCAATAGGTCCAAACTCACACAAAATGACTCCAACATAAGCAGTCAACTGTTGGCCAGAGGAGCAAGGTGCCATACAGGAAGCTTGAATTAGTAGTTCCCCCTGTGTAGTATGTGAGGGGGGCATGCAGAGGCTGGGGAAGACCCCCTTACTCCCTGCACTCTGTCACTCTGGCTTCCTTTCACTTCCTGCCAATTTTCCAGGCTTTATCTGGTCCCAGCCTCTGTATATGTCTAGAATGCTATTATGTGTCCAATGACACTCTCGCAGCCCCATCAATGTGACACAAACATGCACAACACACACACATGTGAACACACTCAAGCAAACATGCATTTTGCCTACGAAACACTTCCTTCATTGCTCAGCTCAGACACGTGTCCTCCGGGATGCCCCTGCTTGCCCTCAATATTTGCTTTCTGAGCCGAGAACATCACAACCCTCAGAACCCAGGAAAGAAAGTCACGACATCTCCTTTGTGGCACCAACACGGTTGCTATTTTATTTTTACTTATAGTTATTCAATCCTTTATCCCTCTTCTAGACTGCAAGCTCCATGGGGCTGTGTCTGCCTCCTGCCCACCAGGACCTCGCACGGTGCCGAGCTACAACAGATGGTGAGTGTTTGTGGAATGCGTGCATGAGGACTCAATGGGGAAGGCATTGGAGTCCACATCACAGCCACCTTGCTCACGGGTCTCAGTACTCTATGCACGAACCCCTGCTTCTGGGTACCCAGATGCCTCGGGTTGCTTTCCCCAGAATTGAGCAGTAGTCCTTACTCTGCACTTCTCCCCAGGGCACCATGCCTTCTTCAGTTACTCGTGGAGAATTCTGTGGTTTATGACTGGCAGAGTCTGGGAGATCATATGAGACCATTCTTCAGATGGAGAAAACTGAGCCCCAAGAAGTGGATCTCATTCCCCTTTGCAGGGACTGTCTCCTCTAATCACATGAAGATCCAAGTCCCCATATAACCCACAGTCTCTGCACAACCAGACTTCCAAGCTCTAGCCTACGACTGTGTTCAATTCCCATCTGCCACATGTTGGTCGCATCCCTGAGAGGTGGTGTGTCAGCGTGCACACTGTGAGTCTGAACTTGTCTGCTCTGGCCTCGGTGCAGCAACAGCAGACGTCTGGACGGGTGACGGGAGCTGGGAGGGAGGCTTCCATCTCCCTTCGAGGCTTGCAAAGATTCGTGTTAATTTGCTTTTCATGTGAAGTCACAAACGCTTGTTCAGTGCATGCCAGGATAAGGAGCAGAAGTTTATCATGCTAAAATTACATAACTGTTTTCCTTATGTTAACTTTATACTTTATATTTTATATTTATATTTCTTACATAAGATCTTACTTTTCCTTTATAGGACTAGGATCATCTTATAATTAGCTCATTTGGCTTAGCCCTTGGTTATGAAACTATATATTTTTTTCATTACTTTACTTCTAAAAGACAAGACTCCAGCTTGAAATGTTCCTGAATGTCAAAGACCATGCCTTAGACAGTCTGAATACGCATAGGCCTCTGAATGCCCCATTACCTACGCCTCTGGGTTTTTGTTTCCTCTGTGGCTTCCCAGCCTGATTCAATTTTATTTTGAGCACAAACATAGTAAAAGAAGGAAGGGGCAAAGTCAGAATGTGGTGCTACTTTCTACCGCCTCTGGGGAGGGAGAGGCCATGCATACTTTCCTACCCCAAAGGGTGTCGATCAGAAGGAACTGTCTACACTGCTGGAAGACATGGAAAAACGCTCTTTAACTCTCTGGTCCAAACTGGCTCATCTCAAAGGGAAGAACAGACTAGGGGTGGGGTGGGGAATCAGCATCGTGGCTTTGACGCCAGTTTCAGAGAAAGGGATTTTTCACATCGTGGTATAAAAGTAAAGAGCCTCTCCCCTCCAACAATAAAATGCAAAAGGCCTTTAACACATTTGCACATGTAGGCTAGCGTCACGAGGAATGGCACTGGGAATAACTGATGAGCAGCTGTAAGCCCATATGTCGGGGGTGTTTTCCTATCCTCTGAACAGAATGCGATATTCTGCCGGCAAGATCTCAGTGGGGATGAGTGACCGAGCTCTCAGGCTTGGCATTTCCCTGCCTTCTCTGCCTTTCCAATTCTTTGCCGTCCAAACCTTCTCTCTGGCTAGCTTTGCTTTCTCCAGGAGGTGAATGCTATGTAGATGGCTCACAGAAGTGTCTAGACAAGAGGAGGACGATGGTGGGAGTTGATGCATAGCTTGGGCTTGGGTTGAGGTGTGACCTAAAACTGCTCTGATTATGGGACCTCATAAAGCCCTTGAAAGCTAAGCTGCCTTATTACATGGGTTCACCTTGTCACAGCCCCTCAGAGCCTAGGAGAGAAAGGCAGGAATCTCCTGAGAGAGCTCTGTCTCCGTCCTGACTGGGTCCGCCATGATCCCATTCTCCCACCTGAATGTTCTGTGCAGACCAGTAAGGCCTTCCTGGGAATCTGAAAAACCACAGCAGAACTTCAGGCCTTCCAGAGGCTAGGAGGAGCCAGAACAGCAGAGGAGGAGCTGACCGTGGTATTGAGAAAAGAGACAACCTCGTAAGTGAGGCCACAGATACTTTTCTTGGGATCCAACTCCTCATCTATTGTGAGGAAAGAATAATTGTCCCCATTTTGCTGGAGGAATGGGGAACTTAGTTTGACTCCCACCTAGCAATAGATCCTGGGACAAGGATTCAAGGACAACTTATTTGGGAGGTTCAGGAAACTTCGGGAGGGGAGTGAGGAGGTGATACAGAGAAGAAGAGGCAGCCAGCAGGTGTGGATGTTATGCCAGCTACACAGCAGGAAGCTGGAGCTTAATCATGCAGGGACGAGTCTAGTCTATGAAATACATCACATACTTTATATAGTTCAATATGTTGAAATATGTTACCATACATTTCCCTGCAGGGAAATGATGTAAAATACACACCTAAAATTAATTCCATTGAGGGCCGAGGTAGCTGGGGTATTTATACACCATCTGCTGAGACCTGTCCTGGGCGCTGACCCTTCCCCAGCACATCCAGGCAACTCGGCATTCTACCGTTTCAAGAAAAGCTCCTGACAGACAGTGGCACTTGGAACTGGTCTGGAGCACTCTGCCGCGGTCGGAGAGAAGGGAAACGCACGGGGCATGGACCGTTGGCTGCCACATAGCTGTGAAATAATTTGTCACATGGAAGTCTGACGGATTAGAACCAACATTAGAGTTTTGTTGGTTTTAAATTTCCTCATGCTTCTAGTATCCTGATTTTCTGCTCTGCGTATGAGCATGATTATTTATTCATATTCACCCTTGGAAATTAATTTTAAAGCAGAGGAGAGGAAGATAATGGATACAGGAAAACACTACATTGGGGGACCTTCTAAAACATCAAGAAGTTGATCTGTGTGTCAGAGAGTTTGTTGCTGACCCAAGGTCCGTTCTGCCTTTCTGCCTTCCTGCAAAACACCAATTTTGTTTGAGGCTGTAAGAGGCCCAGCTAAAATTATTGCATTTTTTGGCTGCCCTTAATCTGTGACACAGTTCTGGTCCATGAGATATAAATGGAAGTCACTTGGTGAGGCTTCAAAAAAAGTTTGTTAAAAAAAGCAAATTCTGAAGGTTGTTTTGCGTTTTCCCTCTCCTCCTGCCCACTACGCACAGATGGTGCTGGAGCCTGGGCTGTGTCTTGTAGCCCAGAGGTGAGAGCACGTGGTTAAAAGTCGCGTGTTTTGGTGCAGTATGGTGGTTAAGAGCAGGGAATGTGGCTTCTGGCTTCACATCTCACCTTTGACACGACCCGCTGGGTGATCTCGGGCAATGTACTTAACTCCTGTGCCTAATGTTGCTCAGCTGTAAAATGAGTGTATTGCTAGTGCCCACCTCTTGCGTTCGCCCTAGGTTTAGGTGAGTTAATAACTGTCAAGTGTTTACAACAGTTCTGGTGCCTGGTAAGTTCTCTCCGAGTGTTTGATAAATACACAAACGTGAATGATGACTGTGCTGGAGTGAATGGTGTCTCCCCAAAATTCATGTCCACTCGGAACCTCAGAGTACAACTTTATTTGGAAATAGGGTCGTTGCAGATATAATTAGTTTAATTAAATGAGGTCATACTGCAGTAGGGTGGGCCCTAATCCAATGTCTGCTGTCCTCATAAGAAGAGAAAACACAGAGATGCAGAGAAGACAGCTCTGTGAAGATGGAGGCAGAGACTGGAGTGATGCATCTACAAGCTTAGCAATGCCAAGCATGCCAACCACCACCAGAACCCGGATGAGGTGGGAAGGACTGTGAGAGAATACATTTCTGTTGTTTTAAGCTACCAAGTTTGTGAAGCATTGCTACAGCAGCCTCAGGAAACCAGTACAATGACTGAGCCCCACAGAGCAGGAACCTGGATGCTTGATGCGTCGTAACCCTCACCTGGGACACCTCCCCCAATATGTTTGGAGAGAAGACTAAGATCTTGCTTATTTAAACCCTTTTTTCTTTTGTTCTCTTACTCGCAGATAATCACAGTGCTATCTGATACAACCTGGAAGACGTCCTCGTCATTTTTCATAGGTCTTAGGCTGAAATGAGTAAGTTAATTGCCTGTTGTCCCTAATGAGAAAAAAACACGATTTTTTGCCTTCAGCGTTTGGAGATCATTGGCTGTTTTAATACATGGTTCTGAAATGATCCCATGCACATTAAGATAGATGAACAAGGTAAGAAGAAATAAAAATGAATGCAGCGTTAGCTGCATCAAGTGCTTCTTCTTGAACAAAAGCATCATAGAGGTAAGCTTCGAGCACCCCATTAGAAGGATAAAAAAGGGCAAACATCCTATAAAACAGAATAAAATGGAGCACGAATGGGATTGCCGCTCTTCCCTGCCGCGTGGGAAGATTGGCTGGGGTTGGCATTAGTGAAAGCTGGAGGCTGTTCCGATCCCAGCGGCAGGCAGCCCAGCCCCTTACCTCCAGCAGAGCGTTTCACATAGCTTAGCCCAGTGAGAGAGAAATTCGAGAGATGGGCATTCTGAGGAATGGAAATTAAAGTTAACTGGCACACTAAGCGTGATTTTCCTTAGATCTGTGCACAGGTAACATTTCCTACAGGGGTTGCTAATGAGGACATGAGAAGAGGGTGTCAACTCTCCAACACACGGGATTTGAGTGAAGTACTGAGGCAGATTTCCTTACAGTATTTTTTAAAGGTAAACAATGAGTCCCTAGGATGGGTAGGTTTTGTTTTGCCTGCCCGACTCCTTTTGGATAACAGGACATCAGTTTTCCTTTGGAGATATTCTCCCTTTTCCTTTGGACTGAAAATCACAACAACACTCTCCTCGGCCCAAGAGCAGGCAGCATCTCCAAGGTCACGGCCAATGGGGTCTCTGTCCCTGGGATCTGGGTTTCATTCCGGGGGGTGAGGCAAGAGCAAGAGTGTTTGGAGCCCATTCATCCCATTTGTGACACTTGAGAAGTTGGCGTCGTTGGTCCTGGTTCCCACCTTTTCAGCTAGTTCATCCCTCCTCTGAGAGAGCGCACATTCCTTCAGTAAATTCCCTTGTAGAGGGTAGATCTTGTGTTAAGTGTCCTCATCACACACACAAATAATAATAATAACGATAATAATAATAATAATAATAATACAGGACACTTTGGGAGGTGATGGAGACGTCTATGGCCTTGATGTTGGTGATGGTTTCACGGGTGTGTACGTATCCCCAAACGCATCAAGTTGTATACATTAAATATGGACAGCTTTTCACTTCTCAACCATACCTCAAAAGTGGTAAAAAAAACAAAAACAGAAAAAGTATCCAGAATCAGTTTCTTTTGCTTACAAAGAACCGTCACTCAAGAGGCCGGCCAGGGAGGTGGTTAGGCGCAAGCACGCTGGTTCATAGGGTTTCCCTCTAAGTCTCATGGAGATGCAGACTTCATACTTCTTTAAAATCATCACCCTCAGCCCGCCAATTTGCAAGTTGGATATTGCATTAGTCTGAATTCTCCCCAAAGCAGAGCCTGTGACAAGGATCTGGATGGACTTAATTTATTTGCAGGGGGCGGGGGTGAGGGGGTGAGGAGAGGGAGGCAGTGAAGGAGGAAAAGTCGAGGGTACCGTGTTGTCCAGCTTGCAGCTGTGGACCAGGGAAGGCGTGTTCTGCAGAAGCCTGGCCTCCCGGAATTGTCTGACTGCAGGCTGGAAGCGTGCATGCCCTCAGGGGTGTCACAGCCTCCCAGGACGTCAGAGAGGTTTGCTCCCTGGAGCAAATGTGGATAGTCTTCCAGAATGACTCGAGGCGGGACCAGGTCAGGGAACTGTCCAACACAGAGGAGGGTTGAGAGTATGCGACAGGGAGCGAGAGCTGGCAGGTCCAGGAATGGACTCAGGTGTTATAAAGTTGCTCCCATGGGGAGAGAAATTTCCCATGATAAAGTCTGGGATAAGTATTTTACTTACTTTTTAAAAAAGGAACACACCTGGCATTCGTGTTTGCATGGAAACATGTGGCCAGCATTTACACTAACGTAAACAGCAGGTGTCAGAAGTAATACTTCTTCCCTTGTTGGCTTATAACACACGGAAAGACTAGATGCTCACTTTTTTTTTTTTTTTTGAGGAAGGGTGGCCCCGCGCTAACATCTGTTGCCAATCTTCCTCTTTTTTCTTTTTTCTCCCCAAAGCCCCAGTACATAGTTGTGTATCATAGTTGTAGAGTTGTAGCTCTTCTAGACACCGCCTCAGCATGGCTTGATGAGCGGTGAGTAGGTCCGCACCCAGGATCCAAACCAGCAAACAGGCCGCTGAAGCAGAATGCGCAAACTTAACCGCTACACCACCGGGGCGGCCCCTAGATGCTCACTTAATAAGACCGTATCAAATGATCCACTGACACAAATTGGCAGCATCCCCACAGGTCATCAGGAGATGAAGAATTCACACACCCTGTGTCAAGGGTCCACACTGACAGGACTGACACATTTGGGTGGCCGATATCTCACTCTCTGGGGGCATGCTTTAGATCTACCTACGTCTGCAGCAGTCTTATTCTCTTCCTGCCACTCCTGCAGCTTCCTGTATTGCCAATATACTTGTTTTACAAAATATGTACTTCCTTTCTCACCATATTTACCCACTCTTCAAAATTTCTTGGAAACAATGTTCAGTTTTGAGCAATAAGGATCTTAGTTGCAGACAACAGAATCCATGCTAGCTCATTTCCTTAGAAAGGGACTTGTCAAGGAGTATCGAGACAGCCCTGCATTGTTGACAGGGTTAAAGAAACAGACGCCAGATGACCTCCCAAAATCCATGCCTGGAACCACAGAGAGGGCCCACCAGGGACTTGCTGCTCCTGCCATGATTAGGAAGTTGACAAATCAGGCAGATTGTTCTAGAACCTCATTGCCTCTCCCAAGTCTCAGGCAGCCAAATGGATGCCCACATCCTTCCTCTTCCCCACGTTGGAAATGAAGCATCACACAGATGCGTCCAATTGGCAGAGACTAAATTGCAAGCCTAAACCCTCACAGACACTTTGCTCTCTCTCTCAGGGGAGGCTGAGTAAAGCAGATTTTTGGAATTTACCTAGAGAAGATGAGACTTGCACAGTGGGAAGCTATAAAAATGTAGAGAGGATGCCTTTTGGGCAGCTACAAGTGATAGTTTT
The DNA here is from genome assembly GCF_057802395.1 of Ceratotherium simum simum. Lineage (NCBI taxonomy): Eukaryota > Metazoa > Chordata > Mammalia > Perissodactyla > Rhinocerotidae > Ceratotherium > Ceratotherium simum. The sequence continues at coordinate 29,069,837 of NC_141934.1, forward strand.
CCACTACATATATCAACACTACATGCTCTGGGACTTTCCTGATGTTAAAAGTACAAAAAGGCATGTTCTGCTAAGTCTATTAATTCTGTTAAATTAATATTTTATAATATTGGCATTATTTACCCTCTGCTCTTGACCCCACCTCCAATGACACAAAGAAGTAGTACCTTACGCTTCTTTGTCCATAGAAGACTGAATTCTAGGACATCAAATGTCAACGGGATATAAGAAGTGCGAACTTAGGTTTTATACTAAAATAAATATACTGCTTAAAGACAGATGCCCAGATTGGCTACAAAAATGATTTTTTTCATCCTACCACAGTACATCATATTTAAAGGTGATACTTAAAATATGGGGGTGGGGCCGGCCCTGTGGCTTGGTGGTTAAACGCGCGCCCTCTGCTGCTGGCGGCCCGGGTTTGGATCCCGGGCGCGCACTGATGCACTGCTTGTCCGGCCATGCTGAGGCCGCGTCCCACACACAGCAACTAGAAGGATGTGCAACTGTGACATACAACTGTCTACTGGGGCTTTGGGGAGAAAAAGGGAAAAAAAGGAGGAGGGTTGGCAATAGGTGTTAGCTCAGAGCCGGTCTTCCTCAGCAAAAAGAGGAGGATTAGCATGGATGTTAGCTCAGGGCTGATCTTCCTCCCAAAAAAAAAAAATATATATATATGGGGGAAAACCCCTCCAACACCTCCATGGCATGGGTACTGACCAATCAGAAGAGAAGCCTGGCCAGTCAGGCTGGACACTAGTAGGGAGGCCGTGCAGGCGAATTCGAGCTTATTGCAGAGAAAGGAAGGCTCAGCAAATTTCATTTGCCCCTCCATATTTTCCAGATCCCTTGCAAATAGGTAGAGCCACGTGAATACTTCCAGCCACTAAAATGTGAGAGTCAATGTCGTTTGTTACTTCTGAGTTGAGGCAGAGAAGCTTTCACGCACAGTTACCATTCTTTCTCCTCACCTGCCCTGGAGACGGAAGAGGCTGCGTGTTCCAGAGGGGGCAGCTACAAGATGGCAGAGTCTCTGTTAGCCTGGTTCCCTGAGTCACTGTGTGGAGAAGAACTGCCCGTTGACCCATATAGAACACGTAGCAGGAGTAATAAATATGCTTTCTTTGTCTTAAGGCAAGGAGATTTTGGAGCTACTTGTCACAGCAGTATAACCTAATCCATCCTGACGAATACACAACACTTCTCAGCTTCAGTTTCATAAAAAAATGTTCGTTGAATTCTGGACTATGTCGCAAGCCAAACTAGATCACTCAGGTATGAAAACTCAAAATCTTCTCCACGCGCTGGGTGGCTGACCCTTCATCTCTTGGTTGGCTATTTCTGTTGTAATGAGCTTGCGCAGACCCAGCCCAAGGCAGTGTGGAGACCCAACATCTCTGCAGCCATGCTATTCCTCAACGTGGTTTCCTTCTTTTTCTTTGCTGAGGAAGATTAGCCATGAGCCAACATCTGTGCTAATCTTCCTCTACTGTATACGTGGGATGCTGCCACAGCATGGCTTGATGCGTGTGTAGGTCTGTGCCCGGGATCCGAACCCGTGAACCCAAGCTGCAGAAATGGAGCATGTCCAACTTAGCCCCTATGCCACGGGGCCAGCCTCTCAACGTGATTTCTTAACTGTGGTTAGTTTCTTAAATCTTTTCCATTCATTTCCCAACAAAGACCGATAACCTAATCAATAGAACAATGACTCGTCTTTATTTGCCTTGTCTTACTTGTCTTCTGCTTCTTCGGCCAAGCACTGCTATCCCAGCCCCGCCACCTACACCCCCAGGAAATAACAAACCCTGCCATGATGATGGGCTGTGAGCTTCTCACTCATACCGCATTAAACCGAAGAGCTAATAGACGACCACGGAAATACCACATCTCATTAGCGATAATGCTGCATCACCATAAATAAACTGTGTGCTGCTTTTAACAAGCAGGGAGCATCCATCAATTTGGCACCTGCAGTGCAAACAAATTTATAAACCCCTCTGTTTTTTAAAAGTGCGCCAGCCCCTGGGCTTAATGGCTGTGGCACAGTACGGAGAATTATTGCATTTTAGCAGCCATTCCAGGTGAAATAAAATTACTCTCCCACCCATGGGGAAGCAGCAAAATGTCATATCGCAGAGCCCACACGAGGCTGGCGAGAGCTCACGCCTTCTACCAGCTAGGCTGTCTTCTGGAAGCCATTGAAACACAAGCCAAATGCACGGTGCCTTTTATTTTTTATGTGAATTTAAAAATCTTATCAAGGTTATACAACCTCATTGTTAAAATATTACATTTGTGAAAAGGTGTATCATATAATGCCACAAAAGATCCTCCCACCCCCATTTTTATTTCCCTCAGGCAACCACTTCCAACTCTTCTAACTACGTTATGAAGGTTTCTTTCATATATCTGTATAACAGGCTATATTACACTTTTTTTTTAAGTACTTGAATGACAATTTTTTGAGGAAGATTGGCCCTGAGCTAACATCTGTTGCCAATTTTCCTCTTTTTCTTTTTTTCTCCCAAAGCCCCAGTACATAGTTGTGTTTCATAGTTGTACAGTTGTAGCTCTTCTACGTGGGACACCACCTCAGCATGGCTTGATGAGCGGTGAGTAGGTCCACGCCCGGGATCTGAACTGGTGAACCCCGGGCCACCAAAGCAGAACGCATGAACTTAACCGCTATGCCACTGGGCTCGCCCCATACACTTTCTTGATATAGTAGATTTAGACATTATCTGCTGATTTTCTGGTATGACGGATGAAATCTTCTCTCTCCAGTCTACTGTGTCTCCTTCCTCAGTCAATACAGTTATATTCCTGTTTTTGTTTCTTCTATTGGCTATGTTTATAATTTTAAGCAAACATACCTCTAATCAAGAGATAATGTGCTGATTTCTGAGTGGTTTAAAGAAATGTCTGTAGAATCTTTGTCATTCCTCCCATGCAGAGGCGGAGTCTAGTTACCCTCACCTTCCACCCAGGCTGGCCTCTGTGACTCATGTCTAGAGTCTAGAATGCAGTGGGAGTGACGCTGTGTTGCTTCTGAGGCTCGGTCATCAAAGGTGATACAGCCTCCACCTGGTTCTCTCTGTGGGGACGCTGGCTCTGGGTACTCAGCCGCCATGCTTTGTGGAAGCCCAGGCCACATGGAGAGGCCACGTGGAAGTGGTCCGGTCAACAGCAGCAGCTGAAACCCAGCATCAATGAGCCAGGTATGTCAATGAGGAAGCCTTGGAGAGGACTCTCCTACCTGAGCAGGAGCCGCCCCGCTGACTCCCATCAACTCCCGGAACCACGACAGAAGAAACCATAAGTGACTATTGCTTTACGCTGCAACATAGGTTTTCTTACACACACTTTACGAGAATACTAGCACTGCTTAAACCTGCCTCCAGCTCTTTCTACCACGTTGACCTCCCAACTTTTCTCATTTCCAACTCTTACTTTTATACTCTCAAGGTTGATAACACCTACACTGTGCCCTGAAATATAACGAAGCCTCCCGTGCTTTGTACACAGGTCAAATCTAAAAGTTGAAAGCTGGTAATGGATCTATTATACGCATACAAATATCGTTCGCTGTGGAGCAGAGTTTCTCAGCCTCGACACTATTGATGTTTTGGCCCAGATAATTCTTTGTTATCAGGCTGTTCTGTGCGCTGTGTATATTTAGCAGCATCCCTGGACTCAACGTACTAGATGCTGGTAGCGTCCCCCTGTTGTGACAACCAGAATGGCTCTAGACTTTGCCAAATGTCCCCTGGGGAGGCAAATCACCCTCAGTTGAGAACCACCAAGGGAGGGCTAAGTCATGTACTCGGACTCCATTTCCTCTCACTCCAATATTGATGTATCCTGGGGTTACTCACTCACTGTCTCTTCCTCCGCTTTTCACAATTCACCTTTATCATAACCTTCATTTTTGTCAAGCTCTTCACCAACCTCTCCACTCTCCTGAGGATCTCCCGTCCTTCTGTTCCAACTGATACATTCTCTAGGCGTACCGCAAGGATGTAATTTTGGGACTTTTTTTACTAGATTCAGGGTTTGTTTTAATAAACATACACACCAAAGGATGGGAGAAATTTAGAAACTGCAGAAGCAGGAGGGAAAGTGTTGATTTTCTTCGTGTCAGCAGCAATCACAGACTCTGCTGTGTACAGGGTTGTGTGCAACTAGAACTATGTATGTAGTAGACGCACCCTTGAAAACTGAACATAAATAAATTTTAAAAATAATATTTTTTGTACCAGCAAAGCTTGCTATTAAAAGTGATCCTAAAATAGTAAAGCTCAAGACTCAACTCAAATGCTACAACTTTCCTAATCTCTCCAGGTGGAAATAATCGGCATGTTACTGTTTATTAGAGATAAACTATATTTACATAAAATAAATATGACGGTATTCAAGCACAGAGGGAAAGATACTGGGTCTGGAGCTGAGCAGCCTGGCTTTGAACCCCACTTTCTATACCCACTAGCTCTGTGACTCTAGGCAAACCAGTGACCGCGCTGTGCCTCAGTTTCCTCATCTGTGCAATGGGGATTGCAAAAGTTTCCACGTGGTCGGGTTCATGTGAGGATTGCACGTGTGGAAGGGACTTAGAACCGTGTCTGGCGCATGGTAAGCAAAACTACACGTTAGCATTGTTATCATTGTCCACCCTACCTGACCTCAGGACTTCTTCCAGCCATGCCCACCACCCTGGGAACAGGGGCCGAGAAAGGAGGCCCAGTTTGAAGGACTCGAGCCCTAGCTTTCCAGAGCCAGGCGACCTTGGGCACCTTATGTGAGCTCTCGGGGGCCAAGTTTTCTCATCTTAAAAGAAGATCTAACTGAGATACAGTAGAAGCTTGCTCACGGGTTCCCTGCACAGGCTCTGGACTCAGGCTGCCTGGTTTCAAACCCCAGCTTTGCTCCTTCCTAGTTGTGTGACCTTGCAAGTTACTTAAATTCTCTGCACCTCATTTTTCTCATCTGGAAAACAGGGTTCAGGGTTCTGGTTCCAAATAGTATCTAACTCAGAGAGTTCTCGTGAAGAGCAAACGAGTTGATGCAGGCAAAGTGTCAAAACTGTGCTTGGTATTATTAATTTACAGTGAGGCTGGTTATTATTAGTAATACATGCAATAACTTACACATATGCAATGTGTTCCTGGCAAAAGGATAAAGCAAGAGAGAGGGAGGAGGAGAGAGAGAAGGAAGAAGGGAAGGAGGGAGGCAAGGAGGGTAAGAGGGAGGAAGGGAGGGAAGGAAGGAGAGAGGGAAGGAGGGAAGGAGATAGAGAGGGAGGGAGGGGGACACAACCCGCCATGCCCTATGATGAACTCGTGCTCTGTTCTGCAGTGAGGCTGAGATTGGAGGCAGGAATTTGCTGTTCCCACAATTGTTCTCAGCACCCACAGCCACTCACAATGTGCTCATCTTACTGCACTGAGAGTAACTTTAGTACTAAAGATACGTTTTTCACACACAGGCTTCCTGTGCATAAGCCAACAACTTTATTTGGTGCTCAACCAAGGAACGATGATCTGTTTCCATGCTGGAGGAAACAACTGGAGGTTTTGAGGCTTATAGCCTGTATTTTTTTTTTTTTTTTTAAAGATTTTATTTATTCAGTTTTTTCCCCCCAAAGCCCCAGTAGATAGTTGTATGTCATAGGTTCACATCCTTCTAGTTGCTGTACGTGGGACTCGGCCTCGCATTGCACGGAGAAGTGGTGCCTCGGGGCGCTCCCGGGATCCGAACCCGGGCCGCCAGCATCAGAGCGCGCGCACTTAACCGCTAAGCCACGGAGCCGGCCCTATAGCCTGTATTTTATGAGTGGTTTGAGGAATTTTCAAGGGTGATGTCGATTGTTTGTTATTTTCCCATCACGCGTTCACTTTGGAACCTGAAATCCTATATAAGATGGGGCTCCTCTGTGGTGTGCAGTCAGCTCCAGTTCAGGGCCTGGCGCATGCAGACTTGCAATAAGAAATGTTTGAATGAAATGCAAAGTCATGAGTTCTTGGCCACTTCACTCTTCATGCAAACCCGCATCAGGGTTATTTCCAGAGGAAACATCTGGGAAGGACCAGAGGGCGGGGCAGGCTGGACCTTGGGCATTTCTACTCATTGCCACCTCTCTGCTGGGAGTTTTCAAAGCCTCCAGGTAAGAGCTCATGGGGCATCTCAAGGGACAGAGCAATTCTCACGCAGTGTGCTCTTGTCTACAGTGGCACCGTTTCTTGGCGAAGAAAGATGCTCAGGACATGATATCACAACTCTGGCTTCAACCTGGGGCCTGGCAGGTAACGACGGCAGGTGAGGCAGGGTCTCACACCTGATCAAAATGGATAGTTTTAGCTCCATCTAAGTGTTGCCTGTAGGAATGTAGACCTAGGTTTGCACATTTCCTGATTTTTCAAGAGAAGCTGAGAATCAATATTTTTAGGTGAAATCTCCTGAGTTTTACAATTGGCTCACCTTTTGTGAAAACCACAGTGAAGCCCAAACAAAACACATTTGCAGGTTGTGTTGACCTCCGGGATCAAATTTGTGACTTCCACCCTAGCAGATGACAATTATCCTAACAGTGGGGCCCCCTTTGGATACAAAGCAGGAGATTTTGAGCTCTTGCCTAGTTGTCTGCACTCACCAGCGAGGTGAGTATTTTCCCAGGACCCAGTTCATTTCTCCAGGACACCCCATGACCCTTGCTGTCTGGGAATAAGGCCTCCTTTATTCTGCACCACCTGAAGTAATCTCCTGGTATCACAAAAGCACTGCTTAGTTTTGCATAACTAATTTCAGATCTTATTTAGCATCAAGTTTCAGAATTAAGAAGCTAAATGACAGCTGTTTAATTAACTCCTTAAGCTGATTAGCCAGCATTACTGAAATCCCCTCGAGGAGGAAGTTATAACTGTGGGGAAAACCTGGGCCTTGTTATTGCCACTGTGTTTAAGTTTAGTAAGCCGCTAAACCAATCGACCAAGCGCTCTTGACATCCTCCAGGATGAGGTCAAATATAGATTTTTATTTATTACATTAACTGCTACAGAAGACTCCGAGTGATAACAATAGCACAAACTTCTTTTGATCTGCTAAGCAAACGTCCTGCATTAAAAAAAGAAAAAAAAGAATCCATTGGGAGTTTCTAGAAAAGCACTTCATGATGTGCATAAATCCTGTGTGTTGAGCCGTGTTGTATTAGGAGAGGGGTTCAGATTAACCCTTGGTACCCACATAACGGGCTGCGTATCCTCCTCCTGATTAATAAAACAAAGGCATCTTAACGAGTTTAAAACTTTAAGCCAATTTTATCCTTAAGATTAGTGTTTTTACAGTGGAATTTCCAAGGAAGAGAGGAAATCATAATATTTGCCTGATTTGAAATGGGAGTCTGAGCTGGCTGGACACGCCAGCGTATCCACCAGAGAAAGGATACGAAGTGATGGATTTCTTTTTTCCTTTATAATTGTGGGCTGGGCAACAGCGGGCAGATGACAACAGAACATGAATAGAGAGAATGTCAAAGACCCATGGGCAGAAAGAGAGGCTAAAAGAACACGTAAACTACCATTAGCCTAAACGTTTTAGAAAGAAGACACAAGTTTAACTTTGAGTTGCATTTTTAGGGGGATGTTTCCAGGAGCCTGGGGGAAGGGGTGTGACATCCAGATATGCTGGGCTGGTTCTGTGGCTGAAAATATCACCTCCTCGTTCAAGATATAGAGACGGTCGTCCTATTTTTTTTGACAGCCTTATTGAGATATAATTCACACATCATACAGTTCCCCCATTTGAAGTGTACAATTCATTAGCGTTTAATATATTCACAGATGTGTATCTGTGTATCACAGATCACCACAGTCAATTCTGACACATTTTTATTACCTCAGAAAGAAACTCTGTAGCTATTCTCCCTCCTCCTCCACCCAACACCCTACTCCAGCCCTAAGCAATCACTAATCCACTCTCTGTCTCTGGGACTCCCCCTTTCCAGACATTTCATAGGAAGTGAATCATGCAATATATAGTCTTTTGTGACTGGCTTATTTCATGAAACATAATGTCATCAAGGTCCATCAGTGCTGTGGCATGTGTCAGCACTTCATTCCTTTTATGGCTGAATAATATTCTTCAAGGTGTAGAGTTTTAATGTCTTCCATTTTGCCAAAGTCAATTCTTCAGATGCTGTTCAAATTGGAGTTTATAAACTAGGGCTCTGTGGACTGAATCCAGCCCATGGACATGCTTTGCTTGAACTCTACAGATTTAATCCTTTTCAATTGATCACAACATTTAAAAATTGGGAGATATGCAAAAATCTGGATTTGGTTTGTCTCAAAAAATCAGAAGTTCAGGCAATTCTGGGGCATCCTTCAGTGGGTGTGTAGTGGTGACCTCTCTCCATGTCACCAAAGTCCTCTTCTTTGTACAAAGTGACTGGCCACAGGAGGCTCTGAAACTGGGATCCCCTGTTTAGATGCTTCTAGACTGGCAACACTTGTGTAATTCAGAAGTGCCAGGATACAAACACTGCCCAGTCCCAACAGCTAAAGCTAAAACGTATAAGAAACCTGAAGGATACAAGGGTAAGTACTTGGCTTCATTTATAACATTTTTTTTTAAGCAAGCTACTCTTGGTGTCAGAAATTAGAAATCCAGTGATTCATTGCCCTCCTGATAAGAAAAGTCTGACACTATAGCAAAAATGCTGTTGAGTACACTCAACATATATCAGAGATTGACAACTATGGATGTTGATGATGGTTCTTATAAGACACTTACACAGTTATGCGTTGCTTAATGATGGAGACACATTCTGAGAAATGCGTCGTTAGGCAATTTTGTCATTGTGTGAACAACATAGGGTGCACTTACACACATCTAGATGGTACAGCCTGCTACAGAGCTAGGCTGTATGGCACTAATCTTATGGGAGCACTGCCATATATGCGGTCTGTTGTTGACCGAAATGACGTCACGTGGTGCAGGACTGTACTTCATTTATATCCTCCAAACAGCAATTCCATGACACTTGGCATGAATATTTAATTTATGTCTGTTGATAGAGTCTTCGTGATCACATAAAGTATTTGCTCTTTGAAACTGGGGGAGTTTTGCCTGTAGCCTTAACTAAATGGGCTGTCAGTCCCTTTTCTCTATCACTGCAGAAAAACACATGTCCAATTTTCAAAGGCGACAGAATTTTCCATAGGCTGGGAGAAGCCTGGTGGTTTTATGGTACATGAAACTAAGGAATTAATTCAATTGGTACGGAAAGGACATACAAAATTAAGAGACATCAAAGGGCAGCTCCCAGACCTCATTCCTCTAAATGGGTGCACCTAGAATGAATCTAGTTTAGAATCTCAACCCTCCAGAGGGATTGTAAGTGCTTCTGAGTCCTTTTCTGACCCGCAAGCCACAGGGCTGTCAGCAAGACTTATTGGTGGGGCTTGGAGCCCAGTCTTGGCTCTCTATGCTAATGAAGATTCAGTGGTGTGGCTAGTCCCAAATAGCGTCAAGTCCAGAAGTCACTTGCAATTTGGCCCTGGAGTACATCATGTGCTTTTTCTTTCTTTCACCAGACTACTTCTTAATTATGTTTTTCTTAGGTTAATGTAAAAATGAATTTGCATGTCTTCAGTCCACACTAATTAGGAAGAGGGGGATGCAATGAAGATGATTCTGGGAGGTGGGGGAAAGTCAATCTGGATCTGACGCTGGCCACAGTCACCCGCCTTGGCTTCGCCCCATCATGGACTGGCTGTGGAAATGCTTTTCATTCTCCTTCCCTGTGTTGGTGATGGTGGTGGTAGGGTGCTAGCTTTGAGAGGAAGCAAATCAGTATTCTTTGCTGCTCCCCCAGCCTGAGCCTTTACATCAGTGTCTCTTCTCGGTACGCTGGCCTATGATTCTGTGATTCCTAGGTATGGCTGGCTGGTTAGGCTGTCCTCAGACCACGCTGAGTGAAAGATGAGTGAGGGTCACGGGGCTTGATGAAAACAATTCTAGACTCCCCTTCACAAGGAAGCTCTGTGATCAAGCTCATGGACACTGATCTCACGCTCAGCTGTCTGAAATTACAGAGAAATGGGTGCTACAGCAAAGCAATTGTTTTCAGGGAGTTTGTGGGGCCATGTGACCATGGAAGACCCTTGGAGGTGACATCATCCAGTCCTGGGATATTTATGTTGTGTCCATTTCCAGATTTACGGCTCCAGCTCTGACCTCTTCCCTGAGCTCCAGACTCAGATGGTCTCTCACCTACTTGACCTCTGCACTGGGTGCCTCAAGCTCACGGGGTCCAAGACAGAACTCTTGATGTCCTCCTTCAAACCTGCTCCTCCTTCAGTCTTCCCAACAGTACGTCGTGCCGCTAGCTACCTGGTTGCTCCGGCCAGAACCTCAGGAGTCACCATTAATTTTTTTCTTGAGCTCATCCCCATGTCACATCCATTGGAGCATCCTGTTAGCACTCTCCCAGTGTGTTCTGCAAACCCAGCCACTCCTTCCACCTCCACTGCTGTCACCTCAGATCAAGCCGCCATGATGTGTAGCCACAGTTATGGAAAAGCCTTTGAAACCACCCATCTTGTTTATTTTACTCCCTAGTACCTGTCATTGTTAGAAATCTCTTTTTCCCCTGTGAGTCTGTTGCCTATTTGACCACGTCAGAACATAAGCTCCAGAAGGGCAGAGCTTTCCTGTTGCTCCACACTCAGCCCAGAGCTGACCGCAGGAGCCACCGCGCAAGCTCGGACTTGCATGTCACACTTCAGTACATCACATGCTCAAGGCAGGCTCACCAAGTCCTCCTTGAGTGGGAGGAAGTCCTTTCCATCAATTTCCATTTTCAACAGATAATCTGCATTCTGGCCGTGTTCTCTTTGATATTCTGTTCCACATTGAAAGCTAAATACATCATTGGTGGATCCTTGAAGATACCTCTAGCTCTCCACATCTACTGGTGGGAATTGGGAAATCTTGTCACATTCATAAAGCTTGAAGTGGAAAATGAGTCACATGTTTAAAGCAACCAAATTTCATGGGACTTTGTCTAATTCAGAGCCAGAACATAAGGGAGTGTTGCTTCATTTGCTGGGATCACCACGCTATCAACACCTTGTGTCGCCATCATCATGATTATTTTCATTTAATTAAGCTAGACGTTGGCAGGAGCATTCCCACTGATGTGCAGCCAAGGAAGCATCTGCCGATGATTAGTTCAGCTGGTTGGAGCATGGTGTTAATGAGTCCAGGTCATGGGTCAATCCCCACCTGGCTATAAGTTTGCTCAAAATCAGCAGGCTGAGGTGGTAACCCTACCTCTGGCCAACAGCTTAATACTTACAGCAGAAAGATATGGACTTATCAGAGCCAAACCATCTTGTCTTCCTAATGTTCTGGGGCACCTGAGGTTGGGTCTAGAACAGTGGTTCCCAACCACGGCTACAGAATATAATCATACAGGAAAAGCTGACAAAACATACAATGCTAAGGATCTGCCTCAAACCCATATTAGAATCCCTGGGGAGTGAGAGCCAGACATCAGTAATTTTTTATATCTTCACAGTTGATTCTAACCCAGTGGTTCTCAAACTTAGCTGCACATTAGAATCACCTAGGGAAATTAGACAATGCTGATGCTGGATTCCATACTCTGGGATTCTGATTTACGTGGTATAGGTTGCAACCTGGACCTTGGGAGGTTTGAAATCTTCCCAGGTGATTCTCATGGGCAGCAAAGTTGGAGAACCACTGGGAATTATCTTTGTCACTTTGAAAGTGATGGATGGTCACTTTCCTTAGTGATTCAAAAGGGCCCTCCACTCTGTTGGATGGATAAATCACACACACACACCAACATGGCCCCAAACAAAAGACCAGAGAGAGAGGGCATTGGCAAATCAGCGTGAGGCAAAAGGTTTACTGCTCAGTGTTTAAGGAGTATTAAAAAAGAGTGATGGGGCCATGAAGCAAACACAGAAGCAAGGGAAGGATGCTTGGCACAGAGCCAAATTCAGGAAGCACCATGAGAACTCTGACTTGCATGTCAGACAGAAATCTGGTCCAAAGATTCCCAGCTGCCATCCCAGTGAGGCAGGATGTTAGTGCTAGGCATTACCTCATAGCTCTAGCTCACCACTCAGTCTCAGCTCCAGGATCATCGCCTCCGAGGGTCTTCTCTGACCATGGATCTACAATTGTTGGCCCCAGGCCCCCAGCTCACAGCCCCTTCCCCATCCATTCCCCATTATAATGCATCCTTTTTTCATTTTTGTAGCACTTAACAGTTGGAAATTATCTTATTTTTATGTTTATTTAGTTTTTAGATTTAGTTTATTAAATTAAATGTTATTAAAATGATTAAGAAATAAAAATAATTAAAATTATTAAATAATTAAGTTGAATTCTTTAAACTTTTTAAATTCTCTCCTCCCTACACTATAAGATGTAGGAGCAGAAGAATGCTCCGTGTCTGGTTCACCGCTCAGACCCTGTCACATTATGTCGTGGGGCACAGCATCGGCACTCAACTGTTCTTGAATGAATGGATGGACGAATGTTACCATAGTTTTTAGAAAAAAGGTTCTTTTCTTTCCTTGAGATAGTCCTCTTTTTCATAATCAAACCTCCAAAACAGTAATTTATCTTTTTAAAACAATGTCCAATGATAGTGGCTTTGAAAGCTCTTATATCCTACCTCATTATACGATATATTTTTGGTGAGGGCAGGATTAAGTCTATGAAACTCTGAGCAAACAAGGTGATATATGCCAGTGTAACTCAGGAGAATAGACTGGAATCATTAATTTTTTTAAATTAATTATTATTTTTTTTACATGATCGGGTCTCTATGTTTCCAGTGGTCAATGGATTAAAATAAAAACAGTAAACTATAATTAAAAAAATCACAACCTGGGGGCCGGCCTGGTGGCGTAGTGGTTAAATTTGCACACTCTGGGGTTGCCTGGAGTTCGCAGGTTTGGATCCGGGGTGAGGACCTGTGCACCGCTTGTTGGGCCATGCTGTGGTGGCGTCCCACATACAAAGTAGAGGAAGATGGGCACAGATGTTAGCCCAGGGCTAATCTTCCTCAGCAAAAAAAGAGGAGGATTGACAACAGATGTTAGCTCAGGGATCATCTTCGTTCCCCTCCTCCCCCCCAAAAAATCACAACCTGGCCAATTTTTGGAATGGATGTTCTAAGTAAAACAGGGAGAAAGAAAATTACCTTGAACGTAAATGTATAGCGTGACTTTCAGACCAAATCTTTAACGAGGGCTGTCAAGATTACTCTGTTTTCCTGACCCTTGAGTCGGAGATGTGCATCAACACAGGTTTTGAGGTGTAAATTCTGCCAAACCTGTGGGAAAATATGACTTGAGGAGTTTGGCCATTGAGAAGAATTCATAAAAGTGATTGCAGAAAAAAATAAATAGCTGCATATAGCCTCTTTAATGCAATACAGGAAGGATGCTAAGAAATTAAAGAATGGGAGTTAAAATAAGGGAAAAGCAGGAAGAATATGCTGCTGGCCATTTGCAAATCTAGGGAGATTTGGAAGCCTGGAATCTGAGAAGCTATCATGAATAGACATGATCGGTGTCTTGTAATAATATTCTTAGAAATGACATGCAAGTCAAGGCTTCCAATTCTTTCTCATTGTAGGCTCTGCAGCCACCGTTAAATACGTAATCTTTTCAGACTGCTTCCAAGAGAATTGATGTTAATGCCCACTCTGGGCGCTTGAGAAAATAAATCCAGGCTCGGCTTTGGCTTTCAAAGTGTGTGCCTTGAAAAATCTGCATTTCTCCCAAATCTGATTTATAATGACCTGCAGTGTTGTTCTCACCTGCCCTGAACACAAAATCAGTACTTCTTTTCTGCTTCTTTTTCAAAATGAAGTACATTTCATGGAACTTCCTATTTTATGTAAATCTCTTTAAAATACCATAGGCATACAGATCACAAATCCATAAAGAATGTCAATAGTAATGACATCTTATGTTAATTGGATAGGTTTTTAATAACTGATAGAAATATAAGTACTATTATTGTGGGTGAATATAATGATTTTTATTCACCAAGGCAATCTATGTGGGTGAAATCCATTATCTTAAAAGTATTTTGATAAGGATAAACCTATGCAGAATGGGCTACGCATCTCGCCTGCAATTGTTAAACTCCATTAAACATGCTTCATAATTAGTTGGCCAAAGAATCTCATTAGATGTACATTAAACGTGTATTTAAGGCATATTTGAGACACTCCATTAAGAGTAACACAGTGAGCTTTACTGCATAGCTTTAATAAAAATTCTAGTCAAATTAAAACTTGAATTTATGGTCACTGTTACCCTTTCTTTGAAAAAGGAACATTGCATTGAATTCTTTTTCTTCTTTTTTCCTCCAAAAGAGACCAGTCCCAGCCATGTTATGTGTTTCATAACTGCTTTATTTAGGTATAATTTACATGAAATAAATTCAACCATTTTAAATGTATAATTTTAAGAGTTTCAGTAAATTTATACAATTGTACAGCTATCACCACAGTCCAATTTTAGAACACTGCATCACCCCTACCATCCTGACTCCCAATCCATGACTCCCATTTGTTCACTAGTTCTGCATTTTCTGGAAATTTCATATATGTGTAATCATACAGGATATCGTGTTTTGTGCAGTTTCTTTCACTAAGCATGATGTTTTTGAGACTGAGCTATGTTGTTGTGTGCATCAGTGGTTCATTTTTCAATGCCAAGTAATATTTCCTTGTGTGCATATATCACAATCTGTTTATACATTCACAAGTTGATAGACATTTGGGCTCTCTCCCTTGGGCTATGATGAGTAAAGCTGATTTGACTATTCATATATAAGTCTTTGTGTGGACATATGTTTTCATTTCTTATGGAGGATGGAAATCCTGGGTCCTATGGAAATTTATGGAGCTTCTAACATCTGCCAACTGTTTTCCAACATGGCTGTCCATTTACATCCCCACCAGCAATGTAGGAGGGTTCCTGTTCCTCCACATCCTTCCAACACTTGATATAGTCAACTTTTACATTTTAGCCACTTTAGTGAGTGTGTGTTTGCATCTCTTTGTGATTTTAATATGCATTTGCCTAATAGCTAATGTTGTTGAACACACTTTTATGTGATTATTTGCCATTTGTATATCTACTTTCATAAAGTGTTTATTCAAATGATTTGGCTATTTTTATAGGATTGGTGGTCTTAATATTGAGTTATAAGTGTTTTTTACAGACTGGACACAAGTCCTTTATAAGAGATATGTTTTATCTGAATCTGTGGCTTGCCTTTTACTTTTTTTAAATATATTGTCTTTTGAAGAGAAAAAGCTTTTAACTTTAAGTCCAATTTGTAATTTTTTTTTATGGTTCACGATTTTTGTGCCCTACCAAAGAACTATGTGAGCAGCCCAAGCCACAAAAATTTTCTCATATTCTCTTTAGGAATTTTTATAGTTCAGACTCTTACATTTATATTTATGCTCCATTTTGTTAAGTTTCTGTGCAAGGCTTAAGGTAAGGTTTTGAGTGTCTTGGTGGGAGGGCATAGGAATATCCAGCTGTTTTAGTACCATTTGTTGAAAATACTTTCCCATTAAGTTACCTGGCAATTTTGTTGAAGTCAGTTGACCATACACATGTACATTTGCTTCTGGTCTTTTTATTCTGTTCTATCCACCTGTATGTCTATCCTTATACCAATGTCATATGTTTATCACCAACCTTTCATGGCAGGTCTTGAAACAGGGTGGTGTGAGTCTTCCAACTTTGTTTTTATTTTTAAAACAGGGTGGTGTGAGTCTTCCAACTTTGTTTTTATTTTTAAAAAGTGTTTTGATTATTCTAGGTCTTTTGCATTTCCACATAAACTGTAGAATCAGCTTGTAAATTTCTACAGATTTCCTGATCATATTCCCTCTCAATATCCTAAGAAAATTGGTTTTCTCTTGGCAGGGAAAAGAGAGAAATGGCTGTTAGATCAGCAATCAATGATGTTTGCCTCCCATCTAAATAGACGGACGTCCATTTTCTTGCGTTAGAGATAAAAGCTGAATCAGCTTTATTGTAGAACATTTGGAAAATACACATAAAGAAGAAAATAGAAATAAGCAGTAATCCCACTACCCAGACAGAATCACTGTTAAAATTTTGTTGTATATCCTCCAGGACTTTTCCAATATGCATGTGTATTTCTTTGTTTTATGTATACAATGACTCCCTGGTTTGCTTTTATGTCACCGTGGACGCCTCTCCTTTCCAATTCCATTGCCAATGCAAGCTCGTTTCATCCAAGTCCAGTTTCAGTAAATTGGTTTGAAGTTTCCCCCAGGGTGGCAATCATTACGATGCTGAAGTAGACGTTACATTAAGGGAGGCTGATGAAGCTGGGACATCATAAATTGTCAGAAAATTTTTGTTGAATCAATAAGAACTTTAGAATTGTCCCAAAGGAGAATGTATCAACTTAGACAATCTATCGTTTCCAAAGTATAACGTCATATAGCAGAAAAATGAGAGATGTTATCAGGATCAGCATGCAGGACGATTTTTTGATTTGTAATTAAAAAAAAAAAATAGAAAGCTTTGTGATTTTGAGTGTTGAATTCACCTGTGCCGCCATTATCTCTTCACGGGTATTTTCTCCTCCAGACTGAACTCTTCAAGGTCAAGATACTGGGCCTTTTTATATTTGTGTGAATGCCCAATTTCTAACATACTTCAAATTCAATATATGCACACCCAAGCCGACGATCTTCCCTCACAAATTTGGTCCACTTCAGTTTCCCTGTCTCAGAGAAGGATACCACCCTCTATCCAGGTGTTCAGGCTGCCAGCCTACGGAGCTCCCAGGCTTCTCTTCCCCTCCCTACCCACCTAGCACTGTGTCTTCTCCGTTCTACTTTCTGAATCTCCTTCTAGCCCATTCCCTTCTCTCCATAGCCATCACATCCATCCCAACCCACAAACGCCCTCATCCAAGCTGCCATTTTCTCCTCCTGGGTTATGGCAATAGAAAAAGCTCACCAATTGGCCCATCCACCTCTAAACTCCATTCAATGATCTGTTCGCCATACGCCAACCAGAAAAGTCCTTCCCATTCCCCGATATCCCTTCTCCCCACCCTGCCCACCTCCCAGCCCAAACCCAACTCAATACTTTCCATTGCTCTTGGAGCATCAAAGGCCTTCCTTGACATGGCCCACAGGGCCCTCAGTGATATAGCCATTTGCTACTTCTCCATATACACCTTTATGACACTCTTCCTCCTCTCTGATCTCCGGTCACACAGTCCCGCTTTCTGCATTCTGTATGATGCTCCCTCCTGCCACAGATTCTCCGCATACGCTGTTTCCTCACCTGGAACACCTCCCATCCCTTGTAACCCTCGTTACCTCCCACCCCCAACTTTAGATCTCTGACTAAGCGTCACTTCCCTGGAGAAGATACTTCTCTTAATAAGCCAACCTCTGTACTGTAGCTCTTCTAGCATGTTCTATCTGTCCTGCATAGCACTTCTCAGAAATAAAGTTTTATATTTATTTGTGTAATTATTTGATTAAGATTTATCTTCATCACCAGATTCCTGCTCCCCAGAGGCAGAGACCATTGGTTATCATTGCCTATATATTTGAATTAATTTCTTTTGTGCTTTATATATTTTATATTTTCTGTTTGCTAGGCTTTTAAAGTTTATTTGTTATTTCTTCTCTTCTTGACTTTTTTGGGGTTTTTTTAGCTGTTATTTTTCTTCCTTCTTTCAATTTTTCTTCCTCTTCTATTTTCAGAAGTTTTGCATTCGTTTTTTTCCCTATTTTCAGTAATTATCCCAGAGATTTTTCTTTAATGAAGACCACTGATTGGTCCTTTAATCATTTAATCGTTATTGAGCTGTTACAAAATGCCAGACACTGGGAATATGAAAAAGAATAAAACATCCTTGAGGACACTCTGGTCCAGTGAGAGAGGTGATATTTTTAGACTAGAGTCTCCAAGTTCAGCCTGAGGGCTGCCTTCCCCATATCTTGTCTATGGAAGACAATGTGAATGGATCCCATTTTGGCTGCAAAATCTAGATTTAGCATCATAATTCTGCTCAAAACCAATGGTTGGATCTAGCCCTCCCACACAGCACGGCAAAGCAAAGCAAACACACGCATTCTTGTGGGCACACACACGCACATAATCACACTTTTGCCACCCCAGATCAAAATAGATAAACTATAGTACAAGTCGCTGGGTGCTTTTTCAGATGTGATGTAAGCAAATGGAGCTTTGTATTGGTTGCAGTTAAAAACACTTTTACTTGCTCACAGCTATTCCTTGTAGCAGGTATTTCTGATTCAATTTTACAGATGAGGACGTTTGAGTTTAGTATTCAGGAGAGCTGAATCTAAGATTTATAAACAAGTCCAGTACTTTTTTCTAACACATGCCAACTGCAGGCTAAGTGTAATTTGCATACATTTGCATACACAGCATCTTTAGGTGATATTTGCCTTGCTGTTTGTGTGTTGTAAAAGTCCATATGGGTCAGAAGCTCTGGGGGTGCAAACGCCAGCCTAACTTAGTTCTACTCTTTGCATACACATGCAGCTGCTGAACAAATATATTTTTGCATGCCGGATTAGAACAGCTGGAAAGAGTTTGGCCTTTGGCTTATTTCCTTCCTAACACAGGGCTTCAACTCCAGTTATTTTGTGTCTCTTTATCATCATCTGGCGAAATCTGATTTCAATTCTTGTAAAGGGGAGTTTAATGCAAGGTAAATTAGATTCTTTAATGGGATTTCCTTAGCATGAATGAGAAATATAAAATGTCAATATCAAATAGCAAATTATTCTTGATTAATTTTTTTATAGGTTTAGCTAACAACTGATTGAATACATCTCAGATAATTACTTCTATTACTACCACATCTTGGAATTTTAATTAACTGTTGAAATGTTCTCGTTTTGATTTACTTCGTTTTCATGAGTAAACGAAGCAGGTACCTGGCTTCTGTCTCCATCTGGAATCTTAACACCCCAGTGGGGAGGGCTGGGGGCTCCTATGGTCATCGTCACTTTCCCATGAGGACAGGAACAGCAGTGAGCAGTGGGTGGGGCCAAGTAAAGTGACCACCACTGACCACAAAACAAAGGATAAACATTTCGCATGCCTGCGTCCATTTTGAGTCAGAGGCAGCGAAATTGGAAAGGGGCAAGAAATAAATTGGAAACTAGGAAAAATGAAGAGGGAGGACTTAGGAAGATTGGTTTATTATGCCAGAAAGTTAAAATCTAAGGAGCAACTTAATAACTATCCCTTAAGTGCTGAATAATACTCCTTTGTCTGCATGGACCACAGTTTGTTTGTTTACCTACGGAAGGACATCTTGCTTCCAATTTAGGGGCAATTATGAATAAAACTACTACAAACATTTATGTGCAGCCAATTTAAAAAATTATATTAGACCATTTTTCTGAATAAATAGAGTTCTTGCCTTCAGTAGATTTCTGAAGTCAGCTGATAAATTAACAACTTTCATTCCCCAAATTTTTATGAGGTGTTTGTAAAGGGCAGCGACAGTGGGTGGCAGTGGGGGACACGGCATTGCTGTGGGCTCAAGAGCAAGCAAGGGGTGAGACGTAGAGGGAAAAGAAAACTGACGTGATACAAAACAAAACGTGAGAACTGGCATTCCGGAAGCCAGACCTGGCCCGCAGATGTGTTCTGTTTAGCCTGCCTGGTGTTTAAAAAAAACAGAATTACTTGCCAGCCTTTAAAAATGAGGAAGTTTCACATAAAAATACAGAATTAGGGCTTTTATTGAAAAATTGGAAAATCTGCCACCCCTGAGTGCAATTCTGGCATGATGTCACTTGACTGAGCTGAGAGGCAGCTGCCCCCTTTAGCTAGAATATGCATTTGCTGGTTTGTCATCTTTCCCACCTGGCCCACCTCATAGCATCCACCGGCTTCTGCATGCATCTGAGTTTTTCTTCTCACAAAGCAGGCTACCATATCCATAGAGAAGTCATCTTGATGCAAAGATTGTAAAGCAATTTAAGTTTTTTTAGAGGAATGAGCATGAGAAGAGAAAGGCAGGATGGTTTATCAACAGCAGCAGGAGAAGCATCGTGGCTGCTTTTTCTTTTAGACATTAGAAGCCTAAGCTGATGGAAAAAGAGACTGAAACCAACGGAAGGAGATGGGATAAGAGCTCAACAAGGTCACAGATGAGACTGTACACGATGGGATCACGAGTTTTCACGCCCAAGACATTTTCTGTGGCAACAGGAAAAAGTGACCTGCCAAATACGTTATTATTTTGTGATGGGCCAGTTTTGTTCATTTACTGGAATTGAAGGATATTTTACAGTCCAGAATAAATCATATACTCATCTGACCATATTTTTCTGCTCATGAAGCTGGTATCAGAGGTAAGAAAACTGTACAAGGCCTTCTAAGTAGCTCATTTTATTTTCTCTAAAAATGTACACCAGCAAATTGCTAAAACTAGGAATCTGGAAGTCAATGTACAGATTTTCTTTGGGAAGTGTACAAATTGCTATCAATTTATATTTCACTAACTCTTCAGATTTGGGGTTGGTCACAGAGGTTTTCTCTGCACTTCAGGCCTCAGGGTGGACAGGCAGGCTCATGTTTGCAGCCAGCAGTATCGGGATCGATATTTAAAATGACGACATTTATACGGGACATTTCGACCCAACTGCCAGCTTCTCCCTCTCTGGCTTTTGGAATTCTCAACATACATTACGCTGTCAGCCTCCTAAAATATGACTAAAATAGGTCACACTCTGGATTTGGCAACTAAATGACATTTTCCAGTATTTTGGAGACCAGAAAAACCAAATCCTGAACTGCTTTCTCTCCTGTAATATTGTTCTGTGGCTTCTCATTCTCCTTCACAAAGACACGAAACAAAATTTTAATGTAAATCATCCTGAAAGATTCACAGGGATGTGGAACAAAGGATGGACACAATTCTATCTAGAATAACTAGACAGAATACTGTCTAGAATAACTAAAATAGTCACCAGTTCTCAGGAAAGTTGCCTCATAATGGGCAGGGCATCCCTCCTCACCATCTCAGGTCAAGGTAAGGGGCTGGCTAGTTGGAAACAGAAAATGATTCCACCTGCCAGAAAAAAGAGCACTGAAGTTGGGGGCTGCCAGCCTCCGAGAGCAGTCTTTCATGATAAAACTTGAAAGAATAGGAACCTCAAGTGCCCTGAGGCAATAAAGCTCCAGGCTGGTATTTACATCTTAATAGATAAATAAGGTCACATTGATTGAACATTTACATACTTGGAACACAAAATTTAAGTTAATTCTATAATCATTCTCTATCTTGATAGCATGAAGATGAATGTCTGCACGTCACTTTGCAAAAAAAGGGCAAAGTGTTTTCACATAAGATCGCAATATTTAATAATTCTAAGCAGTTTTGACTTGTGATTTTGAGACTAAGAAAGACTGTGGAGGTGTCTACATTTGCTGAAATATTTGCTGAAGGAAATGGCGTTTGTGCTCTTGACTCTGAAACTGTGTTATCGAGAGTTGATTTCCCCATCAACTTTGTGATAATGAACTCACACGACCCTCTGACCTCACACTAATTAACTCAGCTCTCATGGAAGGATGCTGTAGATACTCCTAATGTAAAACAGCGAAGGCATTCTTCCTTGCAAAATCCATTCTACAAGTAAAATGAAGATTACTCTAATGGATTAAATTTAAAATTGAATTCAGAATCTCATTGTGCCATAGCATAGAAATCATTGAAGGTTCTGGATGAGAACCAAATAAATGACTATTTACTGCCACACAATGGACTTAGAAACGAACGGAAACAGACGTTGATTTTTCATTAAAATGCCTGTTTTAACATTTCTTTTCAGACAAGATCAGTTATATAGAGGCTATCTCATCCTCTAAGATCTCTTGATGCTGTAAGACAGCTCGTTAAGTAGTAATGAAATCACCTTAGGATCTGCCAGTTGCCCGACCACGTACGTGCTTTGTCACGTTTGAGAACATCGAATGGATACCGAATTAAATTAAAACATCGTGTTTGTAATTAGTGCTTCCTGGGGATACCCTACAATGCTTTCCAAATCTTTGACTACCTAATCTAAAGTACCCTGTCTTGTCCAGGCACCTTGCAATTGCTTTAAGAATGTCTTCAGGGCCGGCCCCGTGGCTTAGCGGTTAAGTGCTCGCGCTCCGCTGCTGGCGGCCCGGGTTCGGATCCCGGGCAAGCACCGACGCACCGCTTCTCCGGCCATGCTGAGGCCGCGTCCCATATACAGCAACTAGAATGGATGTGCAACTACGACATACAACTATCTACTGGGGCTTTGGGGGAAAAATAAATAAATAAAATCTTTAAAAAAAAAAAAAAAAAAGAATGTCTTCTTCCGTATCTCGGCCATTGTAAACAATGCTGCAATGAACACAGGGGTGCACATGTCTTTTTGAATTAGTGTTTTTGTTTTCTTTGGCTAAATACCCAAGAGTGGAATTGCTGGATAGTATAGTAGTTCTAGTTTTAATTTTTTGAGGAAACTCCATACTGTTTTCCATAGTGGCTGCACCAATTTACATCCACACCAACATTGCATGAGGGTTCCCTTTTCTCCACATCCTCACCAGCACTTGTTATTTATTGTCTTTTTGCTAATAGCCGCTAAATGTGCATGGATAGATGAATGGACAAAGAAGATGTGGTATATGTATACAATGGACTATTACTCAGACATAAAAAGAATGAAATCTTGCCATTTGAGACAACATGGATGGACCTAGGGGGTATTATGCTAAGTGAGGTAAGTCAGACAGAGAAAGACAAATACTGTATGATTTCACTTGTATGTGGAATTTGAAAAACAAAACAAATAAAACAGAAACAGACTCATAGATACAGAGAACAAACTGGTGGTTGCCAGATGGAGAGGAGGGGGTGTTGCACGAAATAAGTGAAGGAGATTAAGAGGTAGCAACTTCCAGTTATAAAATAAATAAATCACAGGGATGTAATGTACAGCATAGGGAATACAGTCAATGATATTGTAATAACTTTGTATGGTGACAGATGGTGACTAGACTTATCATGGTGATCATTTCATAATGTGTGTAAATGTCGAGTCACTATGTTGTACACCTGAAACTAACATAATATTGTATGTCAACTATAATTCTATAAAAAAAGAACGTCTCCCCGGCACTTGCAACCATCTGCAATTATCATGTTCACTTATTACAATGTTTACTCGTTGTCTCTCTTGCCCCTACAGAAGGCACCAACAGGAAGAGACTGGAGAAGAGAGTGGAGGCAGCCGGCGTGAGGGTGACTGACAGCTCTCGTCCTCATGAGGTCGCGGTGTGACACGGTTGTGGCTGTAACCCTGGCTGCCCAGCCTCCTTCTAAGCTGCCTCCGCTGGCCTTCTCTCATTGACCCCTTCCAGATGGAAGCTCCCTCTTGTCCCCACTGCTGGTTGGTCTGGGTGGTGACCGGTGTGGACTGCAGTAAGGAGTCCCTTTGCCCTACTGGCTTCTGGCTGGGTTAAGCCCATGGGAAGAGCCAGAGAAGGTCTGACGGAGGGAGGAGAGAGCAATGAGGCAGTTAGCACCCGGGCCACTCCTGGCAGGGTTTCCCCTGACGGCTCCATTCCTTTCACTGAGGGTCTCATCAGCTTGTAAGTCAGCCTTCTCCATACAGCCCTGTCTCCCAATCCTGGTAATTACTTTCTCTCCTCTCCCGGTCGGGTCTCAGAGGCCTACCGTCACTGCCCTTATCACACCCTGCTAATATCTTTGCTAAACTCTTTGTTAAACTTGCTTCAAATTATCCTGATCGGAGTGTGCCATCTGTTTTCTGCTGGGACCCTGACTGCTCCACTGTCCATTTTCCAAATGTGGTTCTAGAATTTCCCCCATGATCCTGTGAGCCACTCAGTATCTTTTCAACAAAATTCCTTCTGTCTCTATCAGCAGAGGTAAATATCTGTTATTATAACTGAGAGCCCCGACCGACACAGACATTGGTCACTCCACATGAGCAGGACCCTGGCCTATCTTACCTGCACCTATTATGGGGACTGGCACATAGTAGGAACTCAGTATATGTTTGTTGAATGACTGAATGAGTGTGGCTAAGGAAATAAGACTGATATTTCAACATATGTGTCACAATTATAGGCTGAGACATTCTGAGCCTTTCAAAGTTGTCCCTTTGGAAAGTCTTCTCTTTATTTCATTGCTCAGAATATTCTTGGAAACTCTTCTCTAGGAATTAACTTCAGAGTAAAACAGTTCATTGTGTGAATTGCGTGGAGGCGAGCACTTATTTAACTTTGCTCAATGGCACAAATCCTTCTGAACTCTAATCCTCTGGCACCTCTGATGAGGGTCTGGGGCAGACAGAGCACTTCTGTGCGGGGTGGATAAGAGAGCCACTGGGTCTCTGAGCTTCCCTTCCTCCACTCAAGTGTCTGCTTATGCTTAATGCCCTGAGTGAGTCACTCATTTTCTCTATGGGGTGGTTTAAAATGACTGAAGGACACAACTGCCAACCTTTCCCAAGAGTACCTGGGACCTGCATGGGCTGGGGCCAGTGGCTGACTCTGGGGAGGGTGACCAGTCCCTCCAAAGACAAGAACAGAAGGCCCCCACAGGCGGGCTCTGGTCCTGTGGGGGCAGCTCCTGTGCTCCCAGGCTCATGAGGTGGGAGAACAGAGGAAGATACTAACTCACACTGTTTCACCCGGACTTCCTTGTGGAGAGGAGTTGTATTTCACATAAGAGGCAGTTTATATCAGCAGGTACATCAGGTAAAACCGTGTGTAATCAGAATTAGTTCTGAAAATATGCTTAATTGCCTATAAATTTCAATTTACATGGTTTAGTGTGTGTACTCCTGCACAGCAATTCCCATGCACACTGAAGTTTGAAAGCACAGAGAAAGACTAAAGAAAGGGGTGAAAAGAAAGCTCTTGTGTGGACCCTTGGTAACTGAAAGTCTCCTGCCTTCAAATCAACCATCACATCCCTTGTGTGAATGTGGGATGGATAAATAACTTTAAAGTGTTCCTGCTTGTCTGCAGGAGTTTCTTCATCTTACCTTTTATTAAGCCTCTAAAGTTTACATGTTTGTTATTATTTGAGACCAAATGAGATAGAGGACCTGCAGAGGAGACTATGGTTGTCACCCAGCTCCACTCTCTCCTTCCTCGACACGAGTCTGGACTACATTTCCCAGCATCCCTTGCTGCTGGGTGTGGTCATGTGACTAAGAATTGCCAGTGGAACGTGATGGAATGATGTGTGCTCTTTCTGGACCAGGGTCTTTAGGAGAGCGAGTGTGCCTGCTCCATGTGCTTTATCTACTTGTGCTGGCTGGATCTCTGATGCAATGACTCCTTGGCCATCCAGACAACAATGGGGAACTGGGGGATGGCAGAGCCACAGGGTGGAAGGAACCTGGGCTGTAAATTGCTATGTGGATAGGAGCTCCCTGATAACTGGAACAGTCACCTTGTACTTTTAGGTGAATGAGAAATATTTCTGTCATGTTCGAGCCTCTGCATTGTGGGGCGCTTATTTATTATAGCAGTTCAGTCTACACTAACCAATAAAGTGTATTCAAACCATTCACTTATTCAGTAAATATTGATGTAACTACATCTATATGATGAAGAGTCCAGAGCCTCTCTGGCTCCTGTATGTCAAAGTTATAAAACCTTAGAAAATTAGAGGATTATTTAGAAAAATAAAAGGAAGAGTTAGGACATAGATATAACATCTCAGCCCCACAAAGAAAGAGAAGAATCAGGATACAGACACAATGTTTTGTCCAGAAGCAGAGGACTGGGTGTGGAACTTGCTCCTCCCACCTGAGATAGAGGAAAAATTTCCCTGGGTGTGGGTGGGAATGGAACAGAGAAAGTGACTTCTACCCCCCAGGCTTCGTGGTGACACCACTGGGGAAGCAGTGGGAACCCAGAGAAGTGACTGGTGGGGAAGCCAGGCAGATAAGACCATGCGTTGCCTCTTAGAAAGATTCCAGAATCCTCAGCATTACTGAAAGCTGTCAGAGAGCCCCCAATTCATGCAGCCACGATGACTGAGGCAGCGGTGACCTGACCAGATGGACAATCTGAGGACCTGATGGGCCTCACCATCCAAAGCCGGAGTCCTATGAGCTCGTTCACCACAACCTCAGAACCACACAAAATGAGACTGAGGTTCATCTTCCTGCCAAACCATAAAAAAATGGGGTCTTGGAAAAGTAATTGAGTTGAGTTACAGCAAAACAAAGAAAGAAATATTTCTTGATTGAGCCTGTCCACTGAGATTTATACCCACCAGCATCAGACTTCTGATGTTGAGCAAAACAGATACTTCAGGTCTCCTGGCCAGCAGTGGGTTTTCGCTTCAGTGTCTCAGCTGGACTCACCCTTTGGCACAAGGTAGGTGTTGCAAAGCAAGGAGAAGGCACTCAAAGGAAGGGCAGGTTCGCAGCTCATTTCCGGTGCCGCCTGGGGGCTGTCTTTTTGTTTTCACTTCTCTTTGTGGGAGGGGGTGGGACCTACTTTCCTGCAAACTCAAAGACTCCTAACTGGGCAGATAAGCTTCCAGGTGAGCCTGGATCTGGTTACTCTTCCCTGGCTAATAATTAGGAAGAGAAATAAAGGCACAGTTATGAAAAATTAATTTCCTGCCAAAGCTGTTGGAGTCGAAAAACCTCTTTGAAAGGAACTCAAAGTCAGTGGGCAATGTAAAAGCTCACAACAAAAACCCAAATTTGCAGTCTCTCAGAAGTGATCAGATGCTGACTTTCCGGGCTGAAGCACTGGGGAATGGATACATCAATAAGGCCAACATATAAGTTTATGCTAGGAGATGTGGCCGAAGAGAACTGAGTGAGCAAATCCATCAGCCAGGGCATCGTCACCATGTGGGGATTTGTGGGAAACCCCCAAAATGAGAAAGTTGCAAGATGAAGGTGGAATCAAAATTGAGGGGGGTTTGCAAAATGGTGCCTGTGCTTCGTGGGTCCCT
Organism: Ceratotherium simum simum; assembly: GCF_057802395.1. Classification (NCBI taxonomy): domain Eukaryota; kingdom Metazoa; phylum Chordata; class Mammalia; order Perissodactyla; family Rhinocerotidae; genus Ceratotherium; species Ceratotherium simum. The sequence goes on from NC_141934.1 coordinate 29,096,948, forward strand.
CAGAAGTGCGGAGAAGTTAAGTGGGAGCATAGGTTAGGTGGCCTCGGTTCAGTCCTCAGCTCTGCCACTTACTGGATCTGGGGCTTCGGCAAATTAATCTCTGTAAGCCTCAGATCCCACAGTAATCAACTGGGAATACATCAGAGTATCTAAATTGTAGAGCTGCAGTGAGGATTAAATGAGATCCTGTCTGTAAAGAGCTTACACAGCGCTTGGAGTAAGAACGGACTCAATGAACAGTATGGAGGTTTCCTAAATGGGGCGCGCTTGTCAAGGACAAGACTCTTCTGGCTAGTTCTGGATCGGGCACTGCCCAGGGACACTGCTGGAGTTTCCTTTCTCATTCTCCCCACCACCTGCATCCTCTTCTGATTTACATCTACCTTTATATATGCTAGCCAGGTTGCAACCTGGTCTTCCCAGCCTTGAATTCTCACCTGTCACTCTACGCTGTCCATGTGCACTGGTCAGGACTCTTTCGGTTGAAAGCCACAGGAAACCCAACTCAAGCTTAAACGGAAAAGGGAATTTAGTAACTGATGTGTTCAGGCAAGGCTTGATCCAGTGGCTCAAACTGTGTCTCCCTATAAGGATCTGATTTCTCTCTGTCTCATGGCTCTGCTTTCCATAGTGTCAGCTTTACAGGGTTGTAAGATTTAGCCAAAAACAAAACAAGATGACCAGTTGAATTTTAGGTAAATGAAAATTATTATTTTAGTACAAGCGTGTTGCAAATATTGTACAGGGCACACATATTAAAAAATATTCATTGTTTATCTATATTTTTATCAGGCAATCCTATGGCTTTATACATCCTCAGTCTCCACCTGTCCCTCAGCACTCTTGAGAGTAAAATAGCCACAGTATTTCCAGATTCCACATCTTCAAATAACACACTTAGGGAGGAGAGGAAATAATTTTGAAGGAAAGAAGCCTTCTCTTTGTCAGAAGCACCAGCAAATATCCCCTTATTTCTCATTGACTCCGACTGGGTTTAATGCCCATTTGGGAACCAATGCCCATTTGGAGCAGCTCGAGTGGCTTACATCAGGACCACTCCTGCCATTGGAGGTGGAGCCACACAGCTGATAGGGAAGGTGGCACTATTTGAAGGACTTTTCCAGAAGGAGGGAGGACAGGCCTGGGTGTCAAATGATAAAGCATGTCCGTTGTCCTGAGGAGCTCTTCTCTCATTTGTCACACTTTGTTTTATTGTTTAGTTATCAGCAGGAATCCTAGCTTTGAGGCTCATTGGAATTCCATGTACCATTCACAGGCAATTTCACGAGCAGATTTGCCAAGGACATACGCTGATGTTTTTGTACCCCGTCAGAGATCCACCACGCGGTACTTGGCATCCTAGCTCAGCTGGAGAGGTCACACGTCCACACATGACATGTCAAATGAACTTGGGAAGAATGGTGTTTTCTAGAGAAATCAACGCAAGGTAAACTGAGCTAACCTGTCTGATGAGTCAACTCAGGTTGGCAGTAGGATGCAGTTCTAGTGGCACCCCCTGCTTTTGACAACGATTCACCTTTCTCCTTCTAAGGGCACCCTGATTTACTCCTGAGCAACCACTCCTTCCTCCCTCCTCAGTCGAGCCCAGGTGTGAGCATGTGACTCAGGCCCAGGACAATCAGAGCTTTGCATTCTTCTGGGCATAGCAATGGGTCTAGAGATGGATATGTAACCCATGCAGAGATGACGAAGCACAAGAATTTCACTGGGGTTTCTAAGAGATGCTACTGGATTTGAATCTAGGAGGATATAAATTTCTTTTCTTTTTTCTTTTTTTTTGTGAGGGAGATCAGCCCTGAGCTAACATCTGTGCTAATCCTCCTCTTTTTGCTGAGGAAGACCAGCTCTGAGCTAACATCTATTGCCAAGGAGAATATAAATTTGAACTTGAACTTGAACTACTGCAGGCATTCCAACACCACGTGGCATGAAGCTTTCTGAGAATATAGCCAACTCTGAGAAATGGAGAGAACCCAGACCCTAATGACATTGTTTGAGCTTCTGGATCCAGCTACACCTGAAGTCAGTGCTCACTGGACTGTCCCATTACGTGTTGTTTATATGAGATGTAGAGTCACCATGACCCTTTTTTACAAGCCATTTTGGATTTGGTTATCTCTCTCTTGCAACTAACAGAGTCTTAACTGATGGAACAATTAAGAGAGGATGCACAGCCCTCACACCCTGCTGTTTAAATAGGACACATCTTTTCATAAAACTAGACACGTGTTAACATTACTGATTCTAATCCCTTCTGGCTGGCTGATCCTGGGCAAGTCATTTAAACTCTCTGAGCTTCAGTATCCTCTTTTATAAAGCAGGGCTAGATCCCACTTAATTTACAGGGTTGTTTTAAGGATTAAACGAGATCATTTAATCCTTATGTAATCCTTATGTAAATCAGACAGTACATATATGAACCACAGTCAGAACATCTATCAAAGGTAGCTATCATTGTTATTATTATCATTGTCATTAGTAATTGGAGCATCAAGCATGCACACATTAGGGTGACACTATTCCTGATCTTTTCTGCAAAACTGGAAAAGGCACAGTCCATGCCTAGAAGTTGCTTATCCTTGAATTGAGGAATAAATCATTCCTAATATATATTGGCCATAGATACCCATTGGGAGAAATAACTTTCGAATGGTGAAGTTACATGACTGTCCTAAATTAACTCAAGTTGACATCTGCAAAGGGAAGGACAATGACCCAGGCCATGTGTTCACTTTTTGCCTTCGTGCCAAAAGACAATCATTTGCTAGTCAACCATGTGAGATATGCAGGCTGCTTTGCATGCATTCAATTGTTCATTTTCTCATGGAGTATTTCTGGGCGCCCACTAGGCAGCAAGCACTGTTCGAGGCTTGAACGGCACTGGACATGGATCACCTACTTTCAAAGAACTTATAGTGAGAGAAAAGGACAGAAAATAAACAAATAAATCTACTAGATAAATTCTGATAGCGAGTGCTGCAAAGTAAATAAATAGGATAATGGGATAATGCACGTCTTCAGTCCAGTTTCCTAGAAGCAGAGTCTGAGACAGGGATTTGAGTGTGTGCCACTGACCGAGCGAGCACTCTTCTGGAAATGCCTCTAAGGGAGATGAGCAAGAATGTATCTCAGGTCTAGTCCCTTGGCTGATCCGCAGGGCTCCTGGAGCATAAATCACACAGCACAGTTGTCCACAACTTGGACCATATGTCAGCCAGCCATTGGCTCTGGATCGCCCTCCGGAGGGGCACTGCCTCCCAGGTTAGGTGGCTCCTGAACACCGAGGCTCATTCTCCAGAGCAGGCAGGCAGCTGTGTGCCCTTGGCAGCCAGCATTCACAGCTGGGGCACCTAGTTTTTTTTTGAGGTTTCTTTTAAAATTTACTGGTTTTTTTATTGTGGTAACATTGGTTTATAACATTATATAAATTTCAGGTGTACATCATTATATTTTGATTTCTGTATAGATTACATTATGTTCATCCCCCCAAAGACAATCCATCACCATACACATGTGCCTAATCACCCCTATTACCCTCCTCCCTCCCCCCTTCCCCTTGGGTGACCACCAACCCAATCTCTCTCTCTATGTGATTGTTTGTAGTTGTTTTTATCTTCTACTTATGAATGAGATCATATGGCATTTGACTTTCTCCCTCTGACTCATTTCACTTAGTATAATACCCTCAAGGTCCATCCATGTTGTCACAAATGGCTGGATTTTATCATTTCTTATGGCTGAGTAGTATTTCATTGTGTATATATACCACATCTTTATCCATTCATCCCTTGATGGGCACTTAGGTTGTTTCCAAGTCTTGACTATTGTGAATAATGCTGCAATGAATGCATGTATCTTTACGCATTCGTGTTTTCATGTTCTTTGCGTAAATACCCAGCAGTGGACTAGCTGGATCATATGGTAGTTCTATTCTTAATTTTTTGAGGAATCTCCACACTGTTTTCCATAGTGGCTGCACCAGTTTGCACTCCCACCAGCAGTGTATGAGAGTTCCCTTCTCTCCACATCCTCTCCAACACTTGTTGTTTCCTGTCTTGTTAATTATAGCCATTCTGATGGGGGTGAGGTGATATCTCATTGTAAGTCTTGATTTGCATTTCCCTGATAGCTAATGATGTTGAATATCTTTTCATGTGCCTGTTGGCTATCTGTATATGTTCTTTGGAGAATGTCTGCTCAGGTCTTTTGCCCATTTTTTAATTGGGTTTTTAGTTTTGTTGTTGTTGAGATGTATGAGTTCTTTATATATTTTGGATATTAACCCCTTATCAGACATATGGTTTGCAAATATCTTCTCCCAATTGTTAGGTTGTCTTTTCGTTTTGTTGATGGTTTCCTTTGCCATGCAGAAGCTTTTTAGTTTGATGTAGTCCCATTTGTTTATTCTTTCTATTGTTTCCCTTGCCTGGTCAGACAAGGTACTTGGAAATATGTTGCTAACACCGATGTCGAAGAGCGTATTGCCTAGGTTTTCTTCCAGAAGTTTCATGGCTTCAGGTCTTACATTCAAGTCTTTAATCCATTGAGTTAGTTTTTGTATACACTGTAAGACAATGGTCTACTTTCATTCTTTTGCATGTGGCTGACCAGTTTTCCCAACACAATTTGTTGAAGAGACTTTCCTTACAATGAGTCATTAGGGCCCACTCTTATGAACTCATTTAACTTAGTCACCTCTTTAAAGACTCTATCTCCAAATACATCACATTCTGTGGTGCTGGGGATTAGGACTTCAACATATCAGTTTGAGGAGGACACGATTCAGTCCATAACAAGATACTAGAGCATATTTTTTGGTGATACAAAGGGAGAAACTAGTGATGCAAGAGAGAGGAGGAAATTTCAGGTGGACGTATCCTTGGGCAGGTGGGAGGGGATGGGTCCGGGGGCACCAGTGCGGGGGCTCGGCTTTTCCCAGAACTCCCCGTAGCTGGAGAGTTCGATGCAGAGCCTGTTCTGTGTGCCGCTGCTCACGCACTATTTGTTAAAAGGACGCACCAGTAATGCAGAGGATCAGCTAATTCCTTATGGTAATATCCTTGATCACGGCAAAGACCTTAATTGAACAAGCAATTAGCTTTGAAAATATTAGTGCACACAAAGGCATAACAAATAAATTTTCTAATTATTCTTCCCTGCCAGAAACATCAGCTGTTTTGCTCTTTGACAGTAACATTAGAACCCTTGTAGGTATATCATTAGCTCACTAGGGACCTACTGAGTTTTAGGCATTTAAAAGGTATAAGGCAGATGTCCCAAAGTCAAGTGTCTCCTGGGTTGGGAGGGAAGTGGTGGGTGAGTGAGTACGGAGAGCAAGAGCAGTGAGAAGCTGGAAAGCGTACACCGTAACTGGAGCAGCGGCAGACGTCATGGAAGAACATGGGTTCGGGGTTACTGGATTGGTCTCTCAGGAGATGCCACACATCTAAATTTTTTGTCTGTAATCTAAATTTTGAATATTGATGAGTAATTTGAACTTTTAAAAAAGGCAGTGTGGCCCAAGAAAAACATGACTAATCCTCCTTGGTATGACCCTACAGTCTGCAATTTGCACCCTCTGGCATGGGGCATCACTGCTCCTTCCAGGGGCTCCTCGTCTGTGTGGAGGAGGGTACAGTAGTTAGCAGAGTCCACGAGCGAGGTGTGCAGAACACAACTTGGGATAAGACCAAAGGGTAACAACAACAAATGCTTATGTTCTGCGCATCTTGTCCTCTAGACCATTCCGACCCATCCCCACCCCACGCAGGGACCTGGAGGATGGCCAGCACGGACCATCAATGGCTCCCTTGGCCTCTGGTTTCCAGGTGGTTTTTCCAGTGAGGACCTCCAGCAGCAGCAGGCCAGAGAGAAGGGAGAAAGTAAACCTGAGGACCTATTCCCCACCCCCAAGTACTCATTCTCTGCAGGGTCACTGTGAGCTGGCTGTGTCCTGTCTAAAGGCCATTGCTCCCGCCCAGTGGCCCTCTCCACGCAGCCGTCTCTCTGGGTTAGAGGAGCTGCTCCCTCTCCTGCTTCTTCAGATCTACGGGTAGAAATGGCTTCTTGCGGTTACTGACTCTGACCCACTACACTGCGTTACTGTTTCCCTAAATCTCTTTACTATACTCTTCTCGAATGACCCAATTTGGGCATTCTTTCTTTTTTCTGGTGGGATCCAGACAGCACTGACAGCGTGGTTGACAAAGTTCTAAGTGGTTAACTCACTTGATCAAATCCTACATTGCCCCTATTTTGCTGACAGTAAGACTGAGGGTAGAGAAGTTAAGCGGTTTGCCCAAGGTCACACAAACAGTAAGTGGTGAGGGGATTTGGACCCAGGCAGTCTGGCTCCAGATTCTGTGCTGTCAGCCCGCATACTGAGGGAAGCTGGGTACAGCAAGATATGAGGGGGCCACAGTGATCAGAAGACCCTTAAAGATCAAGATATATTAACCATGTCTTGAAGGATGGACATTTCCAGAGAGGGAGAAAGGAAGAAGGAAGAAAGGGCATATCACGTATCTGGCTGCTGTGAGCAGAGGAGGGAATTTTCTAGATGTGTGGAGGTGCTATGGAGGCAACTGTTCTCACCCAAGAGTGAAATATATGTCCAAGAATGGAGGAAAAGGAAGTAGAAGGTGGTAGAAAGTAGGACACCAGCATGCAGGGTTCTGCAGAATCAAACAGGAGGATCTGAATCTAAGACAGTAAGTGTGAATAGTCAGCACTGTATCAGCCTCAAGTGACAGCAAATCAGTTGAAAGTGGATTAAGCAAAAGAAAAAGGAACTGTGGACTCATGTAACTGAAAGTCCAGGAGTAGGTGTAGCTTTGGGGCTGTTGAAGTCTGCACCCTAAATGAGTCCATCGGTCCTCACTCTCTGTCTCTCGACTCTACTTGCCTCTGTGTGGTGGTCACTTTCACGCAGCCCCCTCACCCTCATGCTGTCCCCTCCCCCCAAATCCCAGGCTGACATCATCCTTAAAGTACAGTCTTGGTGGAAAGAGAATTTTTCTCTCACAACAGTTCCTACGAAATCCAGGAATTCACTCTTGAGCTTCCTGGCTGGGGTCTCATGCTCATCCATGGACCAATCACCATGGCCAAAGGGACAACATGCTCTCATTGGCCAGGCCAGGGTCATGTGACCACCCCTGGAGTTGGAGAGTGGGGGTCAGCCACATCTGAGCCATGTGGACTAAGGGTGGGGCAGGGGTGGTCCAACAAAGAAACCCTAAGTTGAGGGCCGGCCCGCTGGCACGGCAGTTAAGTGCGCGCGCTCTGCTGCGGTGGCCAGGGGTTCGCAGGTTCGGATCTCGGGCGTGCACTGACGTACCGCTTGCTAAGCCATGCTGTGGCGGCGTCCCATATGAAGTAGAGGAAGATGGCGTGGATGTCAGCCCAGGGCCAGTCTTCCTCAAGATAAAAGGGGAGGATTGGCATCGGATGTTAGCTCAGGGCTAGTCCTCCTCACACACACACAAAAAGGAAACACTGAGTTGAATGCAGGGCAACTAGAAGAATAAATGTCCACTGTAGTGGTAGATGGAGAGCCACAGGAAGTTCTTAAAAATTGAGGCGACGTGGGGGATCTATTTGAGAATACTCTTTTGATCTGCAAATGGTGCATAGAGCTATATACATGGTCAATGATCTACAATGTTGTCTAAAATAGTTGTATGCACTTCCTTACACTGCACGCTCCCCCTCTCCCTCCGAGTCAAACCTGTGTTCTTCCTATGACCTTCGTGGCTGTGCATGGAGGGTCACACACCTCCAGGCTCCCCAGTGCTTCCATGACACCAACTCTTCTCTTCTCCCCTCGTTTCCTCAACTCCAGCCACCCTGGCCTCTCCGTGGGTCTTCAACACTCTCCCACCTCAGGCTTTTGTACCTGCTACTCTCTTAGCTTGCAGTGCTCTTCCCCCAGAAATCCACCTGCTCAGTCCCTCTCTTCTCCCAAACGTCATGTTCTCAGTGAGGTCTTTTTGGACTACCCTAACCAAAATTTCTACCTCCTCCCCACCCAGACACTGCTGTCCCTCTTACGCACTTCATTTTATTCTCCTTAGCACACATCACTAATAGAGCGTGCATTTTACTCATTGAACTCATTTCTTAGCTCTTCCGAACTACAACTTAAGCACCACAGTGGAAAGAGTTTTGTATTTTTGTTCTCTGCCCAGCTTGGCACGTAGTAAGTGCCTAATAAATAAATGTGTTGAATGACTGAGTGAATTCCTCCTCAATCTGCTCCCACTGGGGATTTTTCTTGGCTACTTTGCTGAGACTCGTCTTTCAGGTCACTGATGGCCTTTGTGTCACCATATTGAATAGTCATTCCAATGTTCTTATCTTTGCAGAAGTAACATTAAGCACAGATCTCTCCTGTCTCCTTGAAATACTTTCTTGTCCTGGTGAATGGGTGTCCTACTGTCACACAGGTGCTTCCTTCTCAGTCTCCTTGGATCCTCCTCCTTCTGTGCTCAGCCCATCAGGGGCCAAGTGCTTGTGGACTGGGACGTGGCCCTCTCCTCTCCTCTCCTCTTCTCCACTTCTCTCCATCCACCTCCTTCCATCTCCACCATTACCACTTAAATTCAAGGAATCATCACATCTCACCAAATGGAGCTCTACCTTCTCCCACTCTTGGCCACCCCAACTCCCAATCTAGTTTTTACCCGGCATCAGAATGATCTTTCAACAGTTACCACTCCTTGGCTTAAAATCCTCCAATGGCTTCTGATCAGTGATTCTGACCTTATACTCAAACCCAACTTCTCGCATGTCCTGCGATGGCACCTGTCTAGCTCTCTGGGCTCACGCCATCTCATTCTTTCTCTTGCTCACAATGCTCCAGCCACATTCGCCTTCTCTTATTCTTCCAACAGGCCAATCGGGTTCCTGTTTAGGGTTTTTCACTAGTTGTCCCCTCTTATAGTTATGCTTTTTTCTGATCTCTGCATAACTGGTTCTTTCTTCTTATTCAGATCTCAGTCTGTGTAATGATTCTTTGGAGGAAACTTCCAGATCATTTGGTCTAAGTGGGTCCTTCCTATCACATCACCTTATGTTCTTTCCCATGCCATACTGGTTCTGGCATTTTCTCCCCTCTCCCTCCCTTCCTTTCCTCCTGACTTCTCCCCCACAAGACTGTCAGTTACATGAGGGTACAGATTTTGCCAACCTTGTGTTCTGTTCTGTTTCCCAGGCCTAGAACAGTGCTTAGTATATAGTAGATACTCAATAAATATTTGTTAAATAAATGAATAAATGAATGAGTTTGTTAGATGTGAGATATGTTCATGGAGACTATGGTAGACAGAATTCAGGTTATCAGGATAGCATGACTGTAAGGGGAGAAAAGATAAGCCTGGAGACTTTCAGACTTAACAAAAATCCCCACGGACCCTTGTTCTCAGCTCGCTTTGCCTCTGCTCCTTCCCCCTCAGTCCCACTGGCAGCCTGGTCCTGTGTGTCTCATTATGCGACCAGAGGTAGACGGAGCATCCTTGGAGCAGAGACTAGATCTGATTTTCCTGCTGTCTGCAGAACCTAGCATCTTGTTAGTGCCAGAGCAGCAGGGCTTCGTTATTGCCACTTAGTGATGGACAGGGATTGACTGAGGTCCCCAAACGGGGACGGCAGCCATGTGAATTTGGGTTGGGGGGGAGGTTCAGTCTGATGAGTGAGTGACACTGATGGCCAAATCAGAATGGGAAAACCCAGTGAGTCACTCGAGGAGAGCCGCGGGCTGAGGAGGAAAGGGTCCCCTAGGAATCCGATCCGCTCTGACTTCTCAGAGTTGCCATTTATTAAGTCTCGATTCTGTCATTGGTGCTGGTGCCCTGTATGCAGATGAAGCCATCCTAGTTCCTCTTTTGTTCTTGTCTCATTTTTCTTCCAGAAATGATTTATCATCTGCATCTTTGCCAGAAAGGTAAGTGTTGTCAAGAACAGATTCCTGTAACCAAGGCTCAGTAGCTGCATCAGGACCAGAGATCCAGCTCTACCCAGTCTGGTCTTGTTACCATAGAAACGCCTAGAACATAGGGTACCACCTGAGTTTAAATTCTCAGACTGAGAAGTCAAAGATGACTTCTGGAAAATGAAGGTAGTTAGGCGATCTATTCAAGAACGGACTGCATCATTAGGCAAGACAGCATTAGCGTGCAAATGAAACCTCATCACACATTTCCAGTGAAAACCATGCCTCTCGACGTATCCTCCTTAAATGCCATTAGAATCGAGTCTAGACAAATCTCCATCAAGGGACAGAATGAAATGCAATTGCACATTTAGAGAGTTTTCCCTCTGATCTTTGGAGATAAATGACATCCTTCAGAGTCAAAATCCCATATTGTTTGCACGAATGTGAGAGCATGTGCTACGCATATGGGTATATGATGCAGCTCACGGCTCAAGTTAATTTGGAAAAATATATACTTTTTGCTTCATTCTGCAAGTGGGGTTCTCAAGTGTTCCATTAACAAAAGGCTGAAGTGCTTTCAAATTAGTACTCATCCTCAAAGTTGGTCACATGTCAAAATATTAGCATCTTTCTGGAATTCATCACAGATAATTACAGTCACGACCAGGTTTAACTTGTACTTTGAAAAATGGTTGCTGTGGAGTATCTTGCAATAGCATCTGTGAGCTCTGCTCTCTGATAGGCAGCGATATTTTTGCCATCGATGGCTCTTCGCCATGACAGCTGCCTGAAAGGCTTCATTGTTCAGAGTGAGGAAAGGAATAATGCTCGTGTTTTGTAATGCCACAGTCATGCACACAAAATTTTTTTTTGAGTGCATTTTCCCTAAAGCAGTAGCTTTTAAGTAATGTTTGTAAAGCCGATTTGAAAAAGAAGACCAGGCCATGTTTTGCCGGGATTGAGCGATGTCAGGAAAATAACAAAAAAAAAAATGACACCCAGACAGCCTGCTCTTGGAAGACTGGAGGAGGTCCCTGCAGTGGGTTTCCAGGAAGGTTGCTATTCTCAGCCACGTGACATCAAAGCTGTAGCAGGGACGGAACGCTTTCCTGTTGCGTTCTGACTAGCAGTTATAGCTCTCCCGTGGAAGGAGAGACCTCAGGACGGTGTTTCTTCTGCCCAGTGGAGGTGGTGGAATCAGGTACCAAAACCTCTCAGAGGTGGTAGTCCCAGGAGGAAAAGAACACTTCGTTATTCCAAAATGGCCCCTGAGCACCAGGGATGGCATCCTCTGGGAGCCTGCTAGAAATGCAGAGTTGCCAGCTCACTCCAGACCTGCTCAATCAGAGTCTTCATCTTAACCAGACCGCTAGGCGATTTGTATGCACATCAGATCTGAGAATTACTTCTCTGGCAAGCCAGGGCAGTGGGTCCTCCATAACCTTTGACTGTAACATGGGAGGATCACCTACTAGCTTCATTAGATGAATTCATTGGAAATATGATTAATTATAAGTTCCTAATTTGAAACTCCACAAATTTGAACAATGTGGTCCCATGAGGTTCTTCACACATTGGGTATTTCTTTATTATTGAGACTCAGTCCTGTCATTAAGAATACTTGCATCTGGGGGGCCGGCACGGTGGCATAGTGGTTAAGTTCGTGCACTCTGCTTCGGTGGCCCGGGGTTCGTGGGTTTGTCAAGCGATGCTGTGGCGGCATCCCATATAAAGTAGAGGAAGATGGGCACAGATGTTAGCTCAGGGACAATCTTCCTCAGCAAAAAGAGGAGGATTGGCAACAGCTCAGAGCCAGTCTTCCTCACACACACACACACACACACACACACATACAACATTTGCATCTGACTTCTAATATCGGATTCACAGTGTTTTCATTTTGCCAGTTACGGGTATGCCATTCAGACATACCCTGTACTTGACACAGAAGAGAAAATACATTTTCTCTGATGTGAGTCCCATAGTTGCAGAATAAAGAGAATGAGCTTTAAATGACCAGACTTCTCCTAAAAAATGGGGAGCTGGACGTGAAGGTTAAAGAGAATTGGGGTCATCTTTGTTCCCCCACCTCCCCACCCCATGGGAACACTTGTCTCGAAACTGCGGGCTCTTCAAGCTGACTGCAAGCAGGGCAGTGTCAGCTCCAGTGAACAACGTCCTGCGGAAGAATTCTTGTGTCTAGAGTTTCTCAGCAGGTGGAATTAAGGGCGGTTTTAGTTGATGCATGGATAGACTGTGCAAGTAACATCGAGTCACACACAGTGAGATAAGGTATTCCCTCTTCAGTTCTCCAGCAATGGTTCTGGTGCTTCACAGAGCTGATGCCAGTTTGATGCTGGTACGACATGACCACCTTTCAAATGTTCCCAATCCCCTTCCACTTTTTTTTCTTTAAACAAAGAGCAAGAAACCTTTTCCTGGCAAGAAGATGAGCTGGAATTGTTTGTTTTATAATATAGTTATTTTTACAGTTACCTTATTGCAAGCAATAACAGTAACAAAAGGGATATAAAGTATCTTTAAAATATATTTATTAAATTAAAAGTGGAGTCCGTTCAAAGAAGAGCATTAAGCTTACAGCAGAAGTAGGAACAGAGCAACAGCAAAAATCCTGAAGCCTGTACTCAAATGACTGAAATTGGGGCAGTCCTGCTGTGATTTAAGCAATAAAGTGTTTATTCCCTACCTAGTAAAGACCTATTTCTGTGGCACTTGCCTTTGAAAAGAAGCTAAAAACACAAATCATGTGCTCAGGAAACTTAAACCTCACCTAGAATTGAGTTACACAAAAGAAATCACTCAGGATGGACACCTGGCAGCTCAAACACCACCCACCGGGCACAGGAGAATAAAGAGATCAAGATCCAAGGGATTTTCGCTCCATGTTCATTCATTCAGCAACCGCTTTGGGATCTCTTCCAGGTACCAGGTCCCTTGTGAGTCACTAAAACTATACTTGAGATCAGAGAACTTTCTGGCCCCAGAGGAGCAGGCGTCTACAAGGATGTGAGCCCAACCACTGAAGGGATTTTTTAAGGATCTGTCCATTTAGGAAAACAGTATCTAAATAACGCATCGATCATTCCTCCATGAGAAATTTCTCTTTGTATTGTTACCCAAGAATGAAATGTGTGCTCCCCAAGGCATCATTTCGTTCAATAGCAGCTTTTATGGCGAACCCAGTTACTGGCGACTCCGAAAACTCTACCGTCAATCTGTGGAGAGCATGCTAATTTTTTTTTTACGGATGGTTTTCAAGGACACTTACGATAAATCTATGAAAAGACGGCTACTTACAAGCCAGGGATTTATGGAATTTGCCCGTGATTTGTGTCTCTTTTTTTGTCAATAGCATTACGACTCGCTGTTTGTGTGGAATTATCCACTGACCTAAATGCTAGCAGGCTATCCGAATCTGTTTCTCAGATAAAGTCGTGCAGCAGTGCGATACATTTATCAGTGCCAGGCATGCAACCCCTCCTCAGAGGTGGCTTTTTCCGTCTTCTTTCAGGGCCAGACGAAGGGAGAAATACAAATGAATCACAATCCACTTACACGATAGTATTCAACAATTATTAAGTGCTTATTGTCTAAAAAGTACAATAACAGAATCCCTGTCTCCCGGTTTCCTGCAAACTTCTTAAGTATAATGTCACCCAATTTGTTTACCTCAGGCACAGCCCTGAGAATTACTGACAAGGCCAACATGATTTATTGTTCTTACATTATGCAAAGTGCTATGGGTAGATCATGCCTCATTATGCAAAATAAAAACCAGTGCTATTCACTTGAGGGAGTCTCAGTGTGTCAGTGCCGGGGGCCCTCCGTGACCGGCTGCAGTGTTCGTCAGGGTCCCACTTCCTAAGAGTTTAAAGCCAGACAGGAATTCTGGTGGCAGGAGATGCTAATTGGGACCAAAGGCTAGGGGTTCAGAAGCTGGCATGAATAGACCAGCACAGAAGGGGGTTAATAATAAAAAGGTGAACCTCAGGGTCTTAGAACACAGATGGCAGAGAAAAAGGCGGGTGTGTGTAAGAGAAAAACTTTAGATACAAGCCTGGCTTTCTCCCTTTATTTTATTTTTCTTGCTAGATTTGGTCTTGTATGTCTGTGAGTCTCTTTAAAAAGAGAGATTTATTCTTCTCCACTATCAGATCCAAATCTTAGAGGTATCCGTGTCAAATGAAAGCCTCATCATTATTTTGAAATATTTGATATTAAAAAAATTCTGTGTGATTAGAAATCTACTCAGATTATCACAAGACATTTCAATATTAAATTTGTCAAGGAAAGGAAAGGATGTAGTTTCAACTGTTGTAAATTTTTGAGTGCTTGTAAAAAATGATTTAACAAATTTTTTTATCACCCACTCATCAATGCTGACTATCAAGAATTTGAAAGGCTCATTAGAAACGATTCGATGCAGCCATTTCAAGAATAAAACCAGATATTTAAAAGTTATGTTCAGGCATGCATGCTAAAGTTTCTCATTAAAAATTTAAAAGGTTGTATTTGGAAGTTATAAACAAATTCAGTATCTAACCTTTTTTCTTAATTGCTTGTATTGTTTTTCTTATCATAATCATATAATATGAAGACATACATCACTTATTCAGAAGCCCCAATAGATGTTCTGAAGCCTCTCCCAATTCCCCCAGTGTCACTCAACTTTGTAAGGATGATAAAGCTTGGGAAGTGCTGGCCCTAGCATAAATCCTCAGGGGTAAGAACTCCCCTCTCCTCATATCATCTTAAAACTCCAATCTCTACATAGAGACAAAAATGTGCAGGCCTTAACTGAGTATCAGTTCTCTGGTTGACCCTCTTCCTTTTGTAATGCGAGAATCCAAGCCAGAGAGAGAGATCATGGAACCCAGGAACAGGCTGGGGGCAGCAGAAAGGGTTCAGTCAAGAAAGAGTCTCTTCAAGACAGCTTTGGTCTTAGGCCAGCATGAGTCTTAGCTGCTCTCTCGTTTACACTCCCCCTACCCCCTCAAGCTCTCATCTCCACTAAAAGCTGTAACAGCACATTTACTTGAGTCCCTATGACCTCTATGAATTCAATACAGCAGCAAAGCTTATATCACAGTGATGGACTTCAAATGAGTGATGAACTCAGCACTAGGGAAGGGAGATCCAGGGACGGTCACTCCTTGGCCCATGAATGACCAACAGCAGCAGCTGAACACCTACGGCCCCACAGCTCTCCTAGGTCATGCTGTTATGTTACTGCTGGGGTGAGACTAGAAGGTCAATGAAAAATGTAGAGAGGAATTCTCCAGAGAAGGGAAGGGATTAGTTCAGAAGGGAGCGATAGTGATTTAATGCCAGACCAGGCAGTCCAAGACTCCATCTTAACTTCAGTCTTTCGTCTGGGCTCCAGCCATGTTTGGCTTCAGGAGGAGGGGGCAAAGCTCTTGATTTTCAAGGGTCAAATGGCCATTCAACTGCATTTGGATTTCTCTTTGGGAAACATGAGCCTACTGCTGTTTGAACAATGTGCCTGCCACATGAAGGGTTCTGTGGGCTTTGGCTCTGGGAGGAATAAAGAGAATTTTGCTTTAGAAAGGATCATGTTTTCCTTCCTTTAATGAAATCTACTACATGCTCCTAATGGCCAGCCCTGAATTGTCCAGAGGGTAAAGGAAATGCCATGAAATTAGCAGAAGACAGGATATGTGTCATGGGCATTAACAACTAGCTCAATTTTGGGCAATATTTGTTTAGACATCATTTTGTTGTTGTTGTTTATATGGGGCCAAAAATGCAGTGGGCTGGCTAGGTCCTGGGGCCAACTGGAAAATGCAATGTCTGAAGGAGAAGCTCCTCTAAGCCTCAGCTGGTTGTTACCAAGCAGGGTTCTTGCCTGTGTTGTAGTTCCTAGTTTTATGAGAAAAGTCAGAAATCTAGAACTTTACATAAAATTTGCTGATGTTAGACTTATCAGTGAAATTAAAAAATTTTTTTAAAGCTTTGTGAGCAGCTAAGATGTCTTTCAGCAGATAAATAAACTGTAGTACATCCAGACAATGGATTATTATTCAATGCTAAAAAGAAATGAGCTATCAGGCCATGAAGTGACATGGAGGAAACTTAAATGCATATTACTAAGTGAAAGAAGCCAGTCTGAAAAGGCAACATACTGTATGATTCCAAGTCTATGACATTCTGGAAAAGGAAAACTGTGGAGACAGTAAAAAGATCAGTGTTTGCTAGGGGTGTGTGTGGGGGGAGCACAGAGGATTTTTAGGGCAGTGAAAATACTCTGTGTGATCCTATAATGATGGATACATGTCATTACACACTTGTCCAAGCCCATAGACTGTACAACACCAAGAGTGAGCCCTGATGTCAACTATGGACTCTGGGTGGTGATGATGTGTCCGTGTGGGTTCATCACTTGTAACAACCATCCCTCTCTGGTGGTGGATGGTGATGATGGCAGAGGCTGTGCATGTGGGGGAAGGAGGTATATGGGAAATCTCTGTACCTTCCCCTCAATTTTTTCAGTGAATCTAAAACTGCTCTAAAAATAAAGCCATAAAAAAAAGCCCCGGGTAGCCCAAGTGCAACATATCTGGCTCAAGGACACCAGTTTGCAGTTTTCGATTCAAAGGGAGAAGTTACTATTGTCTAATTAGTGTTTAAGAAAGACACTTAGGAAACAGAATTTCCTCTTGCAAGATGAGGGTCAGTACCTAAAACTCAGTGGAGCAGTAGCACGTCAAATAAATGTAACTCTAATGGACCTTGGCAAAATAATATATGTTGTGGCAAAGGATTCTTCCTTTTTAAAATCATTTTATTGAGGTCATATTGGCGTATAACATTGTGTAAATTTCAGGTGTACATTATTATATATCAGTTTCTGTATAGACTACATCATGTTCCCCATCATATATATGTGTCCCTTTATCCCTTTTGCCCTCCCCCAACAACTTCCCTCTGTTAACCACTCATCTCTTCTCCTTTTCCAAGGATTCTTTTTTCCATTTCCTTTGCTTCCTAAAGAAACTTTTAGGGATGAGTACTTTTTACTCATTTAGAAGAGACATGACTGAGAGTTCCAACAGTTTGTGAAACATCATTGCTAAAACTACAGACCTGGAATAGAACTAGTAACCACACTTCATGCTGTTTGGAAAAGGGTTTGAGAATTCCCCAATGGCTACGCTATTTAATATTTGATTTCCTTAACTTGAATTCCTTTTTTTTCCAGTAGAAAAACACAAAACTTAGAAAACCTTTTAGCAAAGAGATTAAATAACGAATGAGAGCAAATCCTTTAAGAGCATACAGTCACCGAGAATCCTACCATCCCTAGAGGGGAGCTTTGGGTCTCAAGAGTGAAAACTGGGAAAACATGAAAAAATTTTGTTTGCCCTTCCCCCCAGCACTGTCACATGACTTGGAAAATCAATAACAGTACAAGCATCAAATGGTGACCTCATTTTTTATGCAGATGCGTCAATTCACTTCTAAATGACATGACTTCATAAAGGACAGAGTCAGATAATTCCACTGTATCTGAAGTTAAGTATGTTAATGTAGCTTCAATTAATTTTCTTGGTGCTAAAGTGCAAACTGGGCTCATAAAAGTGACACATTGACTTTTCCAGAGAATAATGTTCGGCTTATGAGGAATGGCAGCGTAAATGAAAATTAGCCTCAAGACAATGTTAATTACACTTTATCCATTAGTAGGAGGGCAATTGAACCACTCATTTCACAGCGAAGAAAACCCTGCTGGATTCATAAAAGGAAACTATAGTATTTAATTTTCTAATCTAGGCCTAACAACGTAACCATTTATATAGAGGAAAGAAAGTGATATACACGTAGTATCTTAGAGATGCAAATGATGAGCGCCACCTTGTTGAGTTCTTTTAACACCCTCATCATTCCTCTAATTTTAAGGAGATATTTCATAAAAGGCATTACAGACAGGTACACAGCAGTAATATAAGGGCTGATATGTAAAGCACTGTGTAAAATCCATTACACGTACATTTATCCTGGAACACACAAAGCTAGCATATTATTGCAGATACAATTTAAACCAACATGATTGTGTTTACAACGGAGTCATAATACAGTATTTGCTTTTTCCAAAACAAAAAAATGAAAATCAAATGATTAATTTTTACAGTAAACAGACGTTTCCTTAGGTCTTTCACTAAGTCAAAAGCATACTCCCTACTCTGCTGTAGAACTTGAGAAGTCAGCTGAGATGCGTTCATGCCAAGGCTGCTGGTGGATATGTCCTGACTTCCCAATGGCGTGACTCTGAATTTTGTTGATGGAGAGGCATTTGCTTTGCAAAATTTGGAATATTGTGGCTAATCTAGATTTAAACTCACTGAAAACAGAACGAATCTTTTTGATGCACCAGTGGTAAACCATAGAGCTCATCTATATCCAATCATCTTCTATTTCTAGATCAACAGGACCATGAAATCCCTGTCTCCACTCCACACCCACTGTGAGGGGTGGATGCTAAAAGCTCACAGCTCATGGATCTCCTGAGAAC
This sequence comes from Ceratotherium simum simum, assembly GCF_057802395.1. Lineage (NCBI taxonomy): Eukaryota > Metazoa > Chordata > Mammalia > Perissodactyla > Rhinocerotidae > Ceratotherium > Ceratotherium simum. Next base: position 29,115,454 of record NC_141934.1, read on the forward strand.
TGCCTTTGGCCAATGGGACCTCTCCTAGTTTTATCTGGGAGGTAGTACTCTCCTTCCAAACCACCATCCATGCCTGACTGATAGAGAAGACAAAAGACCATCTTCCTTGCCTCAAGGGGGCTCTTCTCCATGAAGCCATTCATGCCCCAGAGCTCCCCATGCGGTCAGGCTGAGGATGGACTTTCATGAACCCCATGCCTGGCTTCTTGCTTGGCTATTTGTTCCCTTCCCTCTCTCCTTACAGGGTTCTCCTGAGAATACTCCCTCAATTAATCACTTAAACAAGAAACCTCATCCTACTTCTAGAAAACTCACCCTAAAACAGAGTCAGGGCCCAGAGATTAGATAAGAGTGAGCAAAAATCTGAGAGTTCTGAGGAGGCAGCTACAACCTGACTCCATCCGCCATGAATTCCAGGAGGGATGATGGCATCTTCAGGCAAGACTTGGAATATGAGAGCAGAGGGAACATGTCTGTTCCCCTAGTTCCATCCCAGTTCATAAACTGGGAGCTGACAAGGGCTCAAATTACCCCTTGAAAACAGCAGCTGAAGCATAAAAACATATATGCACGAAAATAAGGTCTGAGACAGACCCGGAGCTTCCTACACCCGCCAATGGCATATGCAGGAGAGAGGGCACAGCCTCCGGAAGCTGGCTCATCTGCAGATGCCAGTGGTCCAGATGAAGATCAGCAGTCGTCTGGGGTGACTGACAGCCAAAGACCAGGCAGAAAGGAGGACTGACTTGGTGGTTCTGTGACCTTCCCTTGAACCCAGTGCATGACTTGGCAATAAGAAAGTCTCATGGAATTTATACTTGACCCTGGAGAAAGTGTGACTTCAGACTTTGGATCATCTGAGATATAGGTGGAATGAAGTTGAAAATGAAAATTAAGTTGAGAATTAGAAAATTAGAGAAATTTACATTTCTTGCGTATCTGAGTTACTGGATGATGGTGGCACCCAGTAGGTCTCACAAGCATTTCAGATCTTGATATCTTGATAATGACATGGTCAAAAAGCACAAACTATAAAAGAAAAAGGATCTTACGCTATGAACACTGGGCTGGTGATGCCTTTCTCACTTGTGGGGCCAGATGAATACGCTTCAGTCAGCCAAGTTTTGTAAGTACAGCCAAATGTTAACGTTTCTGGGAATCTGTGTCAGAATGTGTGAGTTTCCTGGGTACAAGAAGATAGAAATTCCTTGATTCCCAAGTCTTCTCAGAGGCTCTATTTACACTAAGTAACAGAGGGGAATTGTCAGGTAGGAGCTGACAGCTATAGATCTGTTATTCATTCATTCATTCATTCATTCATTCAGGTATTCAGGCATTCAGGTGTTCATGAATCAAACAACTACTTATTGAGTATCTACCATAAACTAGGCATTTCTTGGCTTCGGATATTCAGCAGTGATGATAACAGAAAGGAGTCACTCTCTAGAGACTACATTCTAGTGGAGAAGAAAGACAATAAATAAATAAATTATCAATATAATCTCAGGCAGTAAGAAGCACTCTGAAAATGATAAATTATATTTCCTATATGCCAGGTGCTCTCATAAGTGCTTTAGAGGATTCCCTCACTCAGTCATATTAAAACCTCACAAGATGCATGAAATTGTCCTCCTAATTTAACAAAAGCAGAAACGGAGGGACGGAGAGGTAATAGGTATGCCCAAGGTCATGCTAGGAAGTGATGGAATGTAGATTTCAGCCTAGATAGTTTGGCTTCCATGTCCACGTGACTCTGTTAACTGTCACTAGGTTGGCTGTGACAATGTGGCCATGATACCTCTGTCTCGTTGCACTGCTACACTGCCACAAAGTGAGCAAGACAGGCCAGTGTGACAGAGGAGACCAAACGTTGGAGTCAGAAAAGGACGTCTTCTTTGGAGAGAACACTCAGGGGCAGCCTCTCCAAGGAGGTGACCTGTAATCTGAGAACTGAATAATGGCAAGGAAATAACCAGGCAATATCTGGGGGAAAATTATTCCAGGCAGAATTATCAAGTACAAAACCCCTAAGATGGGAATGAGCTTGGCATCCTGGCAGAATGAAAAAAGAAAGCTTCAGACCAATTGGTCCCCACATGTACTTATATTTTTAAACTTCCATGAAAGGAATTCTTAGCAATGAGCCCCATTCTCCTACAAACTGTAGGAATCCCTCACCTTTACCTTCTTGGACATGAGATGGGTTCATGTTGCTCGTGTGTTTGACTCAGAGAATCACGCACCACATGCACTCTAAGATTTTCTTGGTGTGCAGTAGAAATCCTTCCAAATGATGTTATCCATTTTTTTTTCTCTTACTTCTTAAATGGGTATATTATGCTTGCATAAGTATAAAAAAATAACTTGGACTAGAGAAGTTTTTTCTAAAGTACTCAGTGATTTTTAAAATATCTCTTTGAAAATAGAATTGTCTTCCATTTCACACAATGAGGAGATAAGGCAAATGACTACAGAGGGTTAACTAGCTGGGCTTCTGTCCCCCCAAATTCTCAGATCACTATACAAAATGAGATGATAAAGACCATGATAGAGACCAACTTGTCCAAACCGTTTCTGTTCTCCCATTCAACGACATCATGCCTTAGGGGTAGTGAGTCTCCAAAGATGGCGCCCACAATTCCTCCTCTGTGTACATGCTCACTGTGGGGGAGGAGCTAATTCACGCTCCCTCCTCCTTGAATACGAACTTGTCCGGTGATGGTTTGACCAACAGAACTTGTTGGAGTGACATCCGAGGCCTTAAGCAGATGGCCAGCTTCTGCTTCCATTTTCTTGAAACTCACTCCTAGGATGCTCCCCTTTAGAACACAGCCACTGGCTATGAGAAGCCCCAGTCATGTGGGGTGGCAACATAAAGGAGAACTGAGCCTCTCCCACACAGCTGTGACTCAGCTCACAGCCCACAGCCACATGTGGGTATGAGTGAGGCTGTGAGACCATCCTGGACATTTCAGTCTAATCCAGCACCCAGATGACTGACGCCTCCACCTACATCACTTGGAGTAGAAACTGCCCCGTTTGGCCCTGTCAACTCACAGAATCATGACAGATAATAGAACAGTTGTTGTTTCAAGGCATTCAGCAATAGATAGCTAAAACAATCCCTTAATGTCAAATGTTGTGCCTGGACAGACCTGTGGGCTGAGGGCTCTTCGAGCATGAGAACCATGACTTCCACCATGCTGAAGAGCCCTTCATTCAGGTTCTAACCTTCACTCAGGTTAAAAGAGAATGGAACAGAGAATACCATCTGATCCCACAATCCCACTCCTATGTCTGTACCCCCAAAGAACTGAAAACGGGTAGTCAAACAGATACACGCACACGTGTCCACAGAGCATTATCCACAACAGTCAGAAGGTGGAAACAACCCAAATGCCCAACAACTGATGAATGGATTAACAAAATGTGGTCTATTCATGCCATGGAATATGATTCAGCCATAAAAAAGGAAGGAAGAGCTGGCACATGCTACAAAATGGATTAACCTCAAAAACATTATGCTAAGTGAAGGAAGTCAGACACAAATGTCACATATTGCATGATTCCATTTATATAAAATGACTAGAATATATAAAAGGACTAGAATAGATAAACCCGTAGAGACGGAATGCAGATCGGTGGTTGCCAAGGGCTGAGGGAGAGAGTAAAGAGAAACTACTTAGTGGGTCCAGGGTTTCCCTCTGGAGTGATGGAAATGTTTTTGAACTAGAAAGAAGTGGTGGTTGCACAACTTTGTAAATATAATTGAATTGTTAATTTTATGTTTTTTGAGTTTCACCTCGATAAATTATTTTAAAAAAGCAATTTGAATTTCACCTCAATAAATTATTTTTAAAAAGCAATTATATTGTCTTCATGCCACTAAGACACTATCCTTAAGATATTAAGGCATTAAGATATGGTCCCTTGTGTAGAGGGATCTGTTACCATCTCAAATGGGACCATCGGGCACAAACAGATCAATAGTAAAACCAGATAGATTCTACCATTCTGATTCCAGAACTGAAAAACCACTCCCAGGCTCACGACTATTGATATATTACGTAACTGGAGAGAAATATGTTACAGTGAAAGTGGAATGATCGAAATTTACTTTCATCATTATTTTCTCAAATTAGTTTCTATTTTGATGTGGTGCAGCCATTTATATTTAAATCAAGTTGTCTAAAATATAGGTATGAAAAGTAACTATTTTCTTCCATCACTATAAAAAATGTAATTTCAGTCCACCCCACTCTTCTCTCCCTACACCAGCAGTATTCTCACTCCTGCTTCTCCAGTTAGTCCACCAGGATCTGCTGTCAGAGAGGAGACTTCTAATCTAGATTGTCTTTATCCACAGTTCATTTTAGAAATGATATAACTTTACTAACTACATGCCACAGTTTCACATTTCTATTTATTCAGATACAATGCTTTTTTAAAAAATATGTTATTAAAATCTATGACTTTCTTCTTGCTAACAAGAAAGATTTACTTTAAATGAACAGTTTATAGAAGGCTGTGGTAACCAACCCCTGAGTCCAATTAAGGAGAGAAGGTTTCTCTAGTTTTGGGTTCATTAGGAAGAAAGTTGAACTAAAAATAAGATAACTAGAGTCAGAGTTTCAGACAGACCAGCTTGCCACAATTCACTTTAGATCATTATGCAGGAAAAATAGCTGATGACAAATCCAGAAAGAGTGCAGAACCCAAAACATATGTGGGCAATGATGTTTCACTTATGGTGGTTAATAAAATTCAGAAAACATATCACCATTGCCATATTTGAAGCTGTCCTAATCTTCTTATAGTTCAGCTGAGATATTTTTTAGTGACAACGAGCATGGATAGTCTACTGGGAACGTGACCAAGAAGACAGGCTTGAAGGAGAACATTGTGGGATTATTTTTAGGAGTGAAAAATTGGAAGCACAGTATATGGTTAAATAAACTTATCAGACTAAGGAGTTCTTTTGCAGTGGTAACAATGCTATGTGTTGATCACGTTGTTTCCTCTTCCTGGGCACCAAGAAAATAAGACTTCTCGGTCTCCCTTGTTGTTAGGTTGGGAGCATGTGACAGAGTGCTGGCAATCAGGAATGAGATCAGGGTAGGAGGCATTATTTCTGTTCAAAATCAGTTAAGAGCAAGTGTATGCCCCTAGTTCCCAGATCTTGGAGTCTAAATAATGTCTCCAAGAAAAGGAATCTGGTCTCCTTAGAAAAATGGCAGATTTCAGTCTGGGATGTGAAAGGTACAAGATGAGCCTGGACCTCTGATGGTCCTAAATTAGGAAATAGTGTTCAAAAAAGGATGGTGACATCCTGAAAGGAGCCAACTCGAACCATTCCAAATGGACAAATCTGGGACAATTTGAGCAAGAAAATAAATATGATAGTAATGAATTATAACCTACAGAATAAAACAAATATCCATGAGTCCATAGCTGATATAGGTACATAACTGAATAAATAAAAATGAATTCCAACTAATAAACATAGAAGGAATGATGGAATAGAAAATTACCACATAGTAAACACCACAGTGATGAGTGTTTCAGAGTGGAATCAATAAAGGATGCTAAAATTTGTGGCAAAGTATGACAATTAATAGGATATTTACACAGTCTCTAAGCATCTCTACACTTATTTAATACATAGGGAAAACAGAAAAGTTACAGTTGATAAATCTGGCAGTTGCCACCTTAACCCAATGCTCAAAGCTACCTCTCCTGTAACAGGATATTGACATCATCTGCCTCCTGATATGACGCACTGAGAAAGGCACAGCCTCATTCCCACGGTATTCATGCCAAAAAAGCGTCATCTCAATTCAATCACAAGGAAACATTAGCCAAACCCAAATTGAGAAGCATTCTACAAAATAATTGGCCAGTACTCATTAAAAACAACAAGAGCATGGAAAACTAAGACAGTGTAAGATATTATCCCAGAGTGAAGGAGATTAAGGAGAAACGACAACAATCTGCAATACGTGGCCCTGGACTGGATCACTAATGCCAGACAGGGCTTTAATGGGACATTGGTTGAATTCAAATAGGTCTGTATTTATTAATAGTTTTGTATCAATGTTTATTTCCCACTTTTGATCATTGTACTGTGGTTACGTAACATGTTAACATTTAGGGAAGCTTAGTAAAGGGATGATGGGAATACTTTCTATTATTTTTGCAACATATTTTCAAGCCGAAACTTGTTTCAAAGTGAAAAGGTAACAAATCAAGCCAATGTGTTTTTTCCACCTCTCGTTTTCCCTTCCATGTAAATCCTGGAAGTCATGCATTGAGGTGGGGGCACCCAAAATAAAAAAAACGCCTGGATCTCTGAGTCACTGGATGAGAAAGCATCCTTGCCAACTGAAGGTAACTTTACATGAGTGAGAAATAGACTTTTGTTGCTCTAAGACATTGAGATTTCAAAGAATATTTGTTACTGAGTATAACCTACACTATTCTGATTAAGGTAACTATGTGACGGTTACCAAGAATAGCTAGTGCTATGTGCACAGATATGGGTAAGAACTCTAGAAATATTGTTGATTAAGGAAAAAGTAAGATGCAAAACAATAGCTACAGAATGAAACCTTTTATGTTGAAATAAAATCACAAAATCCGATATATGTTTTACCTGTGCATGAATGTGTACGTAAGAGCATAGAGAAAGGCCAGGAAGGATATACAACTTGAGACACTGGCCATTTCTCATAAGGGGAGAAGGCGTCAGATTGTGGGGCAGTAGCCTTATCTGTAATATTTTAAACACGATAATATGATATTCAGGAATAATTTGTGTAATTAAAATTCACAATAAAAGCAGGCAGTCTGTTAAGTTCTTGACCTCAACTAAATGATTTGTAAACCCGCGGCAAAGATACATCTTCATTATAGACATCGTTAATTTGGCAGGGCCAGACTCTCTATTTACTGTATAACGAGGTTGCATTTTCCCAGAGGATTAAGTCCCGGAGTCAGAGCTAAAGAAAGAAACTGCATAAAGTTCGTTACTCTTAAAATTTTCCTTACATTGTTCATAAAGTACAGTGCAGATGGTTTCAGGTATCCAATGCAATATAATGATTTGCATGAACTTGAATGTTAAAGAACCATTGGTCTAGACTAAGGAGAGAAACCAGACAAAATTCCAGTTGCAGGTGTCTGGGCTAAAGCATTCCAATTTTAAGTTAACTATAAAACCCTTGTCAGTCAATGGGGCATGGCTGGAGAAATATGCCTACACGATTTCTTCTGTTTCGTTTCAATATTATTCATCTCTAGTTTTAATGCATGCTAATAGATGGTCCATTGTTGGGGGATTAAGTAAAAATAATGAAGTTTCATCTTCCTGAGACCGATTTCTAAAGGCAGCTTGTAGGTTAACAGTAATTATGGTGCAAATTCACTTTAGCAGGTTTTCTTAAAGAGACTATATCTCGTCTATAATCTTCTCATTTGGCTCTTCCTTACACTGATCTCGAATAATTACAATTCTTTGTTTTAAATGACTTTTTATCTGAATCTGAGCTACTAAACTGAGACTGAGTCCCCCATCTCTTCCCTCCCCGCCTGGATGGGCCAACTTTTGAGAAACATGTTCAGTACTCTCATAACAGCATGAGGGCTATGGAAGAAGATGCCAGTAAAAATTGGGGTGCAGCTATGGAATCAGAATCCAAACTCTCTGCAGGGTTTGTTTGTTTTTTTCTTTTTTGGTGAGGAAGATTGGCCCTGAGCTAACATCTATGCCAATTTTCCTTTATTTTGTATGTGGGACGCCACCACGGCATGGCTTGATGCAGTGTGTAGGTCCACGCCAGGGATCCAAACCCGCAAACCCTGGGCCATTGAAGTGGAGTGTGAAAACTCAACCACTACACTACCGGGCCAGCCCCTCTGCAGGCTTGGTTTTGACTTAGCTACTAAGACAGCCCATGGTCCAGAGTTTCTCCAGATCTCCCTGGTTCCCTCTGGAATTGTGTATCATTGAGTGGGGGCAGGGGAGGGAGGAGAAGCTCTTTGGGTGAAGGGTTCTGGAATGACTATGGGGCCACTGCAGAGCAGGGAGCCTGAGCCTGATTCCTGGTCTCAGCAGAGGCTGGGAGGCTGGGGAAAGTCAAAGCAATTACCACGTTTATGGGAGAAGGCAAAATGGTTTGCTACAGGGAATCAGAATGACAAAGTGAATGGGTTTGCAGAGGCCACAAGAGAAGCCACAAGATTATGAGAGAGGGGAGGAAGCTCTTTAATATGAGTCCACAGCACAACCTGTGGTGGGCAGGAAGTGTTGCAGGTTCATATGATTAGAGCACGCTTGTCACATTAGCATGAGGTTTACAATCACAAGATGGAAGAACATTAATAAGAGACAACTTCAGGTCTCTTGGCCCTACTCATATTCTGTGATTTAGCAAAAATAAATTCATTCTCATCAGTAAGAAGACTCCTGAGTTTTCCTTTTTGTTGCATTGATAGAAGTCTTGGTCCCCATAATGTTACTTTCCTCCCATTACCAAAATGTAGCCCTAATGTGGTCAGAAGAGCAACAGTGGAAGAAATCCATCATCTTACTTCCATTAGCCTGTCTCATTGTGGCCATAACTAACACCTGAGCAACCAAAGATGCTTACCTAAGTCCCTTATGGCTAGTTGAGTCACACTCATGACAGCAAAGGAGATTGACCCATTCTTTAGGGAGAATCCTTTAATCAGAGAAGGGCCAGGGATAATCACCAAAGGAAACAGACTAGCACACATCAACCCTATTCTTGAGCATCTCAATTCCAGGCTCAGTCTCTGGCTCCTCATATCCTGCCACCAATTATCATTGGTATAGATGGACATGGATAAATGCAAGTCTAACCATCCCGAGAGTCCAGTTGATATTACTGAGGAGGATAAAGAAATGATTTTTAATAACATACAATGCAATTATTAATAATATAGAGAGACACATGGTTAATTATGCCATTGCATGGGATGAGATGTGAGAGTAAAGAGTAGAAAGGAAAGCAGAAGAAGAAGTAAAAAATCTTTTCCTGGCTTTTGATCTCCAAAACTCTACACCATAATAGAAAAAAAATACAGCAAATGTTGAGATTTGAGGGAACACACAGAGAGTAACAGCAAGAGTCTCTCAACTTTCTCTAACCACAAGGAGGTGAAGACAGTCAGTGAAGAAGTGGACATAGTGGTGGGTCTCACATAAAGTCTTGGTCTTCTGTTCCCCAAAACAAGCTAAGGAGAGGGCTCCAAGAGCAAAGGAACTGCCCTGTTACTTGTTTCCTGAGGAGAGTTCCCAGGGACTGCAGAGTCTCCAGAGAGAGGAATTACCTGAAACTTGACTAGGCTGACAGGGCTTTGCAGAGCATCTTGGAGATTTACCATGCCCCGGGTTGTATAGCAGCAGTAGAACAACTCTTGTGTGTCCAGGAGTGGCTTGGAAATAGCCAACAGAGCTTCCAGACCTGAAAAGACACTTTACTATGTAGATGATGGCAAAAAGGTTTGCAAGGTAACTTGTGTGCAGTGGGGCTTTCATGGACCAGTGTGAAAAAGCCAGATGGGAGCACTGTGATCTCAGAAGACGCTTGCATGAACAAGTGATACACAGTCAGATGTTCCCATCCCCATATGCTTTCTAAATATACTCTGGGGCTTCCCAGTATGTAAACTCAACTCAAAAGGAAAAGGGGAGGTGGGGCCTCACAGTGACTGAGATTAGTTTTCTGACAACTAGCCTCGCAGAACTTGGAAACTTGAAAAAGAAATTAAGTTGAGTTATTGAAAAGTAACAAAAATATTTATCCTGCATCTTTATGCTTATGGTTCAGGACATCATTTCCACATATGGATCATAAACATTTATGTAATTAGAATACAGTGAATTACATGGACTAAAGTTCAATGTTTCCACTGTGATTCACAACACACTTCAAGATTTTCAATGCCTCGAATACAAATGATGGGTATGGGAAATCAATGGCTGGCAGATCTCTATGTGTATTTCCTAATCTGTGACACAAGGTCATTAGATGAAATATTTTATAAAAGAAACAATGCAACGAGGCTTATCATGAAATCATTAAATGCCTGCCCTATTTGTTTTAGTGATTTGGGGCTCAAACAAGGAAGGCGTCATGGGGAGGCGTCTCACCACGATGCATGAAGACTCACAGTTGTACATCTTGTATGACACGTGGAGACTCACAGTTGTACGTCTTGTATGATGTGTGAAGACTCACAGTTGTACATTTTGTATGATGCGTGAAAACTCACAGTTGCATGTCTTGTATAATGTATGAAGACTCAGAGTTGTATGTCTTGTATGATGCATGAAGACTCACAGTTGTACGTCTTGTAGATGTGTTGAAGACTCTCAGTTGTACATCTTGTATCATGTATGGAGACTCACAGTTGTATGTCTTGTATGATGTATGGAGACTCACAGTTGCATGTCTTGTATGATGTATGGAGACTCACAGTTGTACGTCTTATATGATGCATGGAGCCTCACAGTTGCACATCTTGTATGATGTATGAAGACTCACAGTTGTACGTCTTGTATGATGTATGAAGACTCACAGTTGTATGTCTTGTATGATGTATGAAGACTCACAGTTGCACGTCTTGTATGATGTATGAAGACTCACAGTTGTACGTCTTGTATGATGTATGAAGACTCACAGTTGTATGTCTTGTATGATATATGGAGACTCACAGTTGCATGTCTTGTATGACGTATGGAGACTCACAGTTGCACGTCTTGTATGATGTATGAAGACTCACAGTTGAACCCCGTGCTCAGTACAGAGACTCTCTCTGCCTCTCAGGTACAAAAGGTGCCTCAACGCCAGAGCCTTTCTCATTACCCTTTCCAGACAGCAAACCTTCAGTCTTACAGTGGGGGTTTGGGGGACAGGGGGCAGGTGACCTTAGCAAGGGCTAAAGAAGGGGCTCTGGGAAGTCTAAGTGTCTCTTACACTGAGTTTTACCTGTCTCCCTGTTTCAGCTCCACCTCACACTGCTGATTTCCAAGATACCTGGGACCCCCAAGTCCTCAGTATTTTTATTTTCTCTTTCTCTCTCCTTTTTTAATCAATATGTGCCCTTCCCACTCCTCTGCAGACGGTTAGCTACCCCTTGTCTGCTAATTCAGTTACCACCTGACAGTCTTCTTTCCATCTTTCAATATTCTGTTTAAATCTCTTATATGACTGTTTATTTTTTCTTCAGTTTGATGGAATTTTTGAAAAAAATTCTTTACTGTTGTGATGGTTAATTTTGTGTGTCAACTTGGTTGGGACATGGGGTGTCCAGATATTTGGTCAAACATTATTCTGGGTGGTTTTATGAGGGTGTTTTTGCATGAGATAAACATTTAAAGTAGATTGGTCTCCATAATATGGATGGGCCTCATCCAATCAATCAAAGATCTAGATAGAACAAAAAGACCAGTCTCCTCCGCTTCCAACCCTGAGCAAGAGAGAATTCTCCAGCAAACTGCCCTCAGACATCCTCTGCAACATCGGTCCTTCCTGGATCTAAAGAAGACTGCCTTTGGACTCAAACTGGAGCATCGGCCCCCTGGGTCTCCAGGCTGCTGGCCTACTCTACAGATATCAGACATGCCAGCCTCCATAACTGTGTGAGCTAATTCTGTACTATATATATATATATATATATATATATATATATATAAAATATATTATATAAGTACATATAGATACTCTTGGTTCTGTTTCTCTGGGGAACTTTGACCAATATAACCATAAATATAAGTAAACAATGCACCATGCTTAACTGGAAGTCTAGATTCAACAACAGTCTTTTGATTGTCTTTCATGTGTCAGGAGATTCGGAATACATTCTCTCATTTAAACCTCCCAGTGGTGTTGTCAAGAGGTGCTTGGAGAGGTTGAATGATTTGCCAAAAAGAAAATGGCAGTACAGGTATTTTTTAAAATGTTTTAAAAAATTATTTTATTGAGGTCATATTGGCTTATAACATTGTGTAAATTTCAGGTGTACATTATTATATATCAGTTTCTGTAAAGACTGCATCATGTTCATCGACAATAGTCTACCTTTTATCCATCACCATACATATTTCAGGTATTTTTTTATCAAAAAACTTTTTCAGGGGCCAGCCCGGTGGCATAGCAATTAAGTGCTTGCGCTCCGCTTCAGTGGCCTGGGGTTCGCCAGTTCGGATCCCGGGCACACACCGATGCACCGCTTGTCAACCATGCTGTGGCAGCATCCCATATAAAGTGGAGGAAGATGGGCATGGATATTAGCCCAGGGCCAATCTTCCTCAGAAAAAAAGGAGGAATGGCATCGGATGTTAGCTCAGTGCTAATCTTCCTCACAAAAAAAAAAAAGAAAATTTTTCAGCTTTACTGAAGTATAATTGACAAATGAAGTTATAATATATTTAAAGTGTACAACATGATGATTTGATGTATGTATATACTGTGAAATGATTACCATAATGAAATTAATTAACACATCAATCATTTCACATAGTTATCTGTTTTTTTTTTTTGGTGAGAATGCTTAAGATCTACTGTCTTAGTAGATTTCAAGTATACAATACAGAATTATTAAGTGTGGTCACCATGTTGTATGTTAGATCCTCAGAACTTATTTATCTTAGAACTGGAAGTTTATACCCTTTGACCAACGTCTCCCCATCTCCCCCTCCCAGACCCTGCAAACACCACTCTCCTCTGTTTCTATGAGTTCAACTTATTTTTTTTGGATTCCACGTATAAGTGATATCATGCAGTATTTGTGTTCCTCTGTCTGGCTTATTTCACTAAGCTCAATGCCTTTGGAGGGAACGTAAATTGGTACAGTCACTATGGGAAGCAGTATAGAGGTTCCTCAAAAAATTAAAAAGTAGCACTACCATATGACCCAGCAATCCCACTTCTGGGTATTTAGCCAAAGGAAATGAAATCGGGATCTGGAAGAGATATCTGCATGCCGTGTTCACTGCAGAATTATTCACAATAGGCAAGATATAGAAACAACCTAAGTGTCCATTGATGGACGAAAGGATAAAGAAAATGTGGTATATATGTATAAATAATGGAATATTATTCAGCCACAAACAAGAAGGAAATCCTGCCATTTGTGACAACAGAGCAGGTATTTTATTTATTTATTTATTTATTTATTTATTTATTTATTGTGAGGAAGATCAGCCCTGAGCTAACATCTGCCAATCTCCTCTTTTTGCTGAGGAAGACTGGCCCCGAGCTAACATCTGTGCCCATCTCCCTCCACTTTATGTGGGATGCTGCCTCAGCATGGCCTGACAAGTGGTGCATCGGTGCGCGCCTGGGATCCGAACACGGGCCGCCAGCAGCAGAGTGCACGCGCTTAACCACTATGCCACGGGGCCGGCCCCTGGAGCAGGTATTTTAATCTAAGTACAGTGTCTGTCCACTACAACAGGGTTACCTCTCTGATCACCTCTAAATCACCTTTACCTTCTGTTCTAGAAGCAACAAGATGTTCTTTGGGAAGAATGGAAGAATCCTTTGGGTTATGTATTTTGTCTTTATGCTTTTCACAGCCATCAACATGATTAGCAAACAAGTGTTAGAAGCTTCGGAACCATATTCTTGTTTCTATCCCTGAGTTCCAGGTAAATCTGTATAAAACCTGTAATCTGGTTTTACTGAAGTTCCCTACACTTTCCTCCCCACAGCCCAATAACGTCCTAGGTGTGGGAGGTACTTTAAGGCATTTAAGAGAGAAGAGGTACCTGCTGCTTCTGAATAATCATAAACCGCAGCTCGACCTGTGTTCTACAGAAAGCAGAGCCTGAAGCAGAGGTTATGTGCTGTTACTGCAGTAGGAGGTGTCAGCCCTTCATCTGCAACATCGGCTATTCCTGGCTGTACGGAAGATGGCCTTCTGTAGGAGGAGGCCTACAGGGGTGCAGGACAAGAGGAGTGAGGCAGGGAACCGGGGAGACTGGTTTGAGTGCACCTGACGGAGCTGGCCAGTGTTTGGTATTAAGCATCACCAATGGCTCAGATTTGCCAGCTTGTCTTCTGGGAAACCATATAAATGAATGCTTTTCCAGACAGTCCATTTGGGGAGGGATTTATCCACTAGTTTCCATCTTTTGTTGGCTCAAGGTTTGCCCTGCAGGGTGCTAATTCCTCTTTGCTTCTGGGTAGCATGTGTGTTTGTCCAGAAAAACCTTTAAGTTTCAGAGTGAGCGAGAGAACCCGAGGGCAGGACAGCTTCAGCCTTAGGTCAGCCGCTGTCTTGTGTGCCAGAGTGAGGTCAAGTTGTCGGAGTCAACGGGGAGTGAGTTGCCACAGTGGCAGCCGGGTCCAGAAAAACTGGCCCAATGCCCTGGAACCAGGTAGGGCTGAGAAGATCTGAAATGGCACAAAGATGTCTCTGATACAAATTCTTTAATCCAGTTCTCTTATCTTGCCCTCTAAAGGCTAAGCTGGGTGATTTTGGCCTGGCTAAATCTTACGGTGGGTACAGGGCAAGGCATTTGTCACAAGCAGTAGAAAGTGACTTTGGATAATTTAACCAATGCAGAGATTTATAGGCAAGGTATCAGGGTAGACACCAGAATCGAAAGAAAAACTGAGAAAGCAAGTCTCCAGAAGGGCAAGAACTCGTACATGAAGGGGACCTCAGCAGTAGGCATTCATGACCCTGCCATTGGTGAGATGCAGCTTACAAGGATTGCAGGTTCTACGGCTTTCCCTTCAAGTTGAACATTCTTGGGAGAGAATCTGATTGTTTCAGCTTGTGTGGGGTATTTCCATGCCTTAGTGGCTCAGCTGAGGCCAGGGCACAGGATCGTGGCAGACGAAAGATGTTCCCATTAGAACCTGGCATCAGCCTGGAGAAGCTAGGTTGTGCCACAAAAACGAGCAGCCCCGTAGACTAGTGGTTAAACAAAGGTTTGTTTCTCCCTCATGCTACATACCTGTCACAGGCTGGCCGGGGACTCTGCTCTCCAGGACTCCTCATTTGGGGACCCAGACTATTGATGCAGTCAGTATGCTGAACATCATGACGCCAAGCCAGAGAGAAAGGTTGCTCTGGAGGATTTTGAATTGGCAATTACAGGTTCTTTAGCAAGAACTAGTCATTTGACTCTACCCAACCACATGGGAGAAGGAAGGGTAAGTCCACGATGTTACCGGGAGTGGGGAGTAATAGAAGCATTTGCAAAGAACATTAATTAATACCACAAACACCTGGGTGCAGCGGAGCAGGATGGTTCCCCAGTAGAAGATGAAGGAGGCACTAGGCAGACATGATCAACGGCTACTATGAGCAATGAGAGGCTTGAGGAAGATCAAGGTATCTCAGAATTTTAGAGCTCAAGTGAAGCTATAGTTTATCAAGTTACATCCCTACTTTTAATTGATGGCTGAGCTGGTACCAGACCCCAGATAACTGCCAGGGAAATGCTCTCCTTTATATGCTCTCATCATCAAATGCTCCAGTATACCTAGTTTTAGCATGGGGCTGAAAAAAGACATGGTCACTATCAAGGTCATTGGCTGACTTTTTGCCATTCAAACCATTTCTTCTAACTTTGTCATCAGAATCTCAACTCTCCTTCAGAGAACAAACTTCACTCCACTTCCAGGCCAAGTGCTTCAGAAGGAAGTTCCAGACATAGACCTGAGACTCAGGTGTGCCCACCAGAGCCAACTCGTGCAGATAAAGACATCTGAATGAGTAAGTAAGAAGCAACGAAAGGCCAGGAGATGTTGGCTGAGGCTCTCGCAAGACAGGTCTGCAGGGACTGTGAGTGGTAGGAGTGATGTGAACCTGGAGGTTGACAATGCAACAACACAGGGGAATCCAGAGCTAAAAGGTGGAGAGAGCAAAACCGGTCCTGATGACACCATTTGAGCTCCTGGGTCAAGCCGTGTGTGAAATCTATATGCAGACTTTTTCTTATGGAATCAATAAATATCTCTCTTCTGTTACATCCAGTTGAATTGGGTTTTCTGCCACTTGCAACAACGAGTTTTAACAGTTTCACATTTGACTGATGTTTCTCTGAAGCACATTTTGGTCCCAAACTATCTAAATAATCATTTACAGAAAGCAAGGGAAGCTCAGAAAATGTTTTATATATGACAACACTTGGCAGTCTCCCTCACCCCACCACTCATTAAACCGGACTCATCGAACAAAAATTTTTTTTTTTTCACTCTTGGAACATGCAGACACTATTAATAATAAAATATAATTTTCACTTCTTCATTGGTATTAGATTGAATCCACCGCTGAGACAAAAGGGAAGCGGGCACTACATCTTTCCCCGATGCCCTTCAGGATGTTCTCACAGTGCTGCTAAGAAGAGGGAGCTATTATTTCTATGAAGCTTTTGTGCTGTAAATTTAAACAGGTTTCTTCAATGAACCATCCCAGACTGACGGCTTTCCAATTGCACTTAATCATTTTCATAGGCAAACTTCAAACCTCCAGCACCTTCCCTGTGCTTTCAAAATCTGAAATTAGTCAAACACACAAAGGTAACTTTAGTGCTTTAAAGGTTGATGACAAAAAGGTGCAAAAATGAAGGAAAAATAAAACCTCACACCTTTTCTTTTGTGAGTCTCTGCACGTTTGCAGTTTGGGCACAAAGAAGATTCATAGAATAATGACTGTTTTAACGGGCCTTTCAAAATGTACTGAGAAGCCAAGTAATCTTAGAGGTGATGCTGAATATTTGAGCCAGCTACTTAAAGATGCAGGAGTGTGTGGTGTGCATCCAACACACCCAAGGCCAACCAAGGCACAGAGAAACTATTAGACTGCAAAGCAAGGCAGTTTGCCAAATAGTTACCCTATAAAAGGAGAGAATTCTGAGAGTCATGAAAATGGGAATGTCATTGACCCATTAAGGTAAAAAGACGTTCAATGTCTGTTTAGTAGCCAGGGCGAGGGCTGGAAGACCATGACTGCAGATCGTCACCAGACACCTGCCTAACGTAAGGGCTCACACACATGCAACTGTGAAGGTCTTTGTTTTACTTTCCTGTTGCCCCGGTAACACATTACCACAAACCTAGAGGCTTAAACCAATGCAAATTGATTCTCTCTCATTTCTGGCGGCCAGAAGTTCAAAATCAAGGTGTTAGCAGGATACTTTCTTTCTGGAGGCTTCAGGGGAGAATCTGTTCTCTTGACTTTTCAAAATTCTCGAGGCTACCTGCATTCCATTGCTTGTGGCCCCTTTCTAATTTCACTCCAACCTCCCTTAATCCTCGCATGTCCTACTGTAGCCAATTCTCCCTCTGTCTCTCCCTTTTATGAGGACATTTGTGATCACATACATATGGATAATGAGGGCAATCTCTACATCTCACATCCTTAACCATATCTGCAAAGTCCCTTTTGCCATAGAAGTTAACATTCAGAGAGTCCAGCATTAAGGATGTGGACATCTTGGGGGGCCATTATTTAGCCCACACAGTCTTGAAAGCAGAAGATGGAAATAGAAGCACAGACTCTCCCATTCCAGAAAGGACTCTCCCATTGGAAAAAGCACCTGGGTTTTGCTGTGCCATTTATTTAAGCTTCTTGGTAACGCCCAACTTTTTGCAGAGTTTGGTTTGTCTAGTCCCCGTATTATAAATCTCTGAATCCTCTTCTGTGTATTTGTATACAGCATATGAAGCTACCAACATTTGTTCAGTAAATGCTGAGCAAAGACCTTGTTGGGAATGTTTGAAGAAAAGAGGCCCATATAGGAGATTTAAGTGTCCATGATAATTGCTTCCTCACCGAACTTGTTTCAAAAGCATAGACCTTCTTCTTATTTTCCACATTGGGAACCAATGCATAGTTAGGTTAGAATCGACCCATTCACTGTCGTCGAGAACAGCAGCAGCAGGGGCCCAGCCGCCACCAGAAGCATAATGACTAACATTTATTGAGCACTCATGTTGCATTAGGCACTCTTCTAGGTGCTTTTATGCATGATTTAATTAAGCCCAAACCCAGTGGGTGGATATCACCGTCACACTTTACAAATGAGGAAACAGAGGTTTTGGGAGATTAAGTACAATACCCAACACCAAGAGCTAGTAAATGGCAGATCCAAGAGTCAGCTCACCACGGTCTGATTTCCAGGCTGTGCTTCGCAAGCATCATATTCTGTTGTCTCAGATGATGATGTCGCCAGGAAGGAACACAATATTTTAGGCAAGTATGCTGGAAAAGAGCTTCACAGCACCAACAGGCCTAGAGAACTATCAACTCTTTCTTTTACCTACTATCTACAGCATCTGTCTAAGGGACATAAACTGTAGTCATGGTGAATCGTAGCAGATTTCCGGGCTCCGAAGAGGGCTTATCCACGTCCATCAGCCTTGTCTGCCGCATTTCCTATGGCTGGGGCAGGATGCGCCTCCAAAGGGCTGGGTATCAGTTAGCCAGTGACACTTATTCTCGCCATCCTGATATGTGGATTGGCTAGTGATGCTCTGCTTCAGGCTGTGGATCTGCAGGTCCGCTGGGTTCAGACGGTCTGCAGGACTTGCTCCAGGCTCCAGATTGGGTTCAGGTCTGCTCCACATATCTATGTCTCTCATTCTCATCCAGCAGACTACAGGGCATGTTTTTCTCATAACGGTGGCAGAAGCACAAAAGGGCAAACCCACCATGTAGGCACATTACCGGCACTTGCTCTATTCACATCCGTTAACATCACCTGGGACAAAGCAAGTCCTGTGGCCAAGCTCCAAGTCAATGAGAGAGGAAGTGAACTCCACCCACTATGAGGCCACGGCAGGGACGCAGATATGACATAAGGGACTGGAGAGCTGGGATCCCAATGTATCTACCACAGGCTGTCATTTCTAGTTTTGTTTTCCTGATCATGATTCCCTCACTTATGTATCTGCTTCAATGGAGGAAGAACCAAGGAATAAAACCTAATATCTCCTGCCCCACTTACAAGCTCATGCTCTTAATTCCAAGCCCCCATACACTGAATCCATCACCAAGCATAGATGGTTCCACCTCAACACCATTCACTTCCTCACCACCTCTGTCTCATCACAGCCCACATCCATCATCACTCACCCGGACTCTCAGAGCCTCGGAGCAGAGCCACCGACTCAACACTTCCCTTCCAGTCTCCACACAGTGGCCAGGATGATCTTTTAAAGTGTATACTCTCTACCCTACAACTCTGCACTTACAATAAAATTCAAATTCCACATCATGCCCTAAAAGATCCCCTATTCTCCAAGGCCCTGCCAACCTATCTGACCTCATCTTGTGACAGTCCCCCACCATGACCTTGTGACTCAGCACAGCTGGGTCTCCTGAGTTGCCATTAGAATTTGCTGTTCTCTTTGTCTGATGCACCTGGACCTCAGCTCCTCACACTGCTAGCCCTTCTTGTCAACCAGGTCTCGGATGGCCCCGAGTGAGACCTGTGCTAAGTACCCCACCTACAGAAGCACATACCTTCTCACATGCACCATTAACTAAACTGTTCTTATTTTTTTATTAATTGGGTAGTGCCAGTACCTCTCACAGAAAGGAATTTAACGGAGAGCAAGGACCTTATCAGCCCAATGCACCACTCCACCCCAATAGCGAGCACAGTGCCAGCTTATATTAATGGCTCCTTAAGTATGTGTTGAGTTAAAACATGATCAAACAAGAACACAGGGACAAGAAACTCACATGTGCAGCTTATATTAATGGCTCCTTAAGTATGTCTTGAGTTAAAACATGACCAAACAAGAACACAAGGACAAGAAACTCACATGTGCTCCAGAAAGCTGGAGAAAGTGATGCTTTGTCGTGATGACCCATGCCTAAAGAACACCCCTCTAAGTATGAGCCGTTCAACTTCCAACACTCCTACACACATCTCTGACATTTGGGAAATGGAAGCTTGAGTGAGCTTCAGGGAGCCAAGACCCACTGTCTCTCCCGAGGTTTGGCAAAGGGTCTCCAGTAACCCCCAAAGAGTGGGACATAAGTTACATATTCATTACAAAGTCAAGGTAAAGGAATTGATAATCAATGTGAGGACAGCTCAAGTGATATACTGCAAAGTTGATCAAAGGCAGCTCGGGAGGTAGACTGTCTCAGTTAGAATCCTAGTCAAGTTTCCTAACCTCTCTTCACCTCGGTTTCATCATCATTAAAATGGGGATAACAGTACCGATTTCATAGGTTATCAGAAGATTAAATGGGTTGGTTCATGCAAAGCCCTTTGTGAGCAGTGCTTGGTACAGAGTAAGCCATCCATCTGGGTTTTCTATTATTAGTATAAATAAATATGAATTTGGATCAAGCTGTAGATACAAAGCAGAGAGAGAGAGAGAGAGAGAAAAGAAGAAATCATCGTTAGAGCTGTTAAATAACACTTGTTATAATTTCCCTGTGGTGCCTTCTCAAAATGAGGTCTTCTGTAAAGGCCGCTTCCAATCTCAGAGCTCTCAGCAGCTCACCCACCAGCCAGCTGCCGGGGACCGGGTTTAACTCAGAGAAGTGGTTCTGCTCAGCCCTTCCTTTCTTTCTGGCTATGTATTCGCAGGGTTACCCAGCGGGAAAGTTACACTGCTTATTATAACACAGTATAAACAAGGCCCAGGATTTATACAACACCTCGGTTATCAAAAGCTGAAAAGCTCACTTAGTTGTTGCAGTTATGTCTATTTTCACAACATCCACACAGCATTAAGAGAGTTGGATAATATTATCCCATCTGCAGATAAAGAGATGTAAAAGAAATCAAACAACTTCTTCAGCGTTAACCAGTAGAGAAGTTCCATAGCTAAAAAGAGGCCTGAACAACAATGTTGGCATGACAAGCTGTCTATAATTTACCTGACTGTACAGTTTTAATTTGTTTACTTATATTTCATCTCTTTCCAAAACAGGAATTAGAAATATAATTAATAGACCAAGCAGAACATCCCAAAGTGCGTTCCGTGGAACAATTACAGGTGATGATAGTTGTGACCTGGGAAAATAGGAATTCCATTGGCCAATAGGATTCCAGGGTGAAGGAAGTCTGTGGAACACAATATTTTCATACCCTTTGTGCAGAAAATGATTGTTATTTACGGCTCTGAGTGGCCCTGCTGCAGAGAAGCCTGTTAACTTTGGTCAACACAGCACTTTACATTCTTGGCAGAGCATTTTTTTTAAATAAAAAATCAATACTATTCGGAGTGCAGTATTCCATGGATCAAATCACGGTGCAGAGAAAAGCTAGGATGATAATGAGAAATCCAGGGAAAGGCGAGGGCACAGGAATGCAAGCCATAATACTCTTTGTATCCAGTTGCTAAAGGCAGGCTGCAAACTTGGGCCGTGAGCATCCTACTGGCCAAGGAAAAGGTAGACATAGGAGAAGTTCCAAGGATCAGCTAAGGAACCACAGTCAAGTCCAGAAACATGTAGTTTTTGGGGATTCAAAGCCTTTCACTCAAGTTTCTTCTTTAAATATTTTAAGATTTGAAATGAAGCCACATAGGACAATTAGCAAAGACTACCTCGGATTTTTTTTTTTTTGCCTAAGCAAATTTAGCAATTCCAAATGCAACTCGTGACTTCTTAGAGGTACTATTTAAAATTGTTTTAAAATTAGTGCTACTAGTTTGAAAATGATCGTGTATGTTAACACAGAAAGATTTTAGAGAGTTTCTGGGAGACTTAGAGAAGAACTCGAGAACACCATGAAAAGGATATAACTCACATAAACAACAGTGACTATACGGCACCTATCGTGTACCTAACATAAAGCTGGCATTCAGCAAATGGCTCTCATCTTTCGTTATTCTTACTATTTCTATTTTCACAACACCAGTGGAAATACCTCAGCTGAAGCTTCGACATTGTGCTTAGTTGCTACTTCAAGCTTAGAGAATTTTTTGGCAATAAACATGATTTCTATGAAGTTCATAACCTTAACTCTTCTTTCTATTTCCCAGGCGTCCAAAAATGCACACATCCAAAACTAAACTCTTGATTTCCCCTTGAAACCATTCCATCCCCTCGCTCCACTCTTTGGTCCATAGCAAGCACCTCCATATTTTCATTAGTTTGAAATCAGACAGAATCATCAGGGATCCTCTTCTTTCTACCAATGCCCACAGACCACCTACCCACAGGTCTCAACAGTTCTTCCTCGTTACTGTAACCTCAGATACCTTGAATCTGGCCACTTCTCTGCTCTGAGTGCCACCGACAGTCCAAGCCTCCATCGTTTCTCAGCTAAACTCTGCAAAATATTCCCTGCAAGTGGTCTTACTCCTTCCATCCCTGCTCTCCTCCAACACAATCTCCACTCGGCAAAGGGTTCTTTAAACCATAGAATATATATATTTTTATTTTCTAGTTGACAATCCCCAAATTCTAACTATTGAACTTGGAATAACATCCAGACACCCTCTCCAAACTTATCTTGAGACACCTTTCTCTGACTCATTGCATTCTGGCCGCACTGGCTACATTGAGTCCTTTCTCGACTCAGAGCCTACCCACAGAATGTTCCTTCGGTCTGCAGCGTCCACACCCCTGCATCCTGCATGACTGACACCTCTTTATCCTTTAAGCCTCAGTTTAAACACCTCCTCCTTAAGACCGACTTTCTCTGATTTTCCACACTAAGTGCCCCCCTTCCTCAATCCTTAATCTCTATCACAATATTCTGTTTCATATCTTTATAGCACGTTGTTTAATCCTGCAATTTTTACAGGGTCACTTATTTATTTACCTGTTCATTATCTGTCTCCTACATCTTGATTGTTAACTCCGTGGAAGTGGGATCTACGTCTGTTTTATTCACCAAACCTTACACTTTACCTAATATAGTCTAAGCATGGTATGGAATGAATATATAGAATATAGAATATATAAGAATATATATACATATATATATAAGTATATACAAGAATATATATATAAGTATATATACATATATGTATTTAAATAAATATTTAAATAGTCATAGAATATATGTATGAATGAATGAACGAATGAGGAAAACTCCAGAAAGGATTCTTTATGAAAAAGGAATATAATTTGAATGTTTGGTACATTATGAAAATAGTTTGCAAAGTCTCCACGAAAGGATGAGTCATTAATTAATTCCCTTCCATTTCTCTGCCACAAAAACCACTTCGGCCAACATTTCAAAACATAAGCAGAGCTTGTTGACTGTCACTTACCTTTAAAAGACTCAATGACCCATTGCCTTGTTTGGAAATCATAAATTGCATACAGTGGCAAAATAAAATGATCCTTCAGAAAGAGCAGAATACCTCTTAGTTAATTCTCAAATGAATAATAAAACCCAATAAACAGCATATACCACTTAGATGTGAGATGGATTCATTAACTAGAGTTTTGGGGAAGAAATAGCAGTTGTAATTCAGCCATTCTTTCTAGGCTAGTCTCAGCTACACATGTGTAGAGAATATTCGATGGAATGAAAATGTCCTAGCTAAGAGGTCTCCATCTGCCTAGAAGAGCGAAATAGATGGCTTTAGGTGGATATTGATTAACTCACAATTTTAGATGTTAAACTGCTGGAAGGGAAGTAGGTTATTGTAGCTTATAGT
Source organism: Ceratotherium simum simum (assembly GCF_057802395.1). Lineage (NCBI taxonomy): Eukaryota > Metazoa > Chordata > Mammalia > Perissodactyla > Rhinocerotidae > Ceratotherium > Ceratotherium simum. Next base: position 29,139,081 of record NC_141934.1, read on the forward strand.
CAAAATTTGCAAGAAAAAGTATCTAAGGGTAAGCTGCATATGTTAGTGGAGAGCCAAGGAGCCTTGGTCTTCAGGATACTTAGGATGCTCTTCACAGCCTGTTTACCCATCCATTTTGGGCAATTCTACCCTCCCTCTCTTGGGTAACCCCCTGAACAAACACCTCTAAAGAAAGTTATGAAGTATGGTTGTTGATAACGAAATACATTGTCAACATCTTCTTTAAATAGGGAACTCTTCTTAGGCCCCACATGATACATTCCCTCTGGTTCTTTTTGAAAGTTTAGTTGATTTTTAATGTTCTTTTTATGGTTGTTGGTGACATTTTTTTTTAAATGCAGAGGAAATAAATGGTCCAATTACCTATCTAATTATTAGTTCAGTAATTACTTTATCACTACTTAGGCACCAAATTATCTAGATAGCTTTTGTTCTAGCTGTACTTTCCTCTTGCATTTGTCTCTTGAATACATTTTTGGCCCTATCTCTTTTCTCACATTAACCTACTCTGCCGTGGGTGGAGTCTTTAGGTATAAAAAGTAGGATTGTGTCTGCGTAGTTCTTTGTTTAAAGATTTTATGCAGATGGTGATCTGACCTACAGTCCAATTTCACAAGCAACCCCAGCCTGACCATCTAGACGAGTGCTGGACTTAATGCAGGGTCCCTGAAATTTGATCTACTCTACTGTTGCCAGTATTCGCTAATTAGCCTACAAACATTAGAAGGACAAGGAGTCTTGTAGATTGTATGATTGAGATGTGCTCAATGAAGTACTTATTGGAAAAGAAGCACAGGGCATTCCAAACTCACTGGAGGTCAATAGGTGGTCAAGCCAGATAATCAAGGAATCCTGAGAAGAAGAGAAGTGAAGCTAGATCTCAAAAACCTGTAAGAGGGGCCAGCCCACTGGCGTAGCAGTTAAGCTTGCGTGCTCCGCTTTGGAGGCCCTGGGTTCGCAGGTTTGGATCCCCAGTGTGGACCTACGCACCGCTTATCAAGCCAGGCTGTGGCGGCGTCCCACGTATAGAGTAGAGGAGGATGGGCATGGATGTCAGCACAAGGCAGTTTTCCTCAGCAAAAAGAGGAGGATTGGCAACAGATGTTAGCTCAGGGCTGATCTTCCTCACAGACACAAAAAAAACACCTGTAAGAAAGTAGCCCGTGAAAGCTAGAACAGGGTCGCTCTTAACACCTGGAAGGGTCCACAAGACACCTGACTCAGTCGGAAGCAGCCAGTGTGGAAAAGTCATTGTCACAAAGCAGGGTCACAGACGGAAGCCATATTTCTAAAAGTTTCAAGAAAAGATTAAAAAAAAAAAAGTGCTATGGACGGTAAATCTAGACGAGGTCTGGCCAAGTAGGAAAACTGAAATTCTGATTTCACAACTGCAAAAGATTGCTAGAGGAAGAAAAGTCAAAGGAATCTACAGGTCTCCCGAGGCCGGCCAGGGAAGGAACAGCAGAGAGGCATGTGGTAAGAAGTGGGTCTGAGGGAGGAGTCCCGGGGACTCAGTCAGGGCCCCCAGAGAAAACAGAAGGCCCCTTGAGGAGGGTTTCTTAGTGAAGATGGGATGTAGAGGAACCACGGAAAATATGTCAGCAGTAGAGCTGGCAGCAGCTGCGCTGAGGCCGCCCGCTGGCCCGAGGGGAGGAGAGAGAAACGTGGGGAGGAGCAGTGATGTTGGTAGAGGGACACGTCCAGCCTGCTCAGGGGACCCTGCAGAGAGGGAGCCAGGAGGGAAAATACTCGGACCTCCCTCTACTCCCTCCTTCTGAGCTCCTGCCGGGCCCTCCAGAGAATTCTGTCTGGCCAAACCTAGCTGGAATCCAGTGGACCCTGAAGCCCTTTAATGTAGAATATGCAAGAGAAGGCTGAAAAATGGGTCTGGAGAAGCAAAAAGAAGACACCAGGCACACCAAGTAAAAGGAAGGCTTTCAGAAAATGACAGAAGCTACCAGACTCCTCATTCCCATTTTCACTTCCATTCGCTTTGTTAGGGAGCCATCAGCCCAGAAGTGATGGTGGTTAAGAAGGAATCCCTGCGTTTGGTGGGCAGTTTGCAATCCATCATTGAGCCCTTTTAAGCGAGACCAGGCCTCCTGGCTTGGACGTACCATTCCGTGGGACAGCCAGACGGAATCTGTAGTTGTGTTTACTGAACCTGTGAAGAACTATATATAGAGAGAAAGGTTCTAGAATAATTTTTGATGAACAAAAAAGGATAGGGCAGAAAGTTGGTTATGAAAAGTGAAGAGTTGTAAACGTGAAATCAATGCAGACAGAATAGGTTGTTAAAAATATCACGAGTACTTTAACAAAGAGCTGACGGTCACTAGAAGATGCTACGGTTTCAATGAGAACACAGCATGTCTGAATAATCTGTTATTAATTGTTGGACCTTTTATGTGTCATCATTTATTCATTCAACAAATCTTGTCGAGCCCCTGCTACATGTCAGTTAACATTCTCAGTGTATGGATGCTGCAAGGTGGGCAAGCTTCCTGTCCTCAAGAGGTTTAAAATGTAGTAGGAAAGAACAATTCACAAGTGAACATAAAAATCAACAGGATAATTTCAGATAATTAGAGATGAAGGCAAGCGAATAAGCCACGTGAGGGAGCGGACAATGTCTTGGTGGTGGTGGCGGCAACGTTGATGAGCCGACTGAGGAAAGCTTACACAGAGGGGACAGAGTGATGACGAGTCAGCTGTGAGACGTGCCGGTGGAAGAGACTTCCAAGCAGGGGAACAGCGAGTGCAAACACCCTGAGGTAAGAGTAAATTTCAGGAACCCCGAAGGACAGGGGTGTGAAGCTTACCAGCAAGGGACTCAGTTTTGGGAGATGAGGTGGGGGCGGACAATGGAGGGTTATTTGGATCTTGGTAAGAACTTTGAATTTTATTCTGAGCGTGGATGGAATTGCACGTGATGGTCTTAGCAGAAAAGAAAGCTACGTTACAAGTGTTTTGAAAAGATCTCCCTAGCTGCTATGGGGAGAATGGATCAGGGGTGGGCGGTGGGGGTGGCAAGACTGGAGGACGGGAGACCATTTATTTAGGGCAAGAGATGACAGTGTCTTGAACTTAAGGAATAGTAGAAGAGATCAAACTCAAGGAAATACTTTGGAGACAAAACTAACAGATAGGGTTATAGGTTGGCTTTTGGGGGGGGAGCGGTAAGAGAAATCAGTACCACAGAGAACTCTCAGGTTGTTGGTTTGAGAACCAGGTGCAGTGACGTACAATTTATTGAGATGCTGAAACCATGGGAAGACAAGGTTTAGGGGAAAAAAGAATTTATTAAGTTTTAGAATATGGTAGCCATGGTATATCTGGGATATTGGTCAGACGGTGATGAAATATCTCATCATGTCATTGTCGACAATGAGAAGTGATATGAATCTGAGTGAGGGGACCTATCATTTATTCATTAATTAATTTATTCATCTGAAGACGTTTTTGAACACTTACTGTGTATTAAGAATTGCTTTAGATACTAAAAATAAACATGAAAAAAGACAAAAACTTCCTGTCCCCATGGACTTATAGTTTGAGGGACCAAACAATAGACAGAAAATCAAGTAAAATAGATGTCATGTCAGCTGATGTCTGGATATACTGTGAAGGCAGAGGTATCAGGATCAACCAAGAGATTGGATGTGGGGTCTGAGAGCAAAGGATTCCGTAGTTTGGATCTGAGCAACTGGAATGACAGAATTGTCTTTGGCTGAAATGGGGAAGTTTCCAGAAGGAATATGTTTGGAGGGTGAAGGTCAGGGGTCTGGTTTAGGACATGCTAGTGTGAAATGCCAACCAGACAGCCAAGAGGAGTTGTGGAACCTGGAGTTCAGGGAAGAATTCCAGGCTGGGGACACACATTTTGGAATTATCTGTGAATAGAGGATATTTAACATCTCAAGAAAGGATGAAATTGCCAAAGGATTCAAAGGAGGCAGAAAAGGATTCTCAAGACAGTTCTCCAGAGCAGAACAGGTGGGTAGATGAGAAGGAACAAGCGAAGGAGGTCAGGCAAGAGTAGCCCATGAGTTAGGAACAAAAGCTGAGGAATGTGTTGTCTCAGAAGCTCTGGAAGTCCACAGAGGGTGCTGAGCTCATCCTTGTTCCGTTTAGAATATCAACCAATAAGTTGAATGAGGAAATTGATAGCATGCTAACCACAGTTACACATGACGTAAAGCTGAGAGTTATAATCACAATGCTCAATCACAGATTCAGGATCCTAAAATACTTCAACAGGCTGGAACGATGATGGACTGTGTCCAATGAGATTAGATTTTTGAGAGAAATGCCAAATCTAGCTTCCTGGCTCAAAACTCTCCCTATCCTAGAACAATCATAGTTAAGACACAGCTGAGGACCAGAAGTGAAAAAGACAAAGAGATTTATGGAATTGGGACTCAACAATGCAATGCGGCTTCTCAAGAGGAGTTACAGCAAACTGGCTGGCATTAATTGTCAACCCTGAATACCATTATCCATTCTGGGACTCCAAATTAGGTTTGGGATCAAAACTGAGACGATGGACAACTGAATGCCGAAAAGAAGAGAAACTGTCATCTCCAAGGACACTCATCAATCCAAGGGTGTTTAGAGAAGATGCCCAGCATAGGTAGAGAATAATTGTTGAAAGAACAGGGATATTTAAACCTGAGAAAGACACACTCTGTGGGACATTGTGCTGTGGATTTACCAACTCCTTATTACCCAGGGAAAACTACATTTTCCAGCTGTCTTATAGTTAAGAAGGGCTAGAAGAAGATGATCCTGGAAGAGACTGGAAAGATAGGCAGCAGTTAGATCCATACGGTGGGCCTCATGTGCCCTGTTAAGAATGCTGGCGTCTCTTCTTAGAGCAATAGAAAGTCATTACTATGCTTTAAGCAGGAAATAGTGACACCATCAAAGTTAAATTTCTAAAAGATTACTATCTGCAGCGTGGGGAACAGAGTGAAGAGGGATTAAGAGTGGATGAAACATTTGTGATGATTTAGACTAGAAATGAGGATTGTCTGAACTACAATAGTGGCACTGGATATAGGAAGAAAACGATGGGTTTGAAAAGTAGTTAAAAGGAAAAATCAGAAGGATTTGGTATTGTGTTGGATATAGGATATGAGAGAGAGGGGTGTCAAGGATGACTTGGATGAGTAACAGAATGGAGGGGAAGCCATCCACTAGATATTGGACATTGAAATTCTCTCTCTCTCTCTCTCTCTCTCTCTCTCTCTCTCTCTCTATATATATATATATATATATATATATATATATATATATATGTATACACACATATCTCACAGATAGCTGTATTATCTCTCTCTTTTTATCATCCATATCCATAACTATGTTTTACCCATATCTTTATCTATTATGTCTATTTGTATAGAACGGTATTGGTTTCCTTAAGAGGTAGTGCATTATTCCCCATACGCAGAGAAGATCAACAAGAGGCTAGACAATTCCCTAGTGGGGATGTTGTAGAGAGGATTCTATTATAATATGGAAAATTCATAGGCTGTTTCAAAACATATTACCGCTGATCTTTCTAACGAAGCATCCAGAATTCTATTAAATGGATGAAGTCAATATGGCATTATTCCATAGATAAGAAAAGAGAGAAACCAGAAAGAAACTTGTCAAGGTTACTATGAGAAGAGGTGACAGAAACATGGGTCTTCCTTCTTGTGAGTCTCATTTCTGTTCTCTTATCATTCAGAAAGCTCCTAACATCATACGTCCACCACTTAGTCATGTTATAGTCCTGCTCTTTCATCTTCCGTTTTGAAGATAAATTTCTCCAGGACCATTGCACGAGGTACACCTTTACCATTCCTCCATGTGAGGGACGAACGTTTTGCACTCTCCTCTTCTTCAGGCACACAGATGTGTCTTATGTCATACATCCCTGTTCAGAGGGCAAACGCTGGCTCATATTCTTACCAGCATAGTTCCACACTTAAATCCTGGTAGTTAACAAGCACCAGACTCTTTCTAGCCATGTGACTTTCAGTAACCTATATTCCTTACCACGAGTCTCAGTTTTCCCACCTGAAAAATGGTCGTGATGCCTCTCTTGTGATGTTATTGTAAAGCACAAATAAGAAGTTTTGTGAAGAGCCTACAGAGTGAGGCAGGTAGCAAACACAATAACTACCAAGATACTCAGTAAAGGAGACAGTCTGTTTCTTTTGCAGGGAAGAACTACTTTCTTGGTAGTTGAATTGTATGTTTATTATTATTCTCCAACTTCATTACCACAAAGGGAATTTCTTTACATCAAGGACAGATTTTCCTAGAAAGACATGGGTTCCATCACTATATCTGGATTCACATACTAGAAGGATAAATTTGCCATTTGTATCTCAGAAATGAATTCAACCTTTTTCTATTTTTCAGAGGTGAATCTGTTACATACAGTAAGAGATGTGTAACATCTAACACTCTTATTTTAGGTGAAAGAATTATCCAGCTACTCACATGCATTTTCAAAATGGAATTGCAAGCTTTATGGATAGAACTCTCAGATCTCTGGTAACACGCTTAAGAAAATTCTTAGTCATTCCATTGCTTTTCCATATGCTATCTTATTGTACTTGCACAGAACTACAAATTCATAAGGACTGATGGCCTCCATTTCCATTTTCAAATTGTCGGGAAAACAGATCTGCATGGAACACAGAAAGCAGTTTAAATACTTCCTTCTCCACAGTTTATTGCTGATGGGTTTAGGAAAAGTAATTTCAGTAAAAAGTCACTTTGAACTGTAACTACCGCATCCCCGTGGTAGTAATTTTGAAGAATTCTCCTGCAGGGCAGTCATGCAGTTGTTTTGCGACACAGCGACCTCTCTATACCAGGCAAAAAAGTCTCCTCTTCCTACTACTATTAATGTCTCTCATGTTTTTACAATTAAAAAGCCTTAAATAGAAACTTTTCCTGCCTTTTCTGACCTAGTCACGATATTCTCTGACACACACGATCATTCCATTAGCAGAAAAACAGATACACATCCACTTGCTATGGCTGGGGATTAACACCAAGCCCTGTGAACACATTCCAAAAAGAAAAACAAACAAACAAACACATATCTAGCATTAGATGAATTAACAAACCGAAGAATCACTACCAGCGAGCCAAAGAAAATTAAATTGATTCTGAAGCAGAGTGCTGATTCTTTAGGGAAATATGATTGGAGGTAGTTTAGACTTGAGTTTAAGATTATCAAATTACTCGGTTGCATGTTTGTTAAAATCCCTTTGATGGGAGGTTCACAGGTTATAAACAAATACATTTCAAAGCTTTAAGGCTTGGCTGAAGCTCCATCTTCAACTTTGAATGTCACCAACCAAGCTCTTTAATTGAGCTCTTGACGGTGAGCTACAGCTGGGCCAATATGTTTGCCTTATTAAGGACCACAGTGCCATTGGTGATGTCCAGGAGATGGAGCAATTGTTTCCTACTGTACACAGGTGTGTTTTACTAATGAGGGATAGTAGTGTGTAGGTTCTCTCTTCACGTCTATTATTTTGATTTTTCAAGCATCTTTCCTATAGAACGTTTTTGTTGATGTTGTTGAAGGTTTTAAGATTTGGTTTCCAAGTCAAATGGAATGGCAATTATCTCCTTCACCCAAAACCGTATGCAATCGTGTTTGTCCTGTATTTTTCTGCTGCGGATTTTCCAGGCAACCTCTGTGTATTATCATGTGTCCATTCCTCCTTCTCTCCCTCCGACCGGAAACCTGGTTGTATTCAAATATCCATCCTTCCTGACAGCCTGTGGACCACAGAAGGCTGACACTATCCTCCAGCTTAGCCGGGCACGCGATACGCTCCTCTGGCTGAGACAAGTTTCGGAAGCCTCCCATCGAAGAATCAGAGGATCTGGTGATGGTGTCCAGTGATGGGCCGGTGATGGGCTAACGTGGCACAGTCTGACCGAGAGGAAGGACTCGGAGGAGAGCTGTTCTTCCTTCTCTGGCTGCAGGTGAGCAAAGCATCCCTTTGCTCGACCCGTTGCTGATGAGCATGAAGGGAGTGTGGAGGGCGAGAGCAGCAACAGCAGGGTAGGACCGAGAGAAGTACAGGGAAACAATCGGCTCCCTGGACTGGCCACGGCCGGAGACGGCCCCTCTGGAATCCTCAGAGTGTGACACGAGAAGTCTGCTTGTTGCGTAAGCATGTTTGCAGTGGGGTCCTTGCATCCTGAAGGCACCTCACCTGATGACAGGCTGATACCTGACAAATGCAAGAACACGATCCTCAAGAGTCCCACGATCTGCTGGCCACAAGCTGGAGGCCCGGCAAAGCCAGCGGTGTAAGTCCAGTCTGAGTCCGAAGGCCTGAGAACCACGGGAGCTGATGGTGTAAATCCCAGTCTGAGGGCAGGACAAGATGAGATGAGATGCCCCAGCTTAAGCAGTGAGGCAGGAAAAACAGGGGCGAATTCCTTCTTTTTTCAGCCTATATTATACATATATGTGTGTATATACGCATATGCATATATGTACATGTCTATGTCTATATGTGTGTATATACGTGTTTGTACATGTCTATCTATAGCTATATGTACGTCTATGTGTGTGTATTGGTGCTGCTTCTCAGGAGAACCCTGACTCTGATACAGGAGGGAGGAAGGAGCAGGGCAGAAGGAAGAAAGAGAACAGGAGGGGAGAAAGAGAGGAAAAGATAGTCTCTTTCACCAAAGTAAGGGTGAGGAAGAAACATTTTCCACATTTGCATTCATAGTTTCCACTTTAAAGCAAATAAGAAACTGAGTTTAAGGATAAAGTGATCATTTGTGTTTATACTAAGTTTAACGGATAATTTAGTCACACCACTGAAAAGACTGATTGATACAAACTGAAAAGACAGATTTTTTTTTTTCTCATATGCCCACATTGTAAAGTTCTAACCTGTATTTACCACCCACCACAGGAAGATTATAGAGAAAAGAATTTGTGGAATTGTTACCTAAAATGGATTTTTCTGTAACTATATACCACTCATATTTCAACATCCATTGAAATTTCCAGTTTCCTTAGCATCTGTCAAGAAAATAATGTTTTTTGTTGATAACTTCTGAGATGAGAACACTGGAAAAATAGTTAAGTCCCATATGAGAAAAACATAATTTTGTGAAAATACGCATTTTAATGTGTTAGTTTCAAAATTTTTAAAAATAAATTTTAACCCATAATTACCTACACATTTATATTTAGGTTCTTCATGGTTTGTATTGAAATGGTAGTTCTCTACATTCCCACATACAGTACTTTATAGCCAATATTGGTGAATGCTGAATGTCTTTTTATCTAAGATAAACACGTTTTAAAAGAAAGAAATGAAGGTTCCCTTTAGACTCTCTTATTTGGGGCTGTTCTTCATGAGCTGTTCTATTACACTACATCTGCATTTTAAAATCTTGAGTTCTTATTCAAAAGACAACAAATGCTTCATTCACGTCTTGAAAATGCTTCTGGATAGTGGAGGTTTTGCAGAAGCTATGTAGCCAGACATCTGGAATCTCAGTCTTGTCTAATCGGTTTGATCTGGGATGAAGAAGCACGTTTCTTTGCAGAGTAAATCTTCAAAATCTATGAAAGTTGACCTCCACGGGGCAAAATAAAGAGATACAGTGGAATCCATTTGTGCCCCTCCAGCATTCATTTCTTTCTTCTCCCATTAAAACCACAGATATTCCTTTGAGGAACCATTTCTCTTCCCCTGGATCTGGAAAAATGAAGATGTGAGATCTGGATAGGCCACAGCATTTTGCACCAAGTGGCAATCCATCCTGAGGATGAAGCTGGCTCCTGGATGAAAATAGGTATGAGAGAATTCCAGGATTTCAGACTTGGATCTTAGGTGATATCACATAACTTTTTGAGTAAAACAGGTCAGAAGCCAGCTTTAGGACCTTGAGGTTACATGTGTCTGGAAGACTTGGCTGGTTGCTATGCAACATCTGGTCTACGCATTTCCTTAACAGAGTCTCAATATTATTTAGGTGCAGACTCCCCATATTGCACGTCCCTGGGGTTGTACAATGATGCAACCCTGTTTAGGAGCCTCTGAGCTCAGCCCATAGACTTCATTTCCCAGCATTCCCAGGATGACCATGTGATTAAGTTCTGACCAATGAGATGTACGCAGAAGTATTATGCCAGGCTCCCAGAGAGGCTCCTTACAGGAAGCTGAGTCTGCTATTGTGTGACTTTTTTTGGTGCCTTTCCTCCTTCCTCTTTAAATCTGTAACTCAGACAGCATGGCTGGAGCTTCACTAGCCATTTTGGATCATGAAGTGATTTTGAGAATGGAATCCCACAGTAGAAAGACACATACCCAGCTGGATCCTGGGTGCCTGATGACCAGGAAGCCACCAGATTCGTCTTAGAGTGCCTACCTCTGGACTTCTTCCATGTGAGACAGAGATAAACTTCCATTGTTGTTAAAGCCATTGTATTTTGGGATCTCTTTCACGTGGCCAAATGACTCCAATCTTATACAGCGAGCCAATGAATTCCGACTTCTGCATAAACCAGTTTGGATGGGATTTGAAAATGTCCTAACAGATTCACCATTGTCATTTTATGCCTGCCTAACAGGTCAGCTAAGGCTTCCCACACAGAACACAGCCATGATTACTTAATATTTAAAATGTTATGGGTTTATTAAGTCTTTTTATCCATATAGGACGTTCGAAGTTTATTTTTCCTTAAATTCTTGGAAGATTTACAGAAGAAGTATATAGAAAACAATAATAACTACTTCAATATTTTGTGCTAATATCCCCAAACATACCTTCTTTCTTGTTGTTGTTGTTACTACTAGCAGAGTATTTATTGTACAGCCACTGACTGCCAGGTCCTGAGCCAAATGTTTTACTTTCACTCATTAAATTTTACATCACCCAGGATGGTTTAACATTCGCAAATCAATCAACGTAATACACCACATTAATAAAATGAAGAACAAAAATCACATGATCATCTCAATAGATGCAGAGAAAGCATTTGACAAGATCCAGCATCCATTTATGATAAAAACTCTGAATAAAATGGGTATAGAAGGAAAGTACCTCAATATAATAAAGACCATATATGAGAAACCCACAGCTAATATCATCCTCAATGGTGAAAAACTGAAAGCTATCCCTCTAAGAACAGGAACCAGACAAGGATGCCCACTGTCACCACTCCTATTTAACATAGTATTGGAAGTCCTAGCCAGAGCAATCAGGCAAGAGAAAGAAATAAAAGGGATCCAAATTGGAAAGGAAGAAGTGAAACTGTCACTATTTGCAGATGACATGATTTTATATATAGAAAACCCTAAAGAATCCACCAGAAAACTTTTAGAAGTAATAAACGAATATGGTAAAGTTGCAGGATACAAAATCAACATACAAAAATCAGTTGCATTTCTGTACACTAACAACGAAGTAGCAGAAAGAGAAATTAAGAATACCATCCCATTTACAATTGCAACAAAAAAAATAAAATACCTAGGAATAAACTTAACCAAAGAAGTGAAAGATCTGGACACCGAAAACTATAAAACATTTCTGAAAGAAATTGAAGAAGACACAAAGAAATGGAAAGATATTCCGTGCTCTTGGATTGGAAGAATTAACATAGTTAAGATGTCCATACTTCCTAAAGCCATCTATAGATTCAATGCAATCCCTATCAAAGTTCCAACAACATTTTTCACAGAAATAGAACAAAGAATCCTAAAATTTATATGGAACAACAAAAGACCCCGAATAGCTAAAGGAATCCTGAGAAACAAGAACAAAGCTGGAGGTATCACACTCCCTGATTTCAAAATATACTACAAAGCTATAGTAACCAAAACAGCATGGTACTGGCACAAAAACAGACACACAGATCAATGGAATAGAATCGAAAGCCCAGAAATAAACCCACACATCTATGGACAGCTAATCTTTGACAAAGGAGCCAAGAACATACAATGGGGAAAAGAAAGTCTCTTCAACAAATGGTGTTGGGAAAACTGGATAGCCATATGCAAAAATGAAAGTAGACTCTTACCTTACACCATACACAAAAATTAACTCCAAATGGATTAAAGACTTGAATGTAAGACCTGAAACGGTGAAAGTTCTAGAAGAAAACATAGGCAGTACGCTCTTCGACATCAGTCTTAGCAACATCTTTTCAAACACCACATCTGACCGGGCAAGAGAAACAATAGAAAAAATAAACAAATGGGACTACATCAAACTAAAAAGCTTCTGCACAGCAAAGGAAACCATCAACAAAACGAAAAGACAACCTAACAATTGGGAGAAGATATTTGCAAACCATACATCTGATAAGGGCTTAATCTCCAAAATATATAAAGAACTCATGCATCTCAACAACAAAAAAACTACCAACCCAATTAAAAAATGGGCAAAAGACCTGAACAGACATTTCTCCAAAGAAGATATACAGATGGCCAACCGACACATGAAAAGATATTCAAAATCACTAACTATCAGGGAAATGCAAATCAAAACTACAATGAGATATCACCTGACGCCCGTCAGAATGGCTATAATTAACAAGACAGGAAACAACATGTGTTGGAGAGGTTGTGGAGAGAAGGGAACTCTCATACACTGCTGGTGGGAGTGCAAACTGGTGCAGCCACTGTGGAAAACAGTATGGAGATTCCTCAAAAAATCAACGATAGAACTACCATATGATCCAGCTATTCCACTGTTGGGTATTTATCCAAAGAACTTGAAAACACCAATTTGCAAAGGTACATGCACCCCTGTGTTCATTGCAGCCTTATTCACGATAGCCAAGACTTGGAAGCAACCTAAGTGCCCATCAAGGGACGAATGGATAAAAAAGCTGTGGTATATATACACAATGGAATACTACTCAGCCATAAGAAACGATGAAATCCAGCCATTTGTGACAACATGGATGGACATTGAGGGCATGATGCAAAGTGAAATAAGTCAGAGGGAGAAGGTCAAATACCGTATGATTTCCTTCATTAAGTAGTAGATAATAACAACAATAAACAAACACATAGGGACAGAGATTGGATTGGTGGTTACCAGAGGGGAAGGGGGGAGGGAGGAGGGTGAAAGGGATAATTGGGTACATGTGTGTGGTGATGGGTTGTAATTAGTATTTTGGTGGTGAACATGATGTAATCTATGCAGAAATAGAAGTACAATGATGTACACCTGAAATTTTTACAATGTTATAAACCAATGTTACTGCAATAAACAAAAAATTAAAAAAAAAAAAAAATTTTACATCACCCTATGTAGTAAAATGCCATCATCATCCCGTTTTACAGATGAGACAAGTGAGGTGCAGAGATGTTAGTTAACTTGCCTGAGGTCCACACAATTATAAAATCTCAGGCCAGGGATATGAATTCAGCTTCATCTGATTCATTCTACACCACCAGCATGTTGATGGAGCTTCTACTGTGGGCCAGACACTGGTTTAAGTACTACACATACAGCATGCACCCCCCAGCAATGCCCCATCCACTTGGTTTTTGTAGGCTGGACAAAATCAAGGCATGAATGTTAGGAATCAAAAAATACCACAGAGAAAAAGTAAGTGAAGATAGGGGGATACAGAGAGAGAGAGAGAGCATGCTCTTTACGTAGGGTGATCAGGGAAGGCCTTTCTGATGAGGTTGCATTTTATGCACCATGATCTTCACAACATGTTATAGAATGACAGAATCTAATTGACCCTAACGTACAAGCCAGGTGGAGCTAAATGGTATCTCAAAAATTAGACGGATCATGAGGTTTTCCAAAATTTTGAGCTTGGGTGTCAGTGGTCTACCTTGCAAGAAATTTAACAAGTTTCACAGATACACGAGACGCCTGTGGGCTCGGCAGTTGGTGTACATGCCCGAAATGCCTGCGGATCATCCACACAACCAGCTTTTCTAAAAGGTGTTTTCACCTTCTGGTAGTTGCTGCCAAGATTTCGGAGGTTTTGGAGTGAGCCAGCCTTTAGAAAATAATTCAAGGAGGAAGGAAACCTTGGCTCTGAACAAGTGGAACCTGAGAATTAGCTGCAAACGCTCGTAAATCAGCTTCCAGTTCTATTTCTGCACCACTTTCAATTCTTTGATAATGAGGTTAATTGAAAGGTTAATGGCAGCTGTGCTGCCAACAGCTCTGATATTGTCCAGTAGATCTCACCAAAGAGCAAGATGATGAAGCTAATCAAAGAAAGTGAGGGATACGAAGGCAGATTTCAGAGGAGTAAACATCATGAGTGTGGGGGATCTCCCAGGACTCTGAGAAGATGGAAGGCCTTCATTTGACTTTAAGTGATAAACTGTTGGAAGGATTTGCTCAGGAGGGGAGTTAGCAAGCACAGGATGGAGTTATCAAACCTGAGATGCTGAGAGCATGCTCAAGGGAGAACGCAGGCTCAGACTACTTGCTCTAGTCAACCCGAATCTCGTGGAAACTCTCCACAGAGTGCAATAGAGTGGGAGATGCAGTCCTGTTCACTGCAGAAAATACTGTTTCCTCATGGTAATGTTACTTTTTAAAATTGTTTTTATTTTTAGGGAACCCTTCATTCAAGGAGGTCAAGCTTTATATCATGACTGGACTGTGTAGGGGGGCTGTTCTCAACCTCCAGGGCGAGAAACTGAGACAAGAACAAGAAAAGGCTCTGTCTACATGAGACTAGGGATTGGCAAATTATGGCCTGAAAGCTGTATTTTTGCACAGCCTGCAGCTTAGAATAGTTTTTATATTTATAAATGGATGAAAAAAATCAAAAGAAACATACTTTTTTGTGACGTGTAAATTACATGAAATTCAAATTTCAGCACCCATCAATAGTTTTACTGGAACTCAGCCATGTGCATTTGCTTCCATGTTATGGCTGCTTTTGAGCTACCAGGCAAGGCTGAATTGTTGCAACCAAGACTGCATGGCCTGCAAAACTGAAAATATTTTCTGTCTGTGCCTTCAGAGAAAATATTTGCCAGCCCCATTGTTTTCAACTCTATCTGAGCTAATGCTCCTTTGATGTAACAAAGATTGATATAACAAATTAAGTAGTGCTGGCTTTATTATCCTGAAATAAGAATCATAATGAATATAACCTACCAACACGCATGCTTAAAAAAAATCAATGTAATGTCTTAACTGAATTATAAAGGAAAAATAAAAGCAAATAGTTATAATAAAATAATATGTATTTCAATACATAAATTTGGGGCAGGAACTATACTATAAAACATAATGGTGCATTTGGATACTTTTACCTATACATAGAAGGCACCTGAATGGGAGAACTGTGAGTTCAGATTGACACCAGTGCTTGTATTTGCAACACAAACACCACAACTGGTGCTGCTGCTGTTACTTCATGAGAGAGTTGACTGACAGGAGCTGGTGCTTTTGACAGAGCAACACAGCCACCGAGAAAATGTGGTCTATCAGAGAAGGAATTAGGGAATAAACATCCAACCTTCCTCTTCACCCTCTGTCTGATCTTCTTCCACTACCTTCCATTAACTGAACCCAACCAGAAACCAGGGGACAAGGCACCCCATTTGAGGCAATCCATACAGGAAGGCGTCCAAGGGCATAGTGCAGGGTGCAGAAGAGTGGAGAGTGGGTCTACAGAGCAAGTAGCGAACATACAGACCACCATCTCAGAAAACAGCGGGACTGCCCCCTCAGTTTCCCAAGCCAAAACTTAGAGCTGTACTGCTTAACCTAATAGCCACTAGCACATATGGCTACTTAAATTTAAATTAATTAAATTACATAAAAAAATCAGTTCCTCAATGATACTAGCCACATTTCCAGACCTCAATAACCACATGTGGCTGTGGCTGCCATATTGGTTGGCTCAGATCATAGAAGCCAGCCTTGGTGGTCTAGTGGGTAAGTTTCAGGCTCTCACTGTCATGGCCCGGGTTTGTTTCCTGGTCAGGGAACCATACCACCCATCTGTCGGTTGTCATACTGTGGAGGCTGAGTGTTGCTGTGATGCTGAAAGCTATGTTACCAGTATGTCAAATACCAGTAGGGTCACCCCTGGTGGACAGTTTTCAGCAGAGCTTCCAGACTAAGATAGACTAGGAAGAAGGACCTGGCCACCCACTTTCAAAAAAATTGGCAATGGAAACCCTACAAATAGCAGTGGAGCATTGTCTGATATGGTACCAGATGGTGAGAGAATGGTGCAAACAGACCAAGTAGGGTTCCATTCTGCTGGACACAGGGTCCAATCGACTCCATGGCATTAACAACAACAGATAATAGAGCATTTGTGTCATCTCAGAAAGTTCTATTGGACAGTACTGTCTAATCTAGGCTATATTCGGTCTCTTCCATTCAAACAAACTCCTTGTTCTGTCTATAAGCAAGTCCTGATCCTATACTTAGAAAGTACATCCAAGACCTTGCATTCGTCTTCAGTATCAACTTCAATATCGCCATCATCACCCTAGTCCAAGTTCTCATCCCTTCCCACCTGGACCATCAAAACAGCCCCCAATATGGTCTTTCTATTGTTGACTTTCCCAAATTTCTCCTCATAGTATTCAGAGTGACACTTTAAAAATAGATTATGAATCAGATCAGATTTAAACATAGTGAATCAGAAATCCTACTGCACATCACATGGCTGTTGAGGATCTACACAACCCAGAGCCTGCCTCCTCTGACCTCATCTCCTCCACTCACTGTTCCTCAGGCTCACTGGACGTTTTCCGTCTAAAGCACACCAAGCTTGCCCCTGCTTTGGGCCTTGGCATCCACTTTTCCTTATGCCTGGAAAGCCAGCTCTTCTCGGGTCTTCCCACGTTGGATCCATCTTGGCATTCTGTCCCAGCTCATATGTCACCTCTAAAGTGATGCCTCAGTCTCTTAGAGCTCACCTCACAACATCCTGTTTTATTTCCTTCCAAGCATAGATCAATTCTGAATTCATCTTGCTCCATTATTTTTGACTTATTTGCCATCTGCCTCTCCTGAGTGGGGTGTGAGCTCTGTTATATCCTCGAGACAAAGGCCAGCGCCTGGCACATCGTGGGAGCTCAGTAAATGTTACCTGAAGGGGTTGCCTCTCTGTGGTGCCTACAAGATGAGTTACATCATGAGCATTTGTTCCCTAATAGCGACTACTTGTACAATAGCCAAGGCTGTAATAACAACACCACAAACAACAATAGCAATGACTCCCCTGATTTGTTTGTACCGTGTACCTTTAAAGCCCTGAGGTTCGGCTGCTGCTGCCTCATTATAAATCACCTCTGCAGAGGGTGGCTCATAAGGGAGCATCAAAGGTGGCAGAGTGGGCTGAAAAGAAAAGGCAGTGGCTTTGTGCATAATAAATAATTCATTTTCAGATGACTTTTCCTATTTCAGCAAGACTTCTCAATTTCACATTTTTATGAGTGTGCTTTTTTGCATTTGCATTTTCCAAAGATCCTTTTGCATCTTGACTTGATCAACAGCCTAAACTCTCTGATTTCACTTATGAGGGCAGTGCAGTGGACTGGCTGCGAGCACAGACTCTGGAGCCCATCCATCCAGAATCTAATTCCAGCTCAGCTGCTCAGCTGGGTCGCTTGGGGCCATTCTTCAAGCTGTGTGCCCTCATCCATCTGTGAACTGGGGATAAGTGCAGTCCCAACTTCACTGGGTCACTGTAGGAATTAGATGAGTTAATGTACATAAGGAGGTACACAGTGCCATGCCTGGTATGTAATAAACAGTAAGTATTTGGTGTCATTATTGTGAATGCTGTTTGGGGCAGCCTCAGCTACTCAACAAACACACAGAGCAAGAATGCATCTTGGAGCAGAGATTTTTCTCAAGGGCTGTTGCAACTTCTTAATTTGCACTTGGTTGAGAAAGTATAAAAACGAAAGCAGCGTGTGCTATGCAGTGTGACTGAATTTTCAAAAAGGTCTGAGTAAAACAACAGAGGGTATCTGGCATAATAATTAACAAGCTGACACAGGAAAAGAATACCACAACTAAAAAGAGCCAAGAATCTTTTATGCCAAAAATAAAAAGCAATTTCATTATTGGAGCCAGGAAAGATAGTTTCCTTCCATAATTTGAGGGCCTTTTCTCAAGTTCTGATCTCAATAGTTGACTGTCACGGCACATTACCTGTGCTGATGTCAAAGCTGATGGGAGACTGGGGCCGGCCCCGTGGCTTGGCGGTTAAGTGCGCGTGCTCCACTGCTGGCGCCCCCGTTCAGATCCCGGGCACGCACCGACACACCGCTTCTCCGGCCATGCTGAGGCCACGTCCCACATACAGCAACTGGAAGGACGCGCCACTATGACATATAACTATCTACTGGGGCTTTGGGGAAAAAAAAAAAGGAGGAGGATTGGCAACAGATGTTAGCTCAGAGCCGGTCTTCCTCAGCAAAAAGAGGAGGATTAGCGTGGATGTTAGCTCAGGGCTGATCTTCCTCACAAAACAAAAAAACAAAACAAAACAAAACAAAAAAGGCTGATGGGACACAAATGGCTCAGGGTTACCCTAGTCACAGACCCATTTACTCGACAATGGGTGGTAAGAGTGTTCTCTGGGCATCTACTACAAGCTGGCACCGGGCCTTCCGCCAGGTGTACAAACATGAAGAGGACATGGATTGATGGCAATCACAGCGTAGAGAGGAGATAATCCAGGCACCATGAATGTTCCAGGAGATTAAGTCCTGAAGGTTCTAAAGATTAGGGGAGTGCGTGGCTGATGAAAAGGAAGTTCATTTTTTTTTTAAGGAGAGAAATGTATTAGATTCAGGAAAGCTTATTTAAAATGCATTTCATCAGAAGCATTACAAAAGTAAATTATATGGTGATAAAAATGTGGGTGAGTTTTGTCTGGTAGGTGTACAGAAATGGAATATTCTGAGTCATAGATTTAGGAGAACATGCCTTGATCAGTAAGGTTTAAGAAGACGCAAACAAGACAAGGAGGAAAGAGGTTATATGATGATTACTTTCTTGTAATCCCAAGAATCATATAAGAAAAGAACTCAGCATTCAATCAAGTAAGTGAAGGGTCTGGCAGTGTGTACACTGTGTAGCTCCCACTTCTGGTTGTCTAGGTCTGGAGACTCTTACTCAAGCTGATGAGAAGACGGAATCTGAGTATGACATAAATGGTAAGTCAGAAGTGGTGCCTTGGAATCTAGCTGTTTCTGCTTTGGAAGAGGGCTTGGAGACTGGAGAGGTTAGGTGGGGTTCAAGCAATGAGATGAAGTGAGGAAGGGCTTGGAGGGGACATAAAAGGACACACTGAGCTCAGGTCGCCCCATCATCTTGGCATGGCTCTTGCCTATTATGGCTCCCAGTGGGATGGTCTCAACCAGCAAAATGTGTCAAGAATGTCTCAGTCTCCTGACTCGCTGTTCACTGTCCTCACTGTTCACAAGGAAATCACAGAGTGGACAGAACAGAAGAATCAACAAGGATCACGTCTGACTGTGAGGATCAAGGGAGACTCCTTGGGGGAGGTGGCATGGTTGGTGCGCAATACAGAGAGAGTGCTGAGATACATCTGTGCTTCCATTAGTGTCGTGTTTGAGGAAAAGCTCAAAATGTGATACCAAATTGCACTTCACAAAGGGCACATGGCACATGTGACTCTTTGATTTTGTTTAGAAACTCTCTGCTTGTTCCCCAAGGATCTGCAGGGCTGGGTCTGGCAGGCACGTCTGTACCCTCAAGTCATTGTAAATATCACAGAATGTCACCATCGCCAAATCTCTCATTAGGGTAGGAGTTCTCCTCTGATTATTTTCAAGGGTAATAATTGTCTATCCTAACTGTATCTCCTGATTAAGTTTTATGTCAAGTTCCAACTCAATTCTATTAACTACAGCTTGGTAGTCAAGGCCGAGACACAAAGCAAAATGAGAACCTCATCAGGGGCCCAACATGGGAGGAGGGCATGTTCTTACAACCCACAGGAGAGCTGAGTCATCCACGTCTGTTTCCCAACTCACAACAGCAACCACAGTTATAACACCTGAACTGCCAGCGCCAATGGGAACGAAATAACGTGTGTTTTATTTTAAAATGAAGAGGAAGAGCACATGTTGATATCTTTAAAGGATCAGCTGGTATGATATTCATATTGATAAACATCAATTGATAATTGTCATTATCTCCGAATCCTGGCAGAAGCTCAAAGTACTGGTTTTAATCAGAACTCGGGAAGTAGTTAGAGAGAAGAATGTTGAAGATCCTTGAGAAACCGGGCCTCCTATCCCCCGCAGAAAGATGTGTTCCAACTCTTCTATGAAATGCAAACACTGCTCCCCAGAATCAGACACTGACACGCACTAACTCAATTAATGTTAATGCACATTTGATGACCTTTTCCTCGAAATTTTCTCCCTAAGGACAAAAATATATTTACCTACGAGATAGTAAGCCATCATTTTCTGAAAAGAAAAAAATAATGTAATCAAACTCATGAAAGAACATGAATGGATTAAGAAAAGAAATAAAGCTTTTAAGGCCATAGACTTCAAGAAAAAATATGCAAAATATTGAGGAAGAAATAAATGTCTTTTGGAAAATTAGCTTTGAATGTAAGTGCTTAACTGCATCTCATTTCCAAGCTTTCCTGGAGACGGAATCATACATCACACCAAGGAGGGAGGGGCCACCAGCCTCACCGCAAATTGATCTCAAATCCTTAATAATAGTATAACAACTGTATTTACTGTCACCATTATTTTTTGAATACTGTAGTTCTACCTATTCAAGTGTGCTGTGTGTGGGTATTTTAGTATTTGGCGATTTTACAAAAACAAATAAAGCAGGCATGTTTTTCCCTCTTGGTCATAATTAGGAGGAGAGAAGGGATTTCCATTATGGACTAGATCAATGGATTTGACTACCTAAAAATTAAACAAATCCCCCAAAACTTCTGCATGCTGAAAACTATGACCTGTGAGATTAGAAGGCAAATGATAAATCAGGAAGAATGCCTGCAATATGTCAATCAAAATAGAAACAGAAAGTAGAAGGGGGTTGCTAAGGGCTGGGGGG
Source organism: Ceratotherium simum simum (assembly GCF_057802395.1). Lineage (NCBI taxonomy): Eukaryota > Metazoa > Chordata > Mammalia > Perissodactyla > Rhinocerotidae > Ceratotherium > Ceratotherium simum. The sequence goes on from NC_141934.1 coordinate 29,160,162, forward strand.
AGGAGAGCGGGAAGGAGTTATGCGTGGGTGTGGAGTTTCAGGGTTGCAACATGAGAAAGTTCCAGAGATCTGTTGCACAACAAGGTGAATATGTTTAACACGAATGAATCGTACAGTTAAAAGTGGTTAAGATGGTAAATTTAATGTTGCATTTTTTACCACAATAAAAAAAAAGACTTTTTTATGACAAAATAATAATAAGTTGAATTCCCAATAGGAAAATAAAGTGCACTAAGAACAAATGTTTATTACGGAAATATAGAACGTAACCATAAAAGGGCAAATTAAGGCAACACTGAGATATAACTTTTGCTCAGTAAATTGCCTGTTTATTAATTTTAATATTCTGTGTTGGTGAAGCTGCAGGGAAATGGGTACCATGATACACAGCAGGTGCAACAGTAAATTGGTTAAACTTTCTAGAAGGCAGTTTGGGGACCGTTATCAAAAAATATCACAATACTGCATATCCTTTGATTCACATCCTTTGATTCAAATTTATTTCTAAAAGTTTACCTCAGGGAATCAATCAGAGACGTGTGCAAAGATTTTTGTACAAAAATGTAAAGCATAGGGTATTTTATAATAGAAAATCTCAAACATTTTAAGTTTGTGTGGTGGTATCATGGAGATTATGTGGGGAACTTCTGGGTAGGGCCTAACACTAGGACTTATCTTTTATTCCCATCTTTCCTTCACCCCTGTATCCAATGCATTGGTAAGTCCTATCATCTGCCCACTAGGAAGTATCCTAAGACAGTTCACCTCTCTCTTCTCCACGGCTATGACCATGGTCAACTGGGCGGTCCAGGATAGCATCAGTGTTGCCCCATATGCAATCCTTCCTTCTTCCCCCGTAATATACTTGTAGCTGGACACATGGGCTCCTGGGGTAAAGTTCACTCTCCCAGCATCCCTTGCAGCCAGATGTGGTCACTCGGCTGAGCTCGTGGGCTGATGGGAGCTCAGAGTATTCAGAGAAGGGTCATGCCCTGCACACAGAGGAGCACATCCTCCTCCTGCCCCCTTGGCCTGTTCCTGCTGGCTGCCACATGGACACGCTTGTTATTCATCTGGAGCCATGGGGATGAGGTCAATATCTTTGGGGTTACTCAGCAACAGGACAGAGGGATGCTATGTCCTAACCCCCTGGAGCCACCTGATAGGCCTCAGGCTGCCCACATTCAGACAGGAAGGTGGGGACAAGGAAATGCCAAGCTCATTAGATCAGGGTTATTTTAAAGCAGCCAGAATACAGGCCCTACTTCCCTGATGCCCCACTTATTCTCCCAAATCCACTCTCTGCACAGTGTTCTTCTAAGGCAGGAATCAGTCCACGTGACTCCCCTCCTGAGAGCCTTCCAGGGGCGTCCCATCGCATTCACAGATCCACCTCCTTCCCTCAGCGTACAAGTCCCAGTGTGACCCTGCTCGCAGCTCAAGGCGCTCTCTCCTCCCTCGTCACAGTCCCAGTGAGCTGGCCTTCCTCCTCTTTCTCCAGGTCGAGAGTTTGTGACACAAATCAATAGATAAATAGATGCACGGACATCAGATTCCTTTCAAATTCCTCTCAATGAACATGCAATGACCAAAAACAAAGTAAAAATGAAACAGCAAAAGGTCTATTTGAGGATGGTAACCCACCTAAAACGGCAAAAATTCTTTCACCGACAAGTCAAAGGTGACATGAAGCATTTCTCTGAAAAGCAGACTCAGAACACTCTCAGTACAGAAGATGGGGAGTCAGGAGACTTATTTCCAGGGGAAGATGGTCAGAGAGTATTAGGAAAAACTCATCAGACCCAAAGTGTTTTAATCCAATTCTTTCCACTCAGTTCAAGAATCAGCGAGCGTCTACACACTGCCTAGCACTCGTCTTATATTGTAAAATATGGGGGCTGGGACCACGTCCCTTTCCTGAAAGAATTTGCGACATCACTGCCAGTGTATGGTTTATACTTCGCATTCAGTAATGAAATGGTCATCATAATAGCTAGCACTCATAGTAGCTAGCTCTGGACTGGGCACTCTTCCAAGCACTCTTGAGTTATCACTTTAGCCTTACAACAGTCTTGTCAGTAGGAATTATCTCCTTCCTCCCTTTATAGATGAGGAAACCAAGGCACACTGAGATTAAGTATGGTTGCATAGCTAGTCAGTAGAGACCATGATTGAGTTGTGTTATTTTGCTTCCTAGGAGGCTCACAAAGACCAATAGCTTCAGTTTCCTCATGTGGAAAGTACTGCTCATTCCTTGAAACAGAATCTGAGTATGTGCCATGCTAAAAAATAGATTTACCAGCCATCCCTCCAACTAGGTAGGGCCACGTGACTAAGTTTTTGACAATTGGATGTAACCAGAAACATTGTGTTGGATTCTTGTGAAGGCTTCTTGAAAGGGAAAAGGAACTGACCCTGTTTGATTTCCACATTTCTTACTTTTTCTGGTCTGCAGAATACGGATATGCTGGCTGGCATTCCAGCAGCCATCTTGGACTATGAGGTAACCATGAGGATGGAATCCATGCCCTCGGCAGCTGAAGCAGAAATAAAGATGGAACCTGCGCTCCAGATGGCATGAGGCATCACAATAGCCCTAGACCATCACCATTAGGAGTTCCTTTACACGGAAAAAAAAAACAAAACACATTTGTACTTAAGCCACCATTGGCCACGGTAGAGTGGAGTGGGTGAGTGGGGAGCTCTCTTGCTTTCAGCCAAATTTAATTCCCAACTGATAAAAGGTCAACTAGGTCTTAGCTGAGATTCTTTCTAGCTCTGCCATTATACAATCTTATAGCATTACATCTTATCATAGCAAGAAAGGCTGATGAGAACAGTTTCAGAGACCCGTGAGGGCAGAGAGAGGGGCTCCTGTGAGAGTGGGGATTTCTGTGGGTCGTGAAGAACAACGGGGTTTGGAACAGGCAACAGGAGCACTAGGCACATTCTAGGCGGGAGAAATGCTGAGTGCAGAAAACAGTCTACTGGCCCATGCTCAGCAAAACAACAGAAGCTGCTCAGAGAACTGCTAAAAGCTCATCAGACCAAAGGTGCTGAAAAGGAGCAAATTCAAATAATTACTTATTCAAGACAAATGGTCTTGCCATCCCTAGTAATAGAACCACTAATAGCCTAAATGAAGGAGAGCGACCGTCACACGTGAAAAAATGTACCAAGGGAGGCTTGGTGCCTTTAAAATAAAAGAAATAGTTAATAAGAGTCCTTATCAACAGAAGTACCCAAACACCTTTACATCTCCTAACGAACAGCATAATAACTAACTTGTCGTCACTAGGCAACTGTCCATGGTATCTTTCACTGAAAGATTGATTCCTGATTTTCTTTCATCACTGCATAATAACACTTGTCAATAGTTTCTAATAGATGGTGAGGGGGAGAGACCAGGCACTCAATGGATAGGTCAACTCACACTTCACTTCTGACAGTAAAAGTACTTCTGTAACAGGAGAAAGCTCACGTTATTATCGGCAGACTAACGTGCCCAAACATTTCCATTGTGAAAATTCACATTAAGGAAACATATTATTCCTTTGTAGGGGCTCCAGAGAGTCCCACAGAAAGGCAGGGCTATACAAGGTGTTGTGTGTTTTGTTGAGGTGAATGTGGGGGATTAGTCTCCCACAGGCAATGTATTATGTGGCGTAGAAACCAGGGGCTGGTCCTTCCAGGGATGAAAGCCCATCTCTGTTCCACAAACCCTAGGAAAGACGTGGACAGACTTATGGTCCTAAATCTTTCAGATTACAGGTTATAAATAGATGGCCTATGAGTGCAATTTAGACAACTCTTTCCTATAAAGTGCTTTGTTTATTTTTAAAATGAGTTCCAACATGAACAAGTTGACATTTCACATTAAAACTATATTTATGGCTTCTATTGAGAAATCAGGAGATCTTAAGAATTCAGAACCTGGTTCAGCTTTCCTGCATGGCAGACATGGGCCGGAGCTTTTACACAGGACAGGTGTTTGTGAAGGACCTGCCATGTTCACTCACGTACTTGATCTTTTTGGTCTCTGAGGGTGTGTGTGTTTGAGACCTTTAAATAGTCCACACTGTATCATACAAACACACTTATTAAATAACCAATACTTTTCATATAATGGAAGACTCAAATCTAACATCCAGAGTTTGATTATTTTCTAAATAATATTCTGAAAATATTATTTAGAAAAATATACTTTTAGAATTCGTGATTTGCAGTAGACCTCATGGTTCAGTTTCTCCCCAACCCTGGTTCTCGGCTCACTGCCCTTTCCCATCACATTTGGGTCACAGTGCTGAGCGTCCCTTTCCCCGACTTCTGCATTAACAGCCCAAGGCAGGGACATCCTTACCATGGCCAGAGGTATGACAGCGATCAAGTCCTTTTGGCTCACGTAGATCTTGGATACACCCAAGTCAGAAGTGATGTCTCCTGGATATTCAACCTGCCATGTGACGAGCTGTGTGGTGGGCATGTCACTGGGCTCTTCGATTTCTATGTCGATCTGCATGACTTCATAGGAGGCGCCATCCACACTGGAGAGAAGGAGAGGAGAACACCTTTGAGGGACTAGAGTGTGGGCATGCTGGGCAGGCAATGGGCAGCACTTGACTATTTCACATGTGTTCCCATCACCCCCGCAAATAGCGTTTCAGAGATGCAATTCCCAAGAGAACAAACCAACTTGAACATGATTCATGGCATTTGCCTGGCCTTAGACACCATCACTCAAGCGTCTCAACTCCTGCTTTTGTGAGTGGCTCTGCTTCCCTGGGGTAGATATTTGTGGATAATTACTGAAAATGGTGATTGCATTTCCTAAATGATTTCTTCCCAGTTCTCCATCTAGGAGAGTAGGATTCTTTCCCTCACTCCCAGAAATTTATATGCTGTTTATACTGGATTTTCCAAAGCCACAGTCCGTTCAAATTGGGTGCACAGAATTTTAAATGTGTCTAAGGGTGGTGTGGCTTTGTTATCCAGTGGGGGTGAGAGAGCATTGCAGAGAATCAGAGGAGAGGCATGAACAGGAGTGCGGGGCCATGGGATGCAAGGTAATGAGCGTAGAGAAGTAGCTAGATGTTACTTGAAGATAGCAGTAATTGTGACAATTATTAGTTCTTAGACATTCTGGATTTCTCTATAAACACACGTGAAAATGAATCCAATTTAGAATATCAAGATGATTTTTGCAGCTATTTATGTTAGTTTAATTAACTGGCTACCTTTTCTGCCTCTTCCTAGTCAGCTTTTATAAAATGCCTGCTCTCCTACGCGACAGGTAGAAAAAGCAGGTGTGGTGCCAGCCACTCCCTAAGGGAAGAAGTGAGGAACGTGCAGGTGGAATTAACAGAGGAGGCAGCTAAGAGGGATGCTTTTTAAGCCTTCGTGGCCAAAGCAACTTCCACCTATCAGATCCGTCTCTAAAGATTCAAATTTCACATAATTGCAAAATGATTACCAGCGTCTGACATTTAGGAATATAAAGTTTGGCCTTTTATATATGACAAAGCTATTGAAACATCTTTATCACACCATGAAACCCATGCAAATTTATCAATAAGAAGCTCAGAGATAAATGGTGGGGTTTCCAGGGAGCTTTCTTCTCAAAGTAAGGGATGAGATGGAATAGTGGAATATCAGGGGTGACTATAATGAAGAAAGGGAGGAGAGGGGAGGAGGAGGAAGAGGAGAGGGAGGAAGAAAGACAGGAGGAGGAGGAGGAGGAGGAGGGGGAGGAGGCGAAGAGGGAGGAGGAGGGCAAGGAACAGAGAAAGAGATCAGAAGGACCTTCCAAGGAGAGAGCCCCGATTCCAGAGGTTAACTTTCTGCCTAAGCAGTGATCCCTCACACAGAACAGGAGCAGCTGCGAGGGACTGTGAGCAATGACTGCGGGAAAGTGGCAGCTGCTTTCCAAACCCTGCAAGGCTCACTCTCTCTTGGCTTCCGAAAGAAAGATGTTTAACCCTTTGAGAAACAGGCGCTGTGATAAGCTTTGGAAACAAATCGCATCAGCCACTGTGAATTTATTCCCTCTCTTAGCTTTCTTTTCATAAGACACATGCCATTGTCTCCTTGGGGCCTCGAACTAACGTTTCCTTGAATACAGAAAACTTGGGACCAAGATGCTAGAATGCACTTTTGTTTTTATATTTGGAATTCACAAGAATTTTGGGATGACTTTCCCATTCATGAAATGGGATAATCCTTCTTTGGGCTGTACCAAGCCTTGCCTTCTGGTTTTAGTCACAAGGAAAGGAAGACTTACAGAACAGAATTGCTAAAGGTTGAGTTCAGGAACTCAGCTCCACAGTGCAAGCGTTATAGGAACGCCCACCTGGCAGGAACTCCTTATATGCAATGATGTGACCCTCCTCTGGATACCATACAGCATTCTCTCCTGTTTCCTTCTAGATGCCCTAACCTCAGGCAAACTGAACAATCTTTGCTTGCTTTGGAACACAAGACTTTTCTTACCCCCACATCCCCATATTTTACTTGTGGCGTTCACTTTATTGGAAATACCTTTATGAACCTCTCCATATGTTCAAATTCTTCCCATTCTGTAAGACCCATCTATAACCACAACAATAATTTAAAAAGTGTTCTATTTACTTCATCTAATTTTATTCCTTCAGTAGCCTTGCCTGGGTGTCCTATAAAATTTGATTTTCTCTTCTCCCTTAGATCCCTTGCCTGGCCAAGATGTAAAAGAAACAGGGTCTCTCTTGAGCTGACTGTCTTCTCTTTGATGTGCTGATGAAAACACCCTAAGTTGGGAATTCTTAACGTGTAGACCATAGCAAACTTTAGGAATGTTGTGTATCTTGAAATTGTCTGCAAATGTGGGTTTCTCTTGAATGATCCCTTAACTTGCATGGGCTTCTCACTAGTTCTGATGCAGCAGGATTGTAGACCCAGCTCCTCACAATTTCCTCTGTAAATTCTGCAGATGGTGATCTAGCTTTGGAATGTCTCCCCATGTGTGTCTTGGCGAATCAGTGGAAATTTGAATTTTAATACCTATTTGTAAATATTTAGCACTTGGAGCTTCCAGAACTCCTGCATATTTGGCAATATTTATCACTTCTTCATGTTTAGCTGTAAAGCTAAGGACTGTACATTTGCAGTTTGTGTGTGTGAGTGTTAGACCATAAGTGTCCTGAAAAGAGCGGCCTTGTGTACCTTGTCCAAGCTGTGCCTAGCATAGGGTATCATGCCTGGTGTTCACCAGAAGGGAACCTACCGTGTTACAGGAGATAAACACAGTAGGTTAAGTAGAAGTTCATGAAGTATGCCTGCTTGGAGCAGTGGCTCTCCACCTTGAACACACATTCGAATTGCCTGGTGGAACTTGACAAATAAACCAACGACCAGGCACCACTCCTACAGATTTCTGATTGTTCCTGAGTGGGCCAGCCACCGGTTCATTTCTGTTCTCCGTTTCTTTCTTTCTCTTTCTCTCTTTTTCCTTCTGTCCTTCTTTCTTTCCTCTCTCCCTCTTTTTATCTCCCTCCCTCCTTCCTTCCTTCCTTCTTTGTCTTTCTTTTTTATCCAGGTGATTCTACCATGCAACCAGGATTGTGAACAACTGAGTTAGAGGTTTATAAAAGTTTAATTACGTGGATATCTCTGTTCTTGGAAGTATTCTGTACACGATGGTATTAGAAATAGAATGTACTAAGTTAGTGGATTTGGGAGACACAATTGGTAAAATCTGTGAAGATACAGGTGAACCAAGAAGAAGGATTCAGGGTGTTAGATGTCCATGGGTATGAGAGTGAGGAGGGACAAGAAAGGAGTTCCAGCCAAGGCACAGGGTCTGGATAAGACTAGAGTGTTCAGACACCACTTCTGGTGGCCTAGACACAGCCCCTCCTGCCTGGCCTCCCTCTGCTCCTCCCCCATAGGTGAGTCAAATAGTTAGCAATAAGGAAGGGCAATGCTTGATGTGTGAGCTCCATCTGGAAGGCAGTATTGCTGTTGAGTGGGTGGGGTTTGCATGGAGGACAGAGCGCAGTCACATGGGGAGAGGCTCAGTGCTATGTCACACTTATAGACTTGAGAGTATTCTGGGCATGAGAGCTGCTTGCAGTTTTAGTTTCTCCCACTGGTATGGGTGCTACCAGCGTAGGTAAGCCAAGAATCATCTCTTGCCCTATCTTGCTTGCAGCCGTCAATCTCATGGAAGACACAGTAGAGAATGCAGCCTCTCATGTGCACTTCAGACACCCAGTGACTGGCTCCACATGTGTGGGCTGGAGGCATCTTTCAGCAGTCTATCCTCCTTTAGAGACACAATGAATAACATCTCCTTGATTTGGAGAGCTCTTGTCATTTCTCAATAACTTTCCCTTACATGGACCCCTTTGTGCATTGGGTTCAAAATCTAAGCCTTTTCACTAGGAAGGGCTTCATTTAAACAGACAAAGCCACACTGTTGGCCATGGTGACACAGCCTGAGGCTTCCCAAAACTTAAGGGAAATGAAATGCCCTTTCAGAAAAGAAGGCTCAGGTCAGCTCAGGCGCAGACAGTGACCACATCCTCCAGAATCCATGGCTCAGAAACCCAAGAAAGAAAACTAAACTTGAGGCTTTGCACGACCATCTCAGCAGATCCCAAGGCCAAAAGCAGGCATCATTTTCAAAAGGAAAAGTCTTATTTTAGGATTGTCATGCCTCTTTTTCTAGAGTCATGTAACAGCTAACTTTTATTGAGTATTTTTAATGCTCCAAGCACTGTTTTAAGAGCTTTTTATGTCTTATGTTACGTAATCCTCACACTGTTCCAATAAATACTGTCATTTACTCCCAGTTTGTAGATAAGAAACCTGGGGTCCAAGAGGCTAAGAGCGGCAGAGTCATTCAGCTACTACGTGAAGGAGCAGGGGAGCTGACAGCAGAACGCCCACTCCTGAGTGCTCTGTCGTAACCCCAGACTCTTTTCCAGTGCAAGGACAGGCACGCTCCTTAGCAATGCAAATCACTAATGCAACTTCTCATCCCCCAATAGAAACACAGGTCAGTACATCACACAGAGCTTACTGGAGACCCAGAAACTGGTTGCTTCAAATAAATTCTGCACAAGCAAAGCTGGAACAATTTTGTAACAAGATGCTTTGAGATGAGCTTGCCTTTAAGGTCTTCTGCCAACTCTTTACGTTCCATGATATGTCCATAAATCAAAGGAGAGACGTGGAAATTGGAGCATTAGATATGAAAGCCTACCACTCATTTGGAGAGATAAGAAGCCATGTAGACATGGACCTGCCAGCATTAGAAATTTAGAGCTAAATATTTAGGATGCAAGTCAATGCGTCGTAAAGCTACCTGTATTTTTTTTTTTCCTGATTAGAAAACCAACATATCATGTAGGTCTTTAAAAAGCCTGCCAACGATCAAACTTCACTCCGCAACCACCCACATGGGCAACTGGCTTCCAAGATGCATGTGAGTGTTGCGGGTAAGCTGGTGGGGTGGGTGGGGGAAGCGGAGAGTGAAATTCCATTTCCAACTTGGGTTTTTCCAGATGGTACTCTAAAAGATAAATGGGTAAAATTTCTGGAAACAAAAGTAAAGCTAGAGAGAGGACAAATCCAGTATCTGAATGACCATGCCCTTAGAAAATAGTTTGAGATTGTTCCAAAAAATTCAGAAAACACTTTCCGGAAGTCATCTGAATGAGTCATTTATTATTGGGTAGCAAATTATGGTGGACAGAGTCAGTGTTCCACCCCAGTGTCCTCATATCCCTTTTATCATTTCCATGTGCCTTACCCCTGGCTGCTAAGTGCTTTTGTTTTAAATGATGTCTACCTGCGACTCTCCTTGGACGGCTCTTCTTGAGTTTCTGGAGCCACTTTGTCCACAGTGCAAACGGCTGAAAGTGCCTCAGAGTATACTTCCCTTGGAGGTGGCCCTTAGGCGGAATCTGATGGTGCCGAAGGGTGACAGCCCAGCTCCCTTGCTTCCAGTTGGGTCAAAGTCAGGAGCATTGCTTACACCCCAGAGTCCCTCTGTGGGATTAGGCTGAAACCACCCTCCATGTAACTTGGGTTCTTCCCTCCCTCTCCTGCTGTCCCTGATTTCTCATTGGTTTCTCCTGGAACACTTCCCTCATAAATCACTTGCACACAACTCCTTGTTTCAGGGTCCACTTCTAGAGAAAGTTAAGGAATTTTTAAAGTAAGGAGATCACCAAAGGCAATTAACAAATACTATGTGAAAGATTCTGGCAATAACAGAGAAACGAGGAATGGGTGAAAGGGCCATTATTCCAGGAACTAAGCATTGCTAGTTCCACCTGGAGGAATCCTCCACACCCAGCCAATACTCATCTGCAATGGCATTTTGGAAATTTGCATCAGACACAGACATGGGGTACCAGATGTCGCGCAAATGGAGGAGCTGGTATCCCCTTTTGTCGTCCCTTCCTTCACATTTCATTTTCAAGATTAAAATAAGGATATTACTCAAAAAAATTGTGTCTTCTTAGACATTATCAGAGTATTAAAGTTTTCCATTACCGACACCTTTTTTCTAACTTTTTCATTAGCATTTTCAGAATAAAAACCTTTCATTATGGAGTAAAATATGCACAATCCCTCTAACGTATGTACTTTTAATGAGATTTTTGTCACCATAAATTTGTCTTCTCATGCTCTCTATTTCCACCTTATAATACTCTGAGGTCTGCTAACCAGAGTTACTCTGGAAGAGAAAAATGAAAAGGTTGTAGCTTGAACCAAATCATGCTGCATTTCTCCTTTTTATTTCTGTGCTTCATTGCTCTCCATCCCAATATTTTTTCCTCCCTTCCTTTCTTCCTTCTTTCCTTCCCTCCTTCCTTTCTTTCCCTCTCTCTCTCTCCCTCCCTCTCTCCCTTCCTTCAAATGACATTTCTAGAATTCGTGTTGTTTATTGGGCACCAGGCTGGGTGATGGGGATACAGATTCAAATCTTATCTTAAAAAGATTAAGATCTATTGGTGGCCCAGAACTGAGCCGATTCTGCACATCTCTTCCCTCCTCCACATTCAGTGACATCATTTTGGTAGCTTGAAATTGACTATGTTGGGAGTAGATACACCACGGACATTGGCAAGTGCTACAAATCAGGGCTCCCCCCAAACCCTCAACGAGCACACTGCTGAAGATCCCTGTTCTTCTAGGGCATAAGCCAGCTGGGGAAGATGAACACCAAATACATTATCATTTTAGCAAATGTAAATTGTCGACTGTAAGAAGACGTGGGAAGCAGAGGTATCTGGTGAGATAACAGCCTATTTTCAAGAACCCCGTGTAGTCAGGGAGACAAGGAGAACTTCCCTGGGGGAGCAAGGCTTGTTCTGTGATCTCTATAAAGGATGGGTAGGAATTCAAAGGGTTCTAGGCAGAAGGAGCTGTACTTACAAATGTCCTGTGTGTGGAGGGAGCAGGATGGGTTGGAGAAAACAAAAGAAACCAGTGTGGCTGGAACACCCAGAGGGCCTGGAATTGAGCCCTGAGAGGCAGTTGAAAGGAAGGTAGAGGGAGACCACTAGGTCTCCCCAGTAGTAGGCCACATGCAGTGTTGTTGTTTTCAGCGTCAGCAAACCATGGCTGGTTGGTCAAATGCAAGCCATAGCTTGCCTATGCACAGATCCCGGGCTAAAAATGGCCTTTACATTTTCATACATTGTTAAAAAAGGAAAAAAGAAGCTGCAGGATAGAAAGCATACAGCCCACAATGCCTAAAATATTTACGATCTCACCCCTTACAGGAAAAGTTTGTTAAGCTCTGGTCTTTATCATAAGAGAAATGGGAAACCATTAAACCTTTAAAAACAATAAAATAACATTTATTTCAATATATAAATGCCTGGAAATATCTTCACTATAAGACATTATGAGGTGATCCAATACTTATTCCCACTGACAATAAATAAATTTGGATTTAAGAGTTGACCTGAGACTGTTCTGAGTAAGAAGAACAGGAAAATAGAAGTGTATGCACCAACCCTGGAATAAAAACTGCAATTAGGATGCAAATTCATAGAGCAGACTTATTTGTATAAGATAATAAAAAGTACAAAATGATCTTAATTGAACCAGAAACAGCAGGCCAAGCCAAATTATAGATTGTTGCAGTGGGAAAAAAATGGAAAAATTGTGACATTCTTTCAGAGAGTTATGGATCCTGCAAAAATGCCTACAGAACATGAGAACGTCAAACAGAGCAAGGGACAATTCTTCATTGTGTGGAAGTGTCCCCCACACTGCAGGACATCTGTCATACTGGGCCCTGCCCTATAAAGACCAGTAGCAAACTTCAATTATTATTACAGCCAAACCCACACCCAAACCACACAGACCTGCTGGGTGTCTAAGATCCTAAGGTTTGTTTAACTGTCCTGAGAATGTCCTTCTCTGAACCAGGTGGAGTTGTCAGACTGGTCATTGCCTTTCTTCCTTCCAGCTGCACACCATTTTCAGCACCAGGCTCCTCCACGAAGAGGTCCAAGTGTAGGGTCAATGGGGAGGAAGGTGGGGGCTGGATGGAGCAAGGGTGAGGATCCTTGCTGAGGCATGGGTGCTTCTGAATGGGGTGGCGAGGAGCAGGCAGTGGTTACCTGTTCTTTCCCCAGTAGGGAGGTGGGACAGGCTTTCCCTGAGACTTGTGACCACACCCACCCTCCATCTGACCACCCAGTCGAGGTCCCTCACCAGGGTTTGCAGTGGGAACGCTGAAGGAGGGCTCTCCAGATCAGTCCGGGGATGAGTGGGGGTCAGGAATGGCTGCAGTCAGGAAGTCAATCCAAGAAGGGATGAGGTCTCCCCTGGAAACATGGCCGCCATCTTCTTGGCCAAGCAATTCCTGATGCCTCACCTGGATGCCTCCCATTCTGCAGTGTTGGCTTTTTCCTTCCTTGTTCTGATGATAAAGGTGGCTTGTAGAGCCTGTGTTTCAGCACACAGTTCCTCCCTGAGTAGGCCCACTGCTGGGGTCTGATGTAGGGGATCCTAGGGGTCAAGCAGTCAATCCATGAATGGGTTTGCCCTTGTCTAGAAACAAAAATGAAGTTTCCAGTATTCAGGGCACACCAGGACACTGCCTCTTGCAGAGGCAGTCCTAGAGTCCTACAGATCTAAATGGGAGTCCATCAAATGGCTTTAAGCAGTGTTAATGGCTTAAAAACATCACTCTGGCAGCAGTGTTGAGAACGGATCAGAGGTGGACCAGAGAAGTCATGGGCAGACCAGGCAGAAATTCAAAAGAATTAAGCCTGTAGGAGAGACACACTTGATTTTGTGTGGGCAGCGGGGGAATTTGCAGGACTGATACTCATGATGTATATATATGAGATTCTGCTTTGATTTTTTTTAAGCTCCTGTTGATAGAGTCACCATCTTCCTGCCCAATGACTATCTCCACTGGTTACCACTTACTCCTGCAGATTTGCAAGAAAACAGACACACTGCAGATGTATTCACTGCTCCTGATAACCGCAGAGCCGCTAAAGCCATAGGCCAGCATTCCCTGCAGCAAGAAAGGGTCCATGGAAACAGCGAAAGCAGGAAAGATACTTGAATAAATAGAGGGGTTCCTTGTATCCGAACAAGGGTTATGTAATGAGCCATTGACATAAAGTTAGACTCTACTCAATTGTCTTTCCTCTCTTAGCATTTGCATCCTAACTATCATCATAAATGTCATTGTTGATTGCTATTTGTATACATAACACAATAACATGTAAATACCACCTAAATCTATTGCAAAGGGATATTTCCAATCTTTTAGAAGATATCATATTTAATAGAATCCGTGAATGGAATCTTGGAGAGAGCTGCTTGAATTAGTTAACTCACATATAAGATGACTGACAAATGTGGACACGGCAGAGTTAGATGCGTTAGTGTTCGAAAAAGAGAAAATCAGCAAGGATGATGATGTTAGGCACTTCAGAAACATATGATGTGACTAATAAAAGCACAAGATAAGCCTTTGATAAAATTGGATGAAGACCTAGATTACTTTTTCAAAATTGATCAAAACTGAAAGAGATTTTGTTTTTTCTGAAAGATAACCTCTCCCACCCAATCAATACTAGTTTCAGTCTTCCTCTAAGAACAAGGCCATAGTTCTAATTGTAACTTTTGCTTAGTTAAGATGAAATAACCTGATCTTCTCTGTCTTAAGCTTCATCCATAAATGGTAAGCTCCTAACCAAACCTCATCTATAACTACTTTTATTATAACATTTCAGCCTCTATTTTACATAGATGGGCTTTAAATGATTTTTAAAGGAGTGCATATTACCCTCAGTTAAAGAAGGCTTGCAACATTTCACATAAAAGAGGGATGGCACTAAAGTGGGAGGGATGGAGAATCAGAAGCCACAAAGGTCTCCACTCAGTAACAGGAAAGAAAGGCCAAGTTCCATTTAAAAGTGAAATGTCCTTCGAGTGGTCCTGGGGCTGCCCCCCCCATCCCCAATCTGAAACTCTTTCCCACGCTTGAGTTGTAACTTTTGCTGCAGATAAATATAGAAAGATAATAAAGCTAGCTCTTTCTTCTCCACATCCTGACATTTTCTTAAACATATTCACTTTGAGATGGAGAGATATTTTATTTTATATATTTCTTTCTGTTGAGAGTTTTTTACTTAAAAAAAATCCAGCTTGTATTCCACAGACACATTAGCATTCTTGCCAGGGCTGCAGACGGTTCGAGATCACATCTTGTCTGCATAAACAGGTAACAGGGATGCCATAAACTCTTGCTGCTCAGCATCTCTGACGAAACCCTAGGTGAGATTTGGGCAGAACACAGAAAATCCAAATAAGGTGGAATTGGCAAGGAAGGTAAGCAAATCAATTATACACAATTAGCTCCTGAATATCCCAATCTCTCCTCTTTGGAGATTGGAAAAAGGGTCTCTCTTTGAAGTGCCAGCTCTGCATTGCAGGCTACTTCCACCTTCTAACTTGAATCGACAATTGTTTGTGGCATAGAATTTCCGCCTAGACTTTGCTCTCAAGAATTTTTATAAAACAAATTTCCTCTGCTACATCTGGCAGCTCAGTGCTTCATCTACCACACCCTCCATTTTTAGGTATTTATTTTTTAAGACTGAACACACCAAGAGGGAGTTCTCCATCAAGACTCCATCTCAGCAGGTATATCAGCAGACAGGTCAAAGGAAGACCATTTGGAATGAAATTCTTAGTGTCTTGACAAAGGTTTTAGTGCCCGGTCTTGGGGAAACACTGGAGCTCATAAGTGGTGATTGAAGGACTGTCTCCATCAGGAAAGTAAGGTTGCATCCCTGAACGTCTATGCCTGACAGCTAAATTTCAAGTGAAATCCTAAGCACGTAAAATTTAAGACCATGAGCTCGACACTGGAATCAAGGAGGAGCAGAGACTATTTTATCTAGCCATGATCTCTTTAAGCATGCAGTTGAATTGCTGCAGTGAAAGGAAGGTTCTACGCTCATTTGAAAATGCAAACAGAATTATTAATTGATAGCGATGATCATTGCTAACTCTACTAATGGTTTTCTCAAGTCCCATCCCGCATGACAAACGAAAGCTCTGAGAGGCTCAGATGTTTTATTCTTTTGTGTTAAAAAATAATTCAATTATGTATCTAGCTGATTCCTCCTAGGAAAGAGATGATTCTGTTTCTCTAGGCTTAGCTGTTGAACCCCCACGTGGACAAGCCACGCCACATCCAATGGTCAATACATACTCGTGCTTCAGCCTTCAAGTGCTCCTGGTCTGAGGTTGAAGAATTAATTTGCTGGTTGAGGTTAATACAATGTCAATTAATTTCTTGGTATAAATGTCAATTAATTTCTTGGTGTAAATGTCAATATATTCAGTTAAGCCTTGTGATTTAAATACAATTAAAGATAACTTGAAGTCAATGTTGCCTTTTTGGTTTTCGGTCACGATGGGTGATTGACTACAATCTCACAAAGCCACAGGGAAGGAGGATTTTATCAGGTTTGTTTTTGTCGTACAAGCAGTCAGGTATGTTGTTATCAGCGTCATGTAAGGAACTAGAACTAACCACACCTTATTTTATCTCAGGCTTCAAACATCCACCTGTTAACCTCAACAGTTCCTGGGGCTCCCTGAGAGTGTTTACAGCCCGGAAGGCCATTCGGTCGTCAAGAACACGTTGTAGATTAGACAGCGGATGTAGACAGAGAGTGGTGGTTGAGAGAATGGACTCTGGAGTGAATGACAGGCAGAACAGAATCCTGACTGTGGCACTCCTTATGTTATCTAATACTTAATCTCCTTAAGCCTCAGACTTCTCAATAGTAAATGGTCAGTAATCACAACTATCTCTTTGCACAGATGATCCCATTTAATCACCATCACCAGTGCTAGGACTGCCTCATCCATTCGTGCAGGTCGTGCACTGCACAGCTCCCAGATGCACCACACTGAACATGTGGATGATGCCTCCTGGAACTGCTCAGTGCACCATCTGTACCCCAGGCTCAGAGGCCTGACCACCACCCAAAGAGACAGTTGTAATTGTTGATGAATTACCTATTTACACACCTGTCTCTCTTAGCAGGGAGAGAATGCTTTGAGGGTAGAAAATATTCCTTCCTCTTCCTCCCTCCCTCCCATCCCATTTGCCTTCCTTCCTGCCTGCCTCCCTCCCTCCCCTCTCCCTCCTTTCTTTCATTCCAACTGTTTCTTTTACTCAACCATATAGACCCCATATGTTCTAGATTTTCAGTAGAAGAGTATTCAATAATGGAAGGATTTAATGACTGTGGCCAATGTTGAATTTATTCAAAACCCATTCTCCTCTTCCTCCTTTCCAAGTTTGTTCAAGTTGGCAATACCTGCCCCCACCAACAGATAACAAATGACTGTGAACCTAGGCCATCTGTATATTTCTGGCCAATGAGATATAAAGGGAAATCCATTTTGTCTAGCTTCCAGGAAACAAGGTTTTCCCCTGATAAAGAGGTGCAGTTTCACAGGGCATATGCTTTTTACCCTCCCTCCTTTCTCTTTCCTGCCTGGCATACTGGTGTGGAGGTGTAGCTGCCATCGTGTGATGGTGAGGCAGCACGGCTGGAAGATAAGAGATGAAGACCCCATTGCATCATCTAGCCATGATACCAGCCATGGAGTCCCTACCTACATCTTTTCACTGTTTAGGATACAGAAACTCCAATGTTTTAAAGGTTATTACATTTGGGTTTCTATTGCATGCAGCTAAATGCCAACCTAACGGTACAGAGAGGGTATATACCTCTTGCTGTGCGTATCCGTGTGAAGATCTGCCGGGATACAGGAAACAAAGCCAGGAAAAGTGATGTTTGCTTTTCTGTACAAATTGTGACAAACAGAATGCTCATTGCCCACCTCTCTAATCAACGAGCCACCTTTTAAAACATTTAACTTGATAAAATTATCTGTTTTTCACGCTTTTTTAAAAAAATTCAGATATCAGTCCTGCTGTTTAAGCAATTCTATATCTGAGTCTCATCAGGGGAATTAGGTAGGAAACCGATGGAATTCTACTGATAGAAAATGACACTAATCCTCGCTAGAATGCTTGAGAATACAGTCACAAGATTACACTATTCATGTGTTAATGTCCATAGCACCCTGCTGTCATTTATTCTTGAAACATCTCACCTAGCTCTTGAGAGGCAGCTTGGGGCAGATCTAAATAGTTGGGGCTCTGTCTGCCAGAGGGCTAATTTGCACAGATCGCTGCATGATGAAAGTGACAGGAGACATGACAATCGAATTTTCCAGCAACAAAGAGAACCGCTGAAGGCATGCACAGTCATCTTACACTACAAATAGGGAATGGGAGGGGTGAGGTTTCTCTTAAAAAGAGATAAAGCCAGGTGAGACCCAGCACTTTTAGCCTGCTTGTAAGCTCCCTTCATCCTGTGACAATATAAGGATATGGTGTTGGGAAAGAGATCTCCAATTTCAATGCGACAAATGCTAAGCAGGTCACACAGTGAGGGGTGCAGCCAGCTGAAGGAAAACAGTGGTGGTGGGGACTGCGGCTAGCCAGAGAAGGCATGCCTTGATTTATGGGGCCGCCTTTAGCCAGCTCGCGCCTGTTGTTCTGGGAAGGCCAAGTATTGGCAAATCTTCTTATTTTTTTCCGAGGGAAATCCAGAAATCATTTTTTTAATTGAAACTCCTGATTGTTAAGCACTAACAATTAATTCAAATTTTTTTTTTTTTTTTTGTGAAGAAGATCAGCCCTGAGCTAACATCCATGCTAATCCTCCTCTTTTTGCTGAGGAAGACCAGCTCTGAGCTAACATCTGTTGCCAATCCTCCTCCTTTTTTTCCTCCAAAGCCCCAGTAGATAGTTGTATGTCATAGTTGCACATCCTTCTAGTTGCTGTATGTAGGATGCGGCTTCAGCACGGCTGGGGAAGCGGTGCAACAGTGCGCGCCGGGGATCTGAACCCGGGCCGCCAGTAGCGGAGTGCACGCACTTAACCGCTAAGCCACGGGGCTGGCCCTAATTCAAATTTTCTTAAAACCACCATGCAAGCCAAACAAATATGTCTTCAGGCTAGATTTGACCAAAGCCCCTCTGGTTTGAAATGATAGTGACAATGGTGATGGTGGTGATGGTGATGATGGTGGTGCTGCTGATGGTGATAATGGTGATGATGGTGATGATGATGGTGATTTTGGTGGTGATGGTGATGATGATGATGATGGTGGTGATGATGGTGATGGTGATAGTGATGAGATGGTGATGATGATGGTGATAGGACATGGATTAGAACTGGAAATTACTGAAGTCTATACATATCTGTACATATCTGTTAAACCTACTTCTACGCTGTAGGGTTATCAAAAGACACTTAACAACTCATCTGCCCCCACATTTCCTCGCCATGTCACAGTCATGAGTGGTAAGGCACTTGCTGGTGGGCCACCATACATTCTGCAACCCAGATCCTGACTATACCAACGTGTTTGTTGCTGTGGTAGTTAATGTGTGTGCCAATATTTATTGGTCATTTTGAGCAGGTGATATGATTTATCTTTTAATTGTTAACAAGAAAGAAGGAGCTGGTGCGGTCAGTCCCTGGCTGGGCTTCCGCAGCAGAGAACGTTTGCTGTTTGCTGTTGCCACTGGACGGGTATCGCAAGGCAAAAGAGAAGACTATGGGGCACGTAGAAAAGAATGCTTTATTGCTTTTCACTTTTTTCTATGTCCTATCTCCAATATTTCTTTCAACTAAGAACCAATGTGGTCAGCTGAATAATGACACCCTAGGATATTCACGTCCTAATCCACAGAACCTGTGAATGCAACCTTATACGGCAAAAGGGACTTTGCAGCTGTGATTAAGTTAAGGCTCTTAAAATGGGGAGATTATCTTGGATTATCCAGCTGGGCGCTTAATGTCATCTCAAGTGTCCTCATAAAGAGGAAGATTTCACTACAGGAGAGAGAGCAGGCCATGTGGCAATGACAGAAACACAGATGTGAAGATGGAAGGAAGAGCTACAACCAAAGGAATGTAGGTGGCCTCTAGAAGCTCGAAAAGACAAGGAAACAGATTCTCCATCAGAGCCTCCAGAACGGCCTAGCCCTGCCAACACCCAGCGAAACTGACTTAAGACTTCTGACTTCCAGAACTGCAGGAGAGTAAATTTATGATGCCTTAAGCCACAAGTTTGTGGTAATTGGTTACAGAGACCATAGGAAACAAATACAACCAGGGACTTGCTCGTCATCAGAAAGACCAACTTACTAGGGCAACACGCCCTAGTATTTGATTATTTGAAATATCAAATAACTAGAAAGTTAGAGGCCAAGTGCTATAGACTGAATGTCTGTCTCCCTCCAAAACTCACATGTTGAAGCCTAACCCCCAATGTGATGGTGTCAGGAGGTGGGGCCTTTGGGAGGTGATTAGGCCATGAGGTAGAGGCATCATGAATGGGATTAGTGCTCTAATACAACAGACTCCACAGAGAGCTCCCTCGCCCCTACCACCATGTGAGGACACAGAGAGAAGACGACATCTATGAACCAGGAAGTGGTCCTCACCAGACACTGATTCTGCAGCCGCCTTGATCTTGGACTTCCAGTCTCCAGAACTGTGAGAGAGAAATGTTTATTGTTCATAAGCCACCCAGCTATGGTATTTTGTTACAGCAGCCTGAGTGGACTAAGACACCAAGTTTTTAGGTAGATAAAGGCTTTTGAAATGGGCATTGTGGAATGTGACTCCACACCGTCTTATATGAACAAATCCTTCCAGTCTAACTTGTTACCCTCTACCACCCCACCTTTCAAGCCCCACTCCAATAATAACTGTATTTAAATAATAAAAGTTTGAGTCTTCTAAAAAGTTAGAAAGAGATTAGGATCTTGCTCTGAGTATCATGAATTCGTAAAAAAAGCAGGTAGAAAACTTCTCAGCATGTAAAGCAACACTTACTTCCCATTCCTGTTGGTGTCACCTGGGTCGCATTCATATTAAATCTAAAAGGCAAGGATCCTGTATCCTTAAGGACTTCAAGGTATAAAATTAAGCCAAGCCACCTGAGGATTATGGTGCAGCAATATTTTTCAGAAATATTCCCCTTTTGTTCCCTTTCCCCCCATTCAGGCAGAGAGGCTATTTGGTGCTTAGCGCTTCTGGGAAGTCAGAAAAAATGGAGTTCACTTCCTGGCTTTTAAATTTCAAAAGCCTAAGGCCTTAGGGAAATACAAAGATGATAAATAAATAAAAGAAATGAAGAAATAAAAATCTGGAAGAATAAAAAGTGTCTAAGAATGAGTTTCCCTCATTCCCCAGAGAATAGTCAAACACACTCTCTTAGTCGGCGCCGGGTGCCGAACAGAATAGCACAGACAAGGGGGTTCAACAACAGACATTTATCTCTTATGGTTCTGGAGGCTGCAAGTCCCAAATCAGGGTGCTGGCATGGTCAGGTTCTGGTGAACCCTTCCGCCTTCCTGGATTGCAGACGGCCGACCGTCTCCTTGTGTCTTCTCATGGTGGAAAGAGAGATAGCTCTCTCTTCTTCTTCTTATATAGACACTAATCCCATCAGATTAGGACTCCACTCTTGTGACCTCATTTAACCTTAATTGTCTCCTAAAAGCCCTGTTTCCAAATATAGTCACATTGAGGGTAAGGGCTTCAACATATGAATTTTGGAGGGACACAGTCCAGTCCATAGCAGATGCCTTGGGCAAGGAGAGGAAGTGGATTCAGAGATGGTAAGAAGAAGAGGGCTCTGGGTGAGAGGTGAGGGGCCAGACCTGAGGAGAACAGGTGGTGGGAAGAGGGTCAAGATGCTCAGCCTTGTTTTGAGAAAGCCAAGCCATCGCCAGGCCGCCAGGCCTGTGCCGGGCATTTGCAGGTTGCCTATGAGTATTTCCTTTTGGTGACTGAAGTACAAGGCCTGGAGAGTGACAGCCAGAAGGACACCAATTTTTGCCCCAAGCCTGCTTCATACAGTTTGGCTTACTCCATGTAAACAACCCACCGACCCAACAATATTTCAGGAAGCCTCAGAGAAGGAAGATAGAAGCTGGTAGGGTGGTGGTGATGGGGAATATACTGCTCCAAAATCTATACTCTCAAGTGGCTTAAGATCACTCTTCAGGGACCCACCCACCCCCTGAGCGGGGAGAGCGCTAAAATATACCCCAGCTCCAGGACATCTGGAGCCACCTGGCACTCTCCCCACCTGGACCACGTTCCTTGGGGACCTGCCCTACTCTAACCACTTAGATGATCCATGTCCTTGGCTGCCAGCTGGAGGAATTTTCAAAGTGACATAAACGTGAGCCACAGCCCGACGCTCAGGAAGCTTGGGTGCACTACAGCTTCCTTTATCGCACATCATTTCTGCCACAGCAAATTCAACACTCATTTGCCACTTTATGTAAAGGAGATGATAAATCAACGTCAAACGTATTACCCTCAACCTTATAATAATTCAATAAGTTATTCAGTACAGCAGTCAGTAAACACAGAGCAACATACAAAGAACCCAATCATGAAATATTGTGATTCAGGCTAACCATCTGAGTCGCGTCTACACCAACGACTCAAAATTGGGGTCGTTTTAGAACAGAGGTTTATGACGTTGGCTACATGTTGGGGATCACCTGTGCTGCTAGGCAATACCGATGACCGGGTCCTGTCTGCCACAGATTTTGATTTAATTCAGCCTGGGTGTGCGCTGGACATGCCTCTGGGTTTTAAAAAAAAGTCCTTGCATGATTCAAATGTAAAGCCATGGCTGAGAACCACCATTTCTGAGCTGCAAGGAGACCAAACTGGGGCAGTTAATCTTGTCAGATTCGGGGAGGAAGTATGGAGAAGGCATCATTTAAATCAGACCTCAACCTGGACAGCACATTAGAATCAGTTGGGGAGCTGTAACTATGACGTAGCCTGGGTCCCAAGCTCAGAAGTTCTGTTCCATTGGCCTGGGATGCTGCCTGAGCATCTGAATTTTAAAAGCATCCAGATAACGGCAACACAGAACTACTGCTTTAAACTGTGGTTCTCAGGTCACTTGGCATGTCAGGACCACCTGGGAGCTTTACAAACCGATGTATGAGCCTCACCCGCAGAGGCCCTGATTGAAACTGGTCTGGAGCACAGCCTGTCAATAATTGCTTTGAAAGCTTCCCAGAGGATTCTACAAGCACCCAGAATTGGAAACCAGTGGTTTAAACATTTTGGGGTGGAAACAGTGATGCCTGGTTGGAACTGGGGTGAAAATGTGATATTACTGTTCCAGAGATTAATGTGGATGTCAGGATGCTACAAGTTTTCAGGGGAGAATACAACAAAACCTTCCAAAGCATGTTCCATGCTGCCGTATTTGTGACAGCTGCAGGCATTAGAACAAGAGCAGAGTGACATCTGAAAGGGATGTGGCCTTTTGCACATCTCCCTGCTGCCCAGCCACCACCCAGCCACGTGGACAGCACCACAGACTCAGGCTCCTTGTCTGTATCCAGGACACTCCCTGCTCACCTGCCACCTGTCACTCGGCAGGTCTGCAAGTGGTCTTGTTTGCATGGCGGATTCTCTCAGCCCTTTTATTCTATCTCATCCCCTAGCCCTGGAGTGGGTTAGTGGAACTTCCCTGTGGACATGCTTTGGCTCTGTCAATGTCAGAGTTGTGTGCAGAAGTTTTCCTGGGGAGGCTTTGGGGAGATGCCCCCATTAGGAAGTGAGGAAGGAAGGATTGGGGAGAGAGAGACCTGACCTCCAGTTCAGCAGAGGCTTCACCTGACCCAACAGGCAGCTCTGAGTTGTCCCAACCTGCAACAATGGCCCGGCCTTTGTCTCCCTGCCTCTGCCAGTCACAAGCAGTGTGCCCCATCTAGGAAGGGGATAGCATGGGATGAGCAGTTCTACCTGGGGAATGAGCCCTTAGTTACGGCTGGTGCCAGTGTTCAGAGAGCACAGAAAAGGCCAAACAATGAAATTAAACAATTTAGATCATTCTCATTCATTAAGGAAGAATTGAACGAAACGGTAAGAACAGCGGAAGCTGGAGGAATTTTAGGTGGACAGAGCTAGTGGCTTCCCAAAAACAATAAATATTTATTGGGTGCTTATGATATGCAGAAATCGTGCTAAGCCACAGAATCACAGTGTGAATAAAAGATGATCCCCATTGTCGAGACGTGATATTTTTTGGGGCTTCATTCTTCTAATACAACTTCCACAATTTTTTGGAGGGACTTCCTGTCCCCTATTCTCAGTCCAATTGTTCAGGTGGCCCCACTCCAGGTTTCGAAAATGGGCACACGATCCACCCCTGGCCAATCCATAGTGTTCCACGGCACCTGATCCCAGGGGTTGGTTCTGAAATAGGCACATTCATTCGGTAAATTAAACTCTATTGATGGAACACCAATGAGGCCAGGCAATGTTCTAGGCTCAGGTGATAAATCAGTCAACAGAGAAGACAAAGCCCCTGTCAGCAGGGTGCTCACATCACCAGGAAGCACCAGGCAATGGACCAATAAATACATACATGATAGCTGGTAATGATAAGGGTGTGGTGGGTACTGGTGTTCCTGCCACCTCAGAGCTGCACCTCTCACAGGGAATTGACCTCAGCCACAAGGAACTGCCTCAACCCATGTTATACCTCTCCCGAGTGTGGCCCAAGGCTGACGACGGGCTGAGGCACGGAGACAAAGGTTCTGGGAGGAGATGCTGACCCAGCTTCAGAGCTGCCTGTTGGGTCAGTTGAGGCCTCTGCTGAACTGCAGGTCAGGTTTCTCTCTCTTCAATGCTTCCTTCCTCACTTCCTAATGGGGGCATCTTCCCAAAGCCTCTCCAGTAAAACTTCTGCACACGTCTTCCTCTTAGAGTGTGTTTCTAGGGAACTCAATCTAAGAGAAAAGCTCTGAAAAAAGAAAACATAGAGAAGGGAAGGAATAGAGGTTTCCCTTTTGATAGAGTGGTCCTAGAAGGTGGTTTTGGCTGAGTTATATCCCCCCAACATTCATATGTTGAAGTCCCAATCCCCAATACCTCATAAAGTGATCGTATTGAGAGATAGGACCTTTAAAGAAGTAATCAAGGTTAAATGAGGTCATGGGGTTGGGCCCTAAAATTCAATACAGCTAGTGTCTTTTTTTTGTGTGTGTGTGTGAGGAAGATCAGCCCTGAGCTAACATCCACGCTAATCCTTCTCCTTTTGCTGAGGAAGACCGGCTCTGAGCTAACATCTATTGCCAATCCTCCTCCTTTTTTTCCCCAAAGCGCCAGTAGATGGTTGTGTGTCATAGTTGCACACCCTTCTAGTTGCTGTATGTGGGACGCGGCCTCAGCATGGCCGGAGAAGCAGTGCGTCGGTGCGCACGCGGGATCCGAACCTGGGCCGCCAGTAGCGGAGCACGCGCACTTAACCGCTAAGCCATGGGGCCGGCCCAGCTAGTGTCTTCATAAAGACAGAAGATTAGGAATCAGACACACACGGAGAAAAGGCCATGTGAAGCCAGAGAGAGAAGATGGCCATCTACAAACCAAGGAGAGAGACCTCGGAAGAAACCAACAGTGCTGACATCTTGATCTCTGACTTCTAGCCGCCAGAATCATGAGAAAATAAGTTCCTGTGGTTTAAGCCACCAGTCTGTGCACTTTGTTATGGTAGCCCCAGTAAATGAATACAGAAGGATTCTCCGGGGATTGGACATTTCAAACTAGTCCTTATTCAAGAGAGGGTATGAGCCATGGAGACATCTTGGAGAACAGCATTCCAGGCCAAGAAAAGAGCAAATGCATTAAGCTCTCAGTATACACTGAGAAATATTAAAAGAAACAGCAGAATAAAATTAAATATTCTCCCTAATCGTTGAGACATTGCCAAGGGCACGGTCTACCATATGCCACAGCGTCCCTTCTCTGAGGATCAACAAAAGAAATTCCATTGAGGTCCTGTTATCAAGAGAAACTGTGCCTCTCCTGGTAACTGGTTTGGTTTCATTTTAGGGTTACTTTGAATGTTTTACTTGATTGTATTCTTTTGTCTGTTGACCACTGGGACTTTTTGAAAGGAATACCTAGTCTACCTCCTACAACTGTGTAGAACCATAGGGTATGTATGTCTGTTTTGAATCCTAGCTTGACTTCTCTATTCCCATCCATATTTCCCTTTTATGTGGACTCCATTCATAAATTATTTTTAACTTTCCTATGGTTAACTATGGTAATCAATCCACTTTAAATCATTTGTGGAATGAAGTAGGTATAAATAAGTTAACTATGAAGTATTAATATCTTTAGTATATTTGAGCTAGGGTCACCATCTTCAGACAAAGTCAACACATCACATTATTTTGTGTCTCATCAGTTTCTGCTATTGCTGGACAATGTCCTGAAATATTTGCACACATCCCTTTTAACTACATTCAGTAATCACAACAGCCTCTTTTCTTTTTTAAGGCCAGATCAAAATAATCACTTCCTCAAAGTGAAACTTCAAAATATATTGGAGAACAATTAGGTGCCCCATGCCTCAAAGGATATTTTAATTAAAAGATGTGAGGATGTTTTAAGGGTGAGAACAAGCACATCGTAGGTCCAGTTTTGTAGAGGCAGGTGAGTCCAGCCTTTGAGGCTGCCTTCCAAGTACAATGTGGATATTCCACAGTTGATCAAAGCAACATCACTTTCAGCTCTCCACCACTCGGGGAGCAGTTTGCCACCCAGCACTCTTGAAGCTAATTGAAAGCTGTGGTCAGGCTGTGTTCTGAAACGCAGAAACTTTTAAGATTCTCCATAGCTAGGAGTAGATTTTTCAGGAGCTAATCAAAAGTTTTGAGGAGAACCTGAGATGAAGAATTTCAAAGGCAGCTGAACACTGGAAAGCTTTGGCTGAAACAGAAAATGAAATAATGGGGTCTCTCCATGCTTTGCTAGCTCCTTCTCAGGGCTGACTGCCCTGAAGTAAAACTGGTCACAGCTCCTGGCCGGCTCTATACGGAAGAGTGTGGCTCCCACCCTCCATCAGCCACTTGCAGGGTTCCATTTACTAGCTATAGAGGCTTGGGGAACTGTGGCCAAGCCCAGCTACTTTAAAATGCAGCATCAGCACCGTTATTGTTTGCTGTACTTCTTCAATGGGGACTCGGATGCCACTGGACGGTTCACGAATGGCAGAGAGGTTGATGGAGTAAATTTTGAAACAAATGTCTTAAGCAGCCTCAGAGACAAAAACAAGCATAAGCTCTGAGCATTATTTTCAATCACGACGTGCCTTTGGATGTGGGCAGGAGGTAATCACCCGGGAATATTGGTGTACTTCATCAGATGGGTCTCTTGAGAATATGCTTTTAATTCAATCAATGGATTACATTTAATGAACATGATTATGGGTAATAAAGGATGTAAAGTGTTATCCTGAGGACAGCTTTCATTTAATACGTGATTTAATGTTGTGGAAATACTAGTAAGTCCTGTCTTTCAGTCCTGTTGAGTCCATATCTGAATTTGGCCACAACTCTGCTGTCAATTACATGCATACACACACACAGACACACATGGGTGGTTAAATTACAGGATTAATAGCTTGTGCCCAATACAAATAGAAGGAAGGAAAGATACTTTGTAGTTTTTAGAGCCACACCTATTGCCTAGGTGGAGCAATCATTAAAGGTGAATGAAAGAATGAATGAATGAAAGAAACTGTGATAAGATGTCTCTTTCCACAAGACATTTGGATTGATAAGTGTGAAATACAATTGCTGAACCTGAGAATTACTCACAAAACCCACATTATCAGAAACACCTGTGGTAGTAATAACACATGCCCAGATTCCTTATTCCTAACCCGGCACAGTTGAGTTTTCATAGAAGAAATATGCTGCAAAAATATGTTTCACGAGAGGTAGTTGATGACAAGGTTTCACACATACATTGAGATGTTACAAAGGGAGAAATATTTTTCCCATAGACCCAGCCCATAGACCCTGCTTAACTGTACAGTCTATTTCCTCACAGTGCAAGTGACAAACCGAAGTTGGTCTTATATTGCTTGATGACATCTCTGTCTTTATAGCATTCCCCAGACCTTAAGAATGGCATGGCTCTTTGGAGAGAGGCCCCAGTACTTCTTCATTTCATCAATTTTGAGATGACTTTCTTTTTCCTTTTACATTTTGACATCTTTGGAATTGGCATGATGATGCTGTCTTTGTGAAATTGCGAACTTCGTTGTTTTACTGGTGGTATACCTGGACAAATGCATCTCTTTGACATTTTAGTCAACAATCCACTTGGAGTGACATCTGGGGGAGGCAGATGAGTTTCTGGTTGCAGTCTGAAAACCTATCATTGGCATCTTCTGCTAATATCAAGAAAGTGTCAAAATCTAATATCGCCACTAGAAGGGGTGGCAATGATTTGGAAGGAAATTCTGAAGACAATAGTTGACAATCCTGTTAAGAAATGCTTGCCTCTTGAAGGTAAGGGGGTGATACTCTGGAAAAATGGGGTCTCTGATAACTCGAGTTGATGTAATTCAGAGAAGTCAGACTCAACAACAGAGAGTTAGAAACGCCATAACCAATTTATTTTGCTTTTATTTTACTTTATGTATATATAATACAGTTATATGATAAAACCTGAGTCTAAAGGAATCTAAAAGAGTAAAAAAAAAAAAAAAAAAACAAAGACATCCTGAGATTAAGGAAATGGAAAAAAAAAAAAAAAAGAGATCTTTCATTTAGTATAAACAATTATGATGAAGAAAGATTGTGTCATAATTTAAATGGTATGCTTTTTTCTTATTGGTAATCAAAATTATAACATTTTAAATCTATGGCACTTGAGCTCCAATAGAATATGGTAATAACAGCATCCATTCACATGAGAATGCAATTAATAAGGCATGTTTTTTAAAACACTAGACAAATATGTAATAAACTGCTAATTATCCTCAGGATTCACTTAGCAAGCAAACAGATCATCTGAAGGAGAAGACTTCCCATTTCTTACAGGGAATATTTTTAAATGATCAATCCTCTAAGTCTCCATGTTTATGGTATTAATAATTAGGTATTTTTAATTTAAATTTATGCTGAGATAATTGCAGTTTCCTGTGGAAAAAAAAGAAATAATAGAGAAAGATCTCCATTATCTATTGCTCCCAATGGAGAACTCAAGGTCTTCATAACGATAGTGTGATGTCACAGTCAGGATATTGGCATTGACTCGATCCACAGATCTTATTCAATTCCACAGTTTTACTTCTACTCATTTGTGTGTGTGTGTGTATTTAGTTCTATACAATCTTATCACACTTGTTGGTTTGATAATCCACAATCAGAATACTGAACAGTTCTATCACCACAAGAATCCCTCACCTTGCTCTTTTACAGCTGCATCTGCCACCCTCCCGCCTCCCTACCCCCATCCCTAATCCCTGGCAACCACTATTCTGTTTCCTATATCTAAAATGTTATCATTTCAAAAACGTTACATAAATGGAATCATAAAGTATGTCACCTTTTAAGACTGGATTTTTTTTTCTCACCCAGCATAAATTTCTGAAGATTATTTCAAGTTGTATGTATGAATACTTCATTCCCTTTTATTGCTAAATTAAGAATTCTTTAAGAAAGAAAATGGATATTGAATCCTTTGAGAATTGTTTAGAGTGGGTATTTAGATAAGTGTATGAAGAATGTCATTTGTGTGTCTCCCTAAAGAATAGAAGGGATCCTTCAAACCCAGTAGTACCAACTTGGATATAAATCACCAGGTCATTTGATCACCCCTGTGAAGTGAGACAAGTACAGCTGAAGCTCAAGGAAATTCCAGAAGTCCACTGTATTCAAAACCATCCTTTCAACACCCTGTATTTTCTTTCCAAGCCAAAGTTGTTACTAAGAGCAACTATGCCAATTCGTATTGGATTTCTTGTTTCTTTCTTCCTACGAACTCTTATACAAACAAACAGTGATAACGTTGCCAAGAACACCCAGCAAAGGAGGGAGATTCGGCTCTGAATGACTCCCAAAAGGATGATCTACCTTTGAGAATATTGAAAAACACTTCTTGCCTTTCAAATATTCAACCAACTTGGAATTACAGCTTTTCATTGCAATTCGGTTTGAAACATCCTTTCTGTTTTTTAGAATTTATTTAACAACCCCTTCTAGAGTGCTCACTGCCATCTCAGAGGCAGATATTTTAGTGATTCCCATTTGAATATGAGGGATCTTAAACGCAGCTCGATTAAGAGATTTTCTCCAGGTTCTGTGGCTCTTAAGTGAAGAGTCGGTATCTGATTCCAGACAGACTGACTCTAGAGTTGTCTGTACTCCCCTCTTAATTGTTTAAACTTTTTATAGAAGTGAGTGATGCCTACAGGAAAGTGCACGTGTCATACGTGTAGAGCTTGACAAATTTCCACACAATGAATTTGTCTTGCAATCAGCGCCTGGGTCAAGTGATGTGAAATTAACAACATCCCAAAGTTCCTCTGTAGTTACTGGCCTTTGCCCAACAGAAACGCTTCTCTAGCTCCTGAAAGCATAGATTAGTTTTGCCTGTTTTGGTACTTGATGTAGATGGAATTACACAGAATGTACCTTCTATGTCTGGCTTCTTTCATTTAACATGAGCTCATCCATATTGTTGCATACAGTTGCAGATCTTTACTTTTCATAGTGGTATAGTATTCCATTGTGTGGAGGCACTGCAATTTATTTATTCATTCTACTCTTGATGAACATTTTGAGTAGTTCACTATCTTGGGCTATGTTCTATTAACATTCCAGTAGATACCCTTTGGTAACATATATGCAACCATTTCTTCTCGAGTGTAATTCACCCAGGAGTGTAATTGCTCGGTGAGATTCCATACTCTTAAATACTGCTATGTTCTTGGAAAAACTGTTACTGGTGGTGCAAATATTGTGAAAGCCTACTAAATTTCAGTAACAACTGAAATTTTCATTCTGCTACCAAAAAAGAACTTAAAGGCTGAAATATTAAGCAGTCAATTTAAATATCAAACTCTCCCACTTCTATGTGGTAATCAAACATCTACTCAGAAGCCGGTTTACAAGACTCTTTCTTTGAAATTTACCACCTTTCAAGCCATAGTCATTTTAATCAAGATTAGAACATCTGATCATAGTTTTCTGAGCACTTAAATTCCTTCCAGTCCATTAAGTTGACAAGGGGCATTCAATTACCAAGTGTTACTATAGTCATCACTGGAAAAGAGTCTGTAGGCAATACTTACAGCATAGAGACTTGCCCCAGCAAAAGGATAATCGTTAGTTGTCCATCATATTGAAAGATGGAGCTGGACCTGAGACCCCTCTAGGGAAGCTTACAGGTAAGGTGACTTGCAAAGTGGAAAAGTTCAGCCTGCCCACTGTTGCAATCCTGACCACTGGGCAACAGCAACAGAAAGTCCTACATCCCAAGGGTAAAAGAAAATATTGATTCAATTGAACCCGCAAAAAAGAGAAGAGAGAGACCCTAATTACTGACGTTAGAAAATTTTAATAACCAGGAACCATTACTTTTTCATGATCGTATGCATCATTTTCGTAGTAGGCAAAAACGCTAACCCAAGGTCAATTTTCATACCATAGCATTTCCAGTTTGTCAAGCCTGTGTGGAATTTAGAAAGCAGGATTCTTTTCATGAATATGTAGTTTTTTGAAACAGTCAAAATGAGAATTGTGATGAAGACATGCTTGACTCCAATCCATTTTCCTGACAGCCAAGTGTCCAAGGACAGAAGAAGTCCTAGTTTTATTTTAGGGCAGTCGGTGCTATTGGAGTCTGTTTCTCCTTTTAGCCCTTTGGTATAATTGTTATTAAATCCATAATTTTAAGTCAGAGGGAGAAGGTCAAATACCGTATGATTTCCTTCATTAAGTAGTAGATAATAACAACAATAAACAAACACATAGGGACAGAGATTGGATTGGTGGTTACCAGAGGGGAAGGGGAGAGGGAGGAGGGTGAAAGGGATAATTCGGTACATATGTGTGGTGATGGGTTGTAATTAGTATTTTGGTGGTGAACATGATGTAATCTATGCAGAAATAGAAGTACAATGATGTACACCTGAAATTTTTACAATGTTATAAACCAATGTTACTGCAATAAACAAAAAATTAAAAAATAAAAAATAAAAAATAAATAAATAAATAAATAAATAAATAAATAAATCCATAATTTTTTGTCTGTGGTTTCTGTTGGTCTGGGTTTAGTTTCAGAAGACAGAACCTATTCTTTTTATTGCAAAGTGTTAATGATGTACAGGATTATTGGGATGCCTAACAGACAGCCTAGGCTGAGTTTCTAGCTTCTAGGAACTGTTGCCAAAGCCACACCTCAAAACTGGACCACCCAGGAGCTCCCGTTGCTGCCCTACTCAGAGAGATGTCGAGTCAGCAGGCTGTCCACCGAATCACCAATGTCAATTTGAGCTGCCAGCTCCAGCTCCATCAGCAACAGAAGGTGCCCATGACCTGCCTCTCCCCCTATGATCCAGTTTCAAATCCCTGTTTCATGTGTGTATCTGATTGGAAAAAACCTAAATCACATCCAGAAGCCCTCACTGCAAGGGCCTCTGGGAAATGTAGTTCTTGCTGCTCATTAGAAGGACAGAACACAGACTAAGTCCACAGGCAGCAGCATGTAGCATTTAGGAACGTTATCAACTGAAACATGGAAGTGACCATTTTATCACCTCACATAAACCCTATACTTTGGTAAGTCAACTTTGCTGAAGCTGAGATTTCCATTAATTAGAACAGTGGTTCTCCACCTTCACTGGGCATCAGATTCACGAGGACAACTTAAAAAATGTGGAGGGCTGAGTCCCAACTCCCAGACACTCTGAATCTCTCAGTCTGGGTGGGCCCAGAGCATCCCTAGATAATTCTAACATATAGGCAGAGGTGAGGAACACTGTGTTAGAAGGTACTGCAGTCACCTAGATCTGCTATCTTTTGAAAACCACGGAATTTCACAGAATGTAGAAGACTCCCATTGAGCTCAGGACCAAATTGCAGGAATAGATGACTCAAAAACAGCGATTCAAGAGCATGCTCCCAAGGCTTGCACAGCACACGCTCATCAAGAGCAACGAGAAGAGGACACGAAGACTTGAACTCACAGTGTTTGGGGGACATTTAGATTAGCAAAATTTTACGTATAAAAAATGAAAATGCAATATTCAGCTGCCAACTTAACTACTGAAAGTTTAAAAGAGCATACTGAAACTTTAAGAGTGAATTAAACAAAAGAAAACAGAGCAAAATAAACAAATGAAAACAGACAAGACAGCTGGACAACTCGTGTCACAATAGGACAGGCTCTGCACAGCTGTAAGGTGGTGAATGTCCAAGAAACCGACGTTCGACAGAACTCGTGGGGATTTAGACCACGCTTTTGTCTTCTCTCCAGGCCAAAAAGTCTCAAAACTCAAGAGTCCTCCCTGAGTCCTAGAAGACAAATGAAATGACGACACTCTGCTTTCCTGGCTCTATTTATTGATGACGTGGTCCAAGAGAGTCTGCACCCATTTGACTTCTTTCTCAAGAACAGACCCAGGACTTGACGTGTGGTCCATGGACCAGCATCCCTTATAACTGGTTAGAATGCACACTCTCAGGCCCACCCCAGACCTCTTGAATCAGAAGCTGCATTTTAACAGTCTCCAGGTGACTCACATGTACAGGACAGTCTTAGCAGCACTGGACAGACCTTTCCTGTATTCCCTACCATTTTAGACATGTGCTCATGCTGCCATTTTAAACTGTAATATCTATTTAAATTCTTTTTGAAAAAATAAAAAAGAAGCATCTCTCCAGTTTGTTGCATTTTAGCCAGTCTTTCCTCTCAGGACAGAATGCGTTGATACACCCATACAGTCTGAAACCGATCGTTTGTCTCAAATTGTCTATAACACATACACATCCTCTGAAACTACGGTTTTGTCCATCCCTGCGTCCTAATGAGCATTTTAAACAGTTAAAGTGCTTCTTAAACATGCTGGATTATCAATTTCCTAGGACATTTGGGGAAACATAGTTTTGTATTTTGGTTATTCCCAGTGACCTGAAACTAAACAGGTTGTTCATTCACCTCCCGCCAACCATCTGGCTCAGTAATTGATCTCTGACTGTCTGGTTGGTTTTTAAGAGAACAAGATTGAAATTTCCCTCTTCCTTTAAATATGCAGCAAGAATTAGTTGGAAACACAAATCAAATCTCCTATGCACTGACGAGAGAGTAAGGAAACAAGATTAACTGCTAAAAATGTCTCTCTGTCTTATCTTTGGGTTTAATAATTTAGAGCTTGAATTGTTTGCTCAGAAGGCAAACAATATCTTCTGTTGCATATTTTATGACCGTGTATGATTGAGAGCAGCAAGCCAACAGACAAACTGTTGGTGCATAGTTAACGGACTCCCCAGAGAGAAGAGCTTTATTAGGGAAGAAGCCAGCATCAACCCTGACATTCCAGTGCAGAGGCTCAGAAAAGATCAACACATCAGAGTGCATTCTAGAACCTCTTAATTAATTTCCACTGGAATCAGGCCACGTTGCAGTGTACACGGTTCCCAAGCTGTTCCTGCAAATTCCTGTCTCTGATGTTCTCCTTACAAACTGGCCAATTAGGACCAACCCTTCCTTGATAAGTCACCGCAGCCCAGTCCTGTGTAACCAACTGGTTCACGGAATGCACACACCCCTAATCCCCCGTTACGTCAGGATATTCGACACTCTGAATGGAACAGGGAACTTGTTGTTGTCCAATCATGGAAACAGTGCCTGTTGCTGAAGTTCCTTGTCACAAAAGCATAGTGTGATTGTCTCTTTCTCAGGGTTACAGACACTAATACTGATATTAACATTAAACACGAACATGAACACGAACACTAATATTATACTAGGCTAACAGTATAATAACACTAATGTGAATATTAATACTATACAATACTAATGATATTCTGTAAATAAACAATAACAGCTAACATAGAGTGAGCATTTACTATATATTCTAAGCTATGTAAAGTGTTTACTCATTTAATTCCTAAAAACCTGTTTGAAAAAGGGATTATTGCCTTTTTCACTAGCAGACAAAGAAACTGAGGCAGACAGTGGCTAGGTTACTTGTCCAAAGTCAAATAACTGATGAACACAAGAATAAGGATTTGAAAACACGCAGGATGATGAGAGTTCCTCTTCCACCCCGGGGAATTTAAGTTATAACCACAT
The DNA here is from genome assembly GCF_057802395.1 of Ceratotherium simum simum. Taxonomy (NCBI): domain Eukaryota; kingdom Metazoa; phylum Chordata; class Mammalia; order Perissodactyla; family Rhinocerotidae; genus Ceratotherium; species Ceratotherium simum. The sequence goes on from NC_141934.1 coordinate 29,194,940, forward strand.
CACACCGACAGACTTCTAGGAAATGCTGTAACAGGACCACTCCTACTGAGGAGCATTGGAACTTCTTTCAACGGCATTAGGACCCCACCTCCCACCTCCAAATTGCGCCGCCGACCTAATGCCGGAGGACCAGCGGGGGAGGAAGGTGACAGTGATAGGGCTCGCCCTGCTGTGGAGCGCACAGTCAGGCTGTTCCTGTCTCTCTTTCCACCAGCACACGTTCCAGAGTATCATGTATATCAGGGCTGGCAAACTATATATAGCCCAAGGGCCAAATCAGGCCTTTCTCTGTTTTTGTACAGAAAGTTCTACTGGAACACAGCACATTCATTCGTTTCCAGATTATCTATGGAGCTTCAGTGTCACCATGGCTGAGTTGAGCAGTTGGGCCAGAGATCACGTGCTGCCAAAGCCAGAGATACTGACTCTCTGACCGCTGTCTGATCCACAATTCCCTCCCTGAATATCCACATCCCTTCACCTCCCCTTCCTCCCATGGTTCTGAAGTCTATTCCACTTACTAGAAATAGGTTTCTAATATTTCTGAAGCTTCTAGAAAGCCTGTGGATAAAAGGCACAGACAACTCAACTCAAACTGGCTTCAACCACAAAGAAAATGTTAGTGCTTTCTGTAACTGAAAAGTTCAGATTTACACTGGCTTTAGACGGGGAAGGAGCTCGAGATTCCTGACGTCTTCTGGTCTCTCTGTGGCTGGGCCATGAGTCAGGGCAATCCTCCAGAGGAGAATCCAGATAGTCTTGCTGCCAAAGTGGAAACAGATGCTGGAGAGCAACCAATACAAATCGTCTACTCTTACTTCCCCATTTGCCGATTCCAAGGACTGTCCTTGTTTCTTGGGCTTCTTCTTACTGGTGACTCTGTGATCGCCTCTCTTCCTGGTCTTGACCCATGACCTTACCTGGATTAACCCTTTCTATCTCAGGGCGTTGTATCAAGAGTAGAGTGCCATGATTGAGGGTATGGACTCAGGAGCCGTGCTGCGTTCTTATCCCACCAGTATTGGTGGGGTGTTGGGAAAGCTACTTAAATTCTCTGTGTCTTAGTTTATTTGTAGAATGTGGATCTTAATATTATTTATTTCGGGGGATTTGTGTGAAATCTAAATGACTGAATATGTGATAATACTTACACATTTGTATGCAACCACATATATATCTAGCACATTGTAAATACCATATATCTGTTAATTATTGTATCTGTTGATTAATAAGACCATTATTCTTTCATAGTTATTTTTTTCCCTTACCCTAAGAAAGTCATTCCCAAGTTTCTGTCGTTAACATGCTTCTTGTAATTTCACTGTTCTCCTTAAGTGAACTCACTTTTACTCAAACAATTATAGCAATAATGACATAACAATAAAATTATTAGCAGACAACGTGGTGTGCTTGCAATACACCTGTTCTAAACGTTTTGAATGCATTAACATATTTGTTGACAAAGCTCTCTCCCCGAAGGATACTGATAGGCCAGTGGTTCTTAAGTGTGGTCCCCAGTCCAGCTGCACAAATATCACCAGGAATTGGTTAGAAATACAAATTCTTGGGCCCCCTACCATATACACCAAATTAGAAGCATTGGGTGGTGTTCACAAGCCTTGGTGTAGTAAGCTACCCTGAGCCTCAGCCCTTCTGGGAATTTGATGCACATACGCTTTGAGGACCATTGTGATGAGATATCCCCATTGGAGAACATCTGCACCAAACCGAGTGTGACAAAGGCAGGTGTCTACAAGACCCAGACAGGTAATTCGAGTGAACAGACTGGGCCAGGAATAAGAAAAATAACAAGACACGATCAATGATAGATGACTCGTGACCCCCCCCTCAGTGTTGAGACAAGCAGCAGAGGAAGGGACGAAGGTAAACTGGAGGATGAATCCCACCTGAACCCGCAACCCCTACCCCTCTCCAATCTACGTTACAGGCGGCAACGTGGGGCCACAGTGGGCAGATGTTTCCGATTTTTCAAGATACAAGCCCAGATTTTCAGATGAAAGCCTTTGATTTTTCAACAATTAATTTCAGTTTAAACATAGTTCAAACCACATCCTGTGGACAATTGAAGTGTCATCCATGGCACAGATTCGGCCCATGAAAGTAAGTTTCTGATTTCTGACCTAGACTGTGCAAGTCCCCGGAAGGAAGGGCCTGTCTTAGTGATTATTTTTACCCAGTGTGTGTGGCTGTGGAGGTACAAATTGATGTCCGCTGAATAAATGAGTGAATGAATGAATGAACTAACACTGGCACTATCCAGCTCTTTGTTAAACATGTCAATCGTCTCCAGTGCAACAACTTGTTTAATTGATCAAAATTTAGATGTGGTGACTTCTCGGGGACGTTTCTTTCCAAGATAGCAGCGGCTGTGTCTCAGGCGGTGGCTGAGAGTGTGTTAAGAGGTTTCCTGGAGACACACTGAACCTTCTTCAGTTTGGATGGCACCAGGCCAGACTGCAGCCTTCATGTGAGGGGAGCAAAGTTCACATAATTGCCTTAGACGGCTTCTCAGAAACTTGGTAAAATTGAGAACGCCTCTTGCACCTATCCTAAGAAACTTTTCAAAAGCCCATTCTGAAAAGTCTCGAATGGCTTCGCCTTCACGAAGATAAATAGACTCCACCTACCTTCAACACTTCAGCAAGCAACTCACACCAAACTGAAGTTGTCTCTCTCTTGCAGGTAACATACATCCCTCAGAAATGTCCATCACAACACACAGTGACACATGCACAACAGAAAGAGCAGGGCGGTGCTCTCCCAGTACAGACAGGAACTCTTCCCCGGGAAACATAAATATCACCCCAGAACTCAATCGCTGATCTGTCAGGCCTCTCAGAAAAGACATCCACCTCGCGACCAAATGGAAATATTTTTCCCGATGGGATCGTCATTTAAAATTAATATTGAAATAAGCAACAGTGTTTTCGTTACCATCAGTTCCTTTCTAACAAGGCAGAATTACACATTGAATTAAATGACTTCAATCTCAACGTGGCTTTGTGGCACTGCGCATTTTTCAGCAACAAGCCGAGAATGCTGAACCATTGATCAAACTGTGTAATCTCAGAATGACGCGTGGAGGAAAAAAACTGGCCTCTGAGCTGGGAGTTGTAGCTATTACTGTCAATTACAGTTTCTGCCCAGAAACATGAAGCGATTTTATCCTTGCTGGCTGCTGCTTCCCTCAATACATTCTTGTAAGAACTGGGAATACAAACTCTGGACATGAAAGGAGTCCATTACAAACGCCTGCCTAGGCTGAAATGCTGCCCCGAAGTTCAAGAGCTGGACCCCACTGGAGATAAAATTATTGAGATCAGTTGGTGTAGAAATGACAATAGGTGTTTTTCTCACTAACCTCTACTAAGGAAACAGCTAGATCTCTCAGGGCAGGAATTATTTCTTGGAAACTTTTGTGGAAGGTTCCTGTGCCTGGCACAATAGAGGATTCCTAAGTCTGGGCCATCCTGGAGTTGGGGGGAGTCTGGAGGGGTATCCCCAGGGAAGGATTTTGAGAAGCAGGAGCACAGCCCTGCAGAATCTGGATGACACTTCAGGCTTGGTGGCTCTCATGTGCTAAATGTGCACACAGGATGCCCACAAAGGTACTCAACGGCATGTCCCATCATACCAGCTTGGAAACATAATGACATCGAAAAGACCACATATTGTAGGATTCCATTTATATGAAATGTCCAGAAAAGGCAAACCTATAGACGGAAAGTAAGTGTGTGATAGCCTGGGGCTGGAGGTGGGAATGGAGATGGACTCAAAGGCTCACAGGGATCTTTTTGGGGCGAGGGATGTGTTTTAAAGTTGGATTGTGGTGATGGTTACACAACTCCGTAAATACACTAAAAGTCATTGAATTGTATAAAGCTCTTAAAAAAGAATGACTTTGAGGACTCTGTCATCCATCCACTGTCCCTCCATATAAACATCCCTCCAACGATATGAGTACCCCAAATTATGTAAGAATTTCTATCACCAAGTAGAATGGGAGACTCAGAATAGAAAGTAACTTTTATTATGAAAATTAGAGGTACCATTTGTTACCCATTAGATTGGTGCAAACTGGGATGTTTGACAATATTAAAGACAGCAAAAATGAGAAAATGGTATTCTAGTGTAAGGTTGGTGGAGTGGTGAGTTATTAAAGCCACTTTGGAGAGGAATTTGGCAGTATTTGGTAAAACCGAAAATATTCATAACCTAGACTCAATAGCTCTCTAGTTTATATGTGAGAGACTCTTTTTTATGTACTCGTGGAGACATGTACAAGGATGTTCACTGCAGTAACGTTTATCCAGTGGAAAAAAGAAAACAACAAAAATGTCCAAATACGCAAATGTGCAAAATGATATATTATAAAGTGAAATACAGTGGAGTAGTTAAAGGAAAATAAGCTACTGCATATTGGTATATATATATGGTATATATATATGGTATATTTGTATTGTGTATGTGTATATATATATGAATACAGGTATGGATAAATCTTGAAAACAAATTCAGTGAAAGAAAAATTTGCAGAATGATATGTTCAGTATCATTATTTATGTAAAATGAAAATAAATATTCATTTACACAAAATTCAAAGACACACACCAGACTAAAGGCAGAAGTGTGTAATGAGACGGTGGGGAAAGGGATGGGATGGGAGGTGGCAGTGGTAGCAGGGACTGCTAATTGCCTCCTACCTTTCATTTCCCCTTCTCTCTCTCTTTTAATCAGAAAAACCTCTGATTGGGAAATTGGGTGTATGGCCCACTATATTCACAACGTACCATGTGGTGAGGGGCAGACATATGATTAAGTTCTTCCCAGGGGAAGATGAGAAAAAAATCATTTGTGCAATTTAAAGGTCATATCCATAAGTGGAATTTGCTTGTTGGTCACCTTCTCTTTCCTTTTCCTACTAACTGGAAGGAGGACTTGATGGTGCTGGGCCATTTGTGTCCATGTGGACAGGGGCACCATTCCCGAAGACTGCAGAACAAGATGGAAGGAGCCTGGGTCTTGGACGATTGCATAGACCAGACCTGCCTGCCTTACCTACGTGGCTTAGCAGTTTGGACTTCTATAAGAGAGGTAAATAAGTCTTTCATCTTGTTCACATTGCTAATGATTCTTCCCTAAATCACCTACACTCTCCTTTCTACATAATGTCATAGTTAAAGATTACTTTATCACTGAACATTCTTATTTCTTAACAAATCCAAGAGCAAATATGATAGAACCATATTGTTAATTTTTATAGAGGTAAGATTTATCTATGTAGTTATTTCTATATCTCTGTTATTTTCTGTGCTTTCTTGAAACTTTTAAATTTATCCAAGGAAATATAAAGACAGTCACATTGCTTGTATGCCCAAAATTGTGATTTACAGTTTATTTCCACTAGGGATACATCACACAAACACTCTTATTGGTTTGTAGGCGAATCTATTTAATGTCTCATAGCTTCTCCCAAGCCCTGAGCAGGAAAAAACCTTATAGGAATATTGACAATATTCTCCTAGATTTTTAGTTCAAAGATGTATATAGAGCCCATATTCTACTCTCAGCAGCACACCTCTCAGTATAGAAAATGCAATGGATCTTTATTAACCTCCTCAAATGGCCTTTTATAAACCCCTCTTTGCCTTGTGAGTTTTCAGAAGAGTCTTGCTTGTCTGGGAGATGGAATTTGCCATCACTCATCAAGTATGTGGTTGTCACTTGGGGTCAGTGACTAGACTTAATTGTGTTCTTGATGAACAGGGGTCTTGACAACTGTGCTGATCCTTAATCGTGTTATGCATTTAACCTTTCCAACGAACACCATAAACCGTAATGAAATATAGCCCTGGAAGGCAATCAGAGGGGTGTCCATCAAAAATTTGATTTAACACTTTCTTGTTTTTGTTCAAACGATTACTTGAAGACTATCTTGGGACTGACAATAAGCAGAGAAAAGACACTGGGCGTAGGGAATTTAGGAAAACTGGAGTGACAATATCTTCCTCAGTGGCTGGGAATGTGTCTGACAAAATCAGTGATCATTATTGGGTGGATGGATGATTTTCACAAATAATTCCACTATCCTCTCTCTGCCATCACTTGTGTTTCCAGAAATTGCCTAGAACTGGAAGTAAAGCTTGAGAGTAGTACCCAGTCTTGAGAATTCACTTCAGCTTTGGCCATACCGAGCTTTACTTTGGTCCATCTCAGGTTGTGGAGCCTGAAGGCTTCCAAGAAAGCGAGAGCTAACCCACAGATGTGGAGTCGACAGCCCTGCAACCAGCAACTTGTACTTAGGGCCAAAGCTCTGGCTCCTACATGGGAAGGTCCTGGCGAAACAGGTGTATTAGTACCTGAAGGTCATAGGAGATGAGCGGAGAGAGAAGTGAGGAGACACCTGCAATTACAAGCGAGGCTCAGAGTGCAGAAGAGGGAAAGAGACAAGCACAGAGGTTGGTGGGAACCAACACGCAAGGCCCAAACTCCAAAATTACTATCCAGACGCAGACGAGTTAGTCAAGAGAGCATTTGAACTTGCAACTGATACTGCAAATCCTAGTCCTGCCAATGAGTTAGCACGGCCCGCACCCCTCTTCACGTGGACAGCCACCCTTGGCTGTTTTGACAGTGAAAACCATCCCTTCTGGACCTCCAAGAGAGAACAAATGAACCTTCCAACTGACTCAACGCTGATGTTTTCAAATCAGTACGAAGGAAAAGGAGTTGTATAATTATTTTCTTGATGAAAAATTCTTAGGGAAAATATATACTCTTTCTGCCAAGTTAAATATATAATATTTTTTGAATTAACTATCAATTGTTCCTTTTGAGTGGGAAAGCTACCAATATCTTTGTGGGGAAAACGTGAGTCACATCTTGTTGGTCATTTAGAAGGTATTCAATGATGAAAAAATATAGCATCATCTATCCTGGTCTGACTTTGCAAACGTGAACGAAGTTGCACTCACGTGTTTAAGTCCTCTTACGAGCTTTCTCCGTTTACGGACCTGCAGTGATGACTGTCCCACTTCATCGCACCGCTGAGGTTTTCTCTGAACCCCAGGGTCAGTTTTATTTCTCTGCACCGAGTCTGGTCATGAGGAAGCTGCATGATTTTTGGCTGCAGCATCTCGTTTTGACCCTGTCACTGCTCCACCATCACACAGTTACAGGACAGCCCGGTGCGCCAGCATCGTTATAAGATGTGCTTCACACACAATGACTCATTTAATCTTCATACTAACCATATGAGGAAGGTAGGTCATGCTCCACTTTACAAACGAGCAAGTCAAGGCACAGAGAGGTTAGAGGCTCCTCCAGGGTCACACAGGAATGTGCTGGGATTGGAGCCCAGCCCTCTGGTTCCAGTCTGCGTCCCTCCTCTCTGCTCCTCGACTTGCTCTGTTCTGCTGCCTCCTCACTCTCGGGGTCCAGCACAGGCCTTGTGCTCTCTAGGCACTCGGCCATGTTTAAGCGTATCCAGCTAGGTCAGCCTGTGGAACGACACGCTTCCTTTTCTCTCGATGCATCCACTGGTTCTGAGAGTGGGTGTCCAAGTCACCGCGCAGGCCGGGGAGGCGGACAGAGGGGAATGAGTTCACAGTGAAGCCCAGCCATCGAGCCTGCGTTCCATCCATTTCCACAGCCCAAAGTCTCCAAGAGGCAGGATGCAACTCCGCAGGCTGCCTGGGGGAAGTGCTGCTTGACTACTCAAGTTCCCCATGTCTACATTTATGATCTGCTTTCAGAATTTGTTGCTGTTCTTGTTTGTCCAGAGAATGACAAAAAGAGAAAGATGGGAAACCCTTCAGGGCATGTTGATTATCAACTTCAAACAGCTTTCCTAGAAGCACGCCCTTAAGGCTTCATAAGAGAAATCAAACTCAAGTTCTGTGGAGAATCCTACATTTGTTTGAGCCTGTACAGCTGTGGCTCAATGGCATCTCCACTGGGGGGCTACAATGGTCCCTCAGAGTCCCTCCGGAAAGGTGCCGGGGGAGGCAGGGGTCACCACGTATTACATATTACACATCTATGAGGCATCCTAACTTGGATGCTCAACCAGAAATGTTAAATCTCAGCTAATCAACAAGCCCCAGCCCTTTGGTTCCAGGATGTGACATGGCTAATCCATTTTATTTTTCAACTTACGGGGTAGAGAAATTCTTTCTTTCCCACTGGCCGTGACGCTGACAGCATGGGTGGAGAATCTGGTGGGACAGCTGTGTCTTGCAACAAAGAAAGAGCCCGTCTAAGACAGAAGAGCAGAGAGACTGGGGATCTTCTCTAGGGGTATTTCTTGCAGCACCTAGAATCAGCCTTATTTCGGAACTTCCACTTAGATAAACCAATGAATTCTCCTGTGTTTTACTAGTTTGGGTTGCATTTTCACTCATGGGCTATCAAAGAAGACCCATCTGATAGAAACAATGATCAGGGTTGTGGTAGGACCTTTATAAATCCAAACTCAGTGCTAAATACAAATTACTAAAGGACTTTGTTATAAATAAATGATAGTTTCCACCTAGAAGGTCCTTCCAAACCAACTCACTACCCAAGGGATAAAGGTCTCATCACTTGAGCAATTTTATTGCTCGCTATCAAAGAATCCTCAGGCAGGGCTACTGCTGCAGCTCAGTGAGATTAGGACATTCATCCGAATGCTGGAAAGTAGCAAGCGGCTTTAGAAAATGCTCTCGGGCACGTCTCTCTTTGGAGAATCGAGACACATGCTTAGAATACCTGCATATCTCCCTGAAAGAAGAAAATAGAGCAAGAACCAAATTCACGAAACAGATGTTAGTAGTGACTGTAGAGCTTTCAAGTGGAGTGAGCCATCTCAAATAGAAAACTGCATTAATGCATTTAAAATGGATTTTGACCTGCAAAAATTCAGCTCACACATAACGTTTGAGGAACACATCCATTGTGGAAAGCGCAACGCACTTGTAATGGGAAAAAAATCAGACCGAAGCAACGACCTCTCCAGAACAATTTATTCATGTTCATTAATGTGTCCAATTACCATTTACTGAGCATCTACTGTGTGTCGGGTGAGCCTATAGCAACTGCACACACAGAGGAAAAGGAGAGAGATAAGGTCCCTGATATAGGCATTCTGTTGAGCAGTATGGGGTTAGAAAAATTTTTTAGAAACATAAATTCATGACAATGGTTCATGTTACGAAGAGGATGGAGAGTAAGGAGGACATTAATTAGAATGGTTGGTCAGGGAAGGCTCTCTCGGAGGTCACATTCGAGCAAAGATCTGAACGAAGGAGGGAGCAAGCCAGGGGACATCAAAGAGAAACTGTTCCAGGCAGGGGGAAGGGCAAGAGCAAAGGCCCTGAGGTTGGCGTGTGCTGGGCATGTCTGAGGGACAGCAGAGATGCCTGTGTGTGTGGAAAGAGCTGAGCAAAGAGGCCAGGGGGTCAGAGAGAAAACGGGCCAGAAACTGGATGGCCTTTGGCCTTGATAAAGACATTACATTTTATTCTGAGTGACATGGGAAGTCACTGGAAGTTCTTTAGCAGACAGAGGCTGCCTGACTTGCACAGTAAAAACAGCATTCATTTTATAAAATGTAAAACAGGATGTAACATAAGAATAAAGGTATAATAATCTAAGAGCAGGAACCTGGTGGAAATATGAAGGAAATGGGGACAAGACTTCTCAATGTGTATCTTTTCATATCATTGTGCATTTTGAAAAACTTAAATGTATTTAGTTACTGAAAAAAACATAAATAAGAGAATCTCCTGGCTGCTGTGTGACGAGGGCAGAAGCAAGGAGTGGTGTTGGGGGGACAGACAAGCATCAGATTCAGGATTACTTCTGAGAGCAGACCCAAAGGCATTTGTGGATGGTTTCGAGGCGGGTATGAGTCAAAGAGGAGTCAAGGATGGCTCCTTCCAAGACTGCCATGTTTCTTTAAGAAGATGATCCCTCTCCCCCATGCCCCCCTCCCATAGTTCATCATTGTGAGGGATACAGAATATTTAAGTGACTTCCCTTGAATCTTAAAAAGAGAGAAAAAAACAAGATTTTATGAACCGTACCAGATATTTTTCTTTAGTAATATTTTTTCTTCTGAAGGGGAAATCTCAACCAGGTTCTCACTCATTTCTTTGATAATAGGGTGTTAGAGAAATTAATTAAAATGCCCAAACTGCCATAAAACCCAATTCATTAATGCACTCAGAAACCTCATTAAAAAAGAGAAGTATCCTTCATACATATACATACTTTTTCATAATGTTTACATAAAAATGAAATTTCATACATGTCAAGACTTTAGTCAGGTATTTATATTTTAGAGTAATTCAATTTTAGCTTCACAACATTTACTTCTTGAAAACAGTGCCTGTTTATAAGCTTTAACTGAAAGTGAATTAGGAACAGAGTTTTTTAAGCAGGCTTCAATACATATTTTTACAAAATACACACACACATCCACAAGTATTTATGCATACAACACACACACTTATATACATGAGTGTGTGCAGATGTATATATGTACATGTGTGTATATTCATGCACATTTATATATACATATGTCCACACACATGTGCACACACACACTGCATACTGGGCGTGCACATGAACTTTCAGTAATGGGATGACAGAGATTGGGTTGCTCATATGCCTCACAGGTTGTGTGTTGTATAACTAGACTCCAGTGTGGATGAAAGCCCTGTACCCAGCCCGAAATGTCTGACGTGGGACCACTACTCCCAGTGGTAGTGCCCCTGGATATAGACACAGAACATATGAGTTCTGTTTCCAGCCCCTTAATTTTTCTTCTTGTTTTCTTTCTCTCTGCCTCCAACACACCCTGCATGTTAATGACAGGTTAATTTTCTTTTAACAATGGTCCCTATTAGATAAAGCAGAAGTCCCCTCGATCAAAGAAAATCTGCTGCAGGAAAAGACATCTTGAAGTGAATCTTCTTAAATCAGGGCTCAAAATTTCAAAATCAACAATGAAAAAAAAAATTTAAAGGTTTGATTAAGACTTGAACTACGAATCTAAAATTACTAAAGTAAGTTTGCTTCATATCACTTCAGCAAATTTTGGTTATAATTGCAACTATGGACTAATTGTTAGAAAAAACGAAGAATGCAGGCCAAGTCCTTCTCTAGTTGATATAATGTATACAGAGGTTAAAAATGCTAACTTGTTGAATAGAAGCCTTTAAAAAGCAACACAAGTCTTATAACGCTCTCCCAGTGCTTCATCTATGAGAATTCTGGAATCCGTAAACATTGGAAGTGGCCCTCACCTCTGTCAGCCTCTGAGAAGCTCAGGGGAAAAGGCATAACACTGAGCTTTAAATTTATGTATCTATTTTATTAGATGGCATATAAACAATATCTAAACAACCAGGGTGGAATGTTTTGAAATGTCATCTTTTTTTGTGTGTGTGTGTGAGGAAGATCAGCCCTGAGCTAACATCCGTGCTAATCCTCCTCTTTTTGCTGAGGAAGACCAGCTCTGAGCTAACATCTATTGCCAATCCTCCTCCTTTTTTTCCCCAAAGCCCCAGTAGATAGTTGTATGTCATAGTTGCACATCTTTCTAGTTGCTGTATGTGGGACGCGGCCTCAGCATGGCCGGAGAAGCGGTGCGTCGGTGCACGCTCGGGATCTGAACCCGGGCCGCCAGTAGCGGAGCGCGCGCACTTAACCGCTAAGCCACGGGGCCCGAAATGTCATCTTTAATAGATGCTGAATTATTACAATACTTGAGTTTGTTTCTGGATTTTAAAGATCTGTGCCAGCGACCTGTCTTTCCCAGAGAAACCTTCCCTGGCGACCCAACTTAATACAGGGTTCTCCTCGCCCAGAGAAGTTTCCCTTCCCAAGACACTGGTCGATTTTTACCAGCACTCTTATGCATTTCCCCCCTGTGTTCTCAGAGAGAACTCAGAGGATCTCGCCTCTCTTGCTGATTGTTGGCGCTGGGACAGTGCCTGACGCAGAGCGGGCCGTCCATCTCTACTCCCTGCGTATGAATTTTTCTCTTCCTTCCACCGCATCATCATAAGCCTGTAGCTTTATAATCTATCTGGAGGATGTGTCTTCCTTCATTACTTCTCGTTCATAAAGTATTTTGGCTATTTTAAGCATTTTTTCTTCTAGAGGAACTTGAACATTATTTTGTTATTTTTCTGAACACCCTGTTAGGATTTTAAGAAGCATTAATATTGCATTTATAGATTAATTTGTGGTGAATCACTACTCTTTGGTATTAGCTTTTTAAATTTATCCTCTAGGAATATGGAATGCCATCAAGTCTTGTTTTTTATCCCTTAGTAAAGTTTGGGAATTGTCTCGATATTGTCCCCAAACAGTTGTTCTTGAGTTTATTCTTGGGTACTCTGAATTTTCACACAAGGCAGTTTAATGCCATTAAGAGAAGTTGAGAGGAAAAATAAGAAAGTATGCTCTAAGTCAGTGGCTCCTAACTTTTTTGGGCCATGAATGTCTTTAGAATATGATGAAGTTGATGACATTTATGAACTCTCTGTACACATAAATGTGTGTATATAAATGTGTGTGTACGTGTGTACATATGTATACACACAGGAACACATATACCGTGTCAGAGCCTCATGGATTCCATGCCCGTTCGTGGACCACAAGTTAGGTAAACCTTCTGTAATGACTTTTTTTTTTTTTTTTAATTTTTTGTTTATTGCAGTAACATTGGTTTATAACATTGTAAAAATTTCAGGTGTACATCATTGTACTTCTATTTCTGCATAGATTACATCATGTTCACCACCAAAATACTAATTACAACCCATCACCACACACATGTACCCAATTATCCCTTTCACCCTCCTCCCTCCCCCCTTCCCCTCTGGTAACCACCAATCCAATCTCTGTCTCTATGTGTTTGTTTATTGTTGTTATTATCTACTACTTAATGAAGGAAATCATACGGTATTTGACCTTTTTAAATAGAGAGACTGATACCTATTCAGAAAGAAATCCACTTTTATTCAAAGTGATCATTACATAGGTATGTCCATATCCCAACTTATACCTCTCTTGGGAAAAAAGAAAGAGCAAGGAACAGAGGAAAATTAAGGTCGCAAGTCTGTCTGCCTGACTCTTATACAGACACTATGTTCCCACTCACGTGCGTGCACACACACACACACACACACAGACATAGAAGAGGACAAGCCAATCAAATGTGACAACATGAATATTTTACTGGATCCTCTTGGGAAAACATAAAAGCTTTCTATGTCTTTAGCCACCTCCATTCCAGCAACAAAAACACTATGTAAGAGAAATTTTCATCCTGTGGATGCTGAGAACCTGGCAGGTGAATCACTGGCATGAATTATGAATTACCACTTCCGGCAATGTGGGAAACTAATTTGTCACCAACATTAGGAAACTCTCCCGTATTGTTCTAACTTCTATAAAATAAATAGAGGCATTGCCTTACATATGGAGTGTGAAAACGCTGGGTATCTGTAAATAGTAAATACACATATTTGAACACTGTGTTATTTCATATTCATATGTTATGGGACTCAGACTGTGGAGCTTAATAATGCATACAAAATAGTCAACACCACGCACTCAGTGTAATTTGTGCACAAAAATACAACTCAAATGCCTGAATGGTCAAGAGAGTGGAGCACGTTTATAAATGCACAGAAGAAAAATGAGTGTTGTAAAATCTGTCAGCCTGGTCATGCTGCAGGAGGCTCACATGCTTTTAGAATAAATTTTCGTTTTTTATACATTTTTATTTTTTTAATAGTTTTATAATGAACATTCACATAACAAAAATCATAATCAGAAAAAGCAAGACAGTTATTTCTATCTCGAGAGAAAAAGGCAAACTACCACAATAGGATAGAAATTAATTTGAATGGGCTAGATTAATCCTACAAAAAAAAAATCTATGTATAATTAGATCACTGACCAATGTTCCAGGAATAGAGCCAGCCGTACCAGCACCACCATTGTTTTCTCGGGATACAGCCTTTAATTTAAGGAGGTTACTACCACCCATGCAGTGAGCCCACGCATCAGCTGAGTGCACTGTGCTTCAAGGTGGGAAGAATTGTTGAAAAGATTCTAGGGCTGTTGCCCTGGGAATTGATTGACAGCTATACAAGGGGCACAGCAGCCCAGATCCAAGTCCAGTCTGGGTGAAACCACATTTGTTTATTGCAGTAACATTGGTTTATAACATTGTAAAAATTTCAGGTGTACATCATTGTACTTCTATTTCTGCATGGACTACATCATGTTCACCACCAAAATACTAATTACAACCCATCACCACACACATGTACCGAATTATCCCTTTCACCCTCCTCCCTCCCCCCTTCCCCTCTGGTAACCACCAATCCAATCTCTGTCCCTATGTGTTTGTTTATTGTTGTTATTATCTACTACTTAATGAAGGAAATCATACGGTATTTGACCTTCTCCCTCTGACTTATTTGGGTGAAACCACATTTGGAAAGGACTGTTGCATAGCTGGTTCTAAATCACACTTTTCATGTACTCAGATGCATCATTAGCAATACCGGCTCCTCCTAATAAAGATGCTGATGAATGTGTTATGATTAAAGGGGACATTCCTTAACATTTCCCATCACTTTGCAGGGGTTTTATGTCCTCTAATCCTTTCATTACCTGGTTGGATAGCCTATCATCCTTGTTTTTAGACGGGGATACCAAGATGTGGAGAGTCTATGTATAGAAACTCACCCCAAATATACATTGATTCTCTCATTTTCCGAATGAGAATATTCCTGCAATTTTTTTATCGCCAGATTGGATACACCAGCCCTTAGGGATATAAATGAACTCATCAAATACTCTCTCAACAATTACACTAACATCTTTTAAGTTACACAATATCCATGGTGACCTACTGATTTAGAAATATTTTTTTCCATGCTCACATCTTATGAATAATTTTGTACAAACTTTCCACGTGCTTTTTCAATGTAGCTGTCTCGATCACAGACGTCATTTTTGGAGCACGTGACTGTCACTCCCATAGAAGTAGTTTGAGGACGTGTGTAACCACCCACGATGTTGACACCTTAAGTTTTACTCCAAATCAGGACAACTCATGCATATAGTATTTGGACAGCTTGTTTTCTCATTTATTCTGTACGTGTGTATTCATGAGTCTTAAAAAGCAACCGCTTAATGTATTGCTTTTTAGACTAAATCTTATAAATTGTGTTTCCATCCCTGAGGTCATTTCCTCAAGAATAGTGACTCTTTCTTAAATTTCACAGTTGCCCTTATTTTGTTTAAAGTCACTTCTGATTTAACCTCTGTAAACATCTAAAACTAGCACAGATCGAGTGAGGTTAGCTGACATGTCTTCCCCACATGGTTATCAGCAGGTAAACAAGAGGGTTTCCTACGCTCGCCCCTTTCCATGAGCTCTGGGGATGATTCTACCGAATAATATTTCTATTGAAAATCTGTTACAAGCACGCAGGGCTACAGCATTTTTCCCATAAGCAATTATACTCAGCACGATGTAATCCTTTCCCCTACTGCTGTTTCAAAAGTTACATGCTTAAAAAATGTCATTTTGGAATGTGTTCAAAATCAAATGTCATAATGTAAGAAACTTCTTAAGGACTTCAGTATAAGAATTCTCCCTCTTTTCTGAAGGATAATTTTTTGAGAAAAACTCGCCTTACTGTTTATGTAAATGTCAGAGACATGAATTAACCCTAGACTTCTGACTCCAAAAACTTATGTTTTTCCCATCACATTACAAGGGAATTCACAAATTCACATTCCTCCCCACTCCACTCCATACCTTGCTACAGGCCATCCCTCCTGGGATTCCAGTAACTTCATGTTATGCATCCCTTCAGGGAGCTAAAATAGCCCCTTGTTGCCTTTTCTGTGAAACCCAAGTGCCTCTGTCTAGTTTGCAAAATCTTCTGTAAGGAAGTCGCACGCTACGAGTATAAACAGAGCAAAGATTTCTTCTTGATGGGGACCATTCATTATGTAGATTTTTGAATTTTAGTATTCCTAGGAAAGTCACTGTCAGGTTCTAATTGCTTCATTAGAGCATAAACCCTCATCTAAATAGAAATATAGACTCGTCTACCCTGTTCTTTCTGAGGAACCGCCGTCCAATAGAACTTGCTCTCATAGTGGACGTGTTCCATGTTTGCACTGTCCAGGATGGCAGCCATTAGCCACATGTGGCTGTCGAGCACTGGAAATGTGGCCAGTGCGACTCAAGGGCTGAACTTTTAATTTTATTTAATTTTAATTTAAATAGCCGCAGGCGGCCAGTGGTGTCCATACTGGACAGCGTATTGTGAGAGTTTACTTCCATGAAACAACAGCGAGAAGGAAGAAAAGCAGGATGGTATAGATTTTAAAATACTTGGTTTATTTATACTGGACCTAATACTAGTCCTAACAATGCAGGGGAATGAACAATGCCAGAGACCTTACCCAAGGGGCCCTCAAGCGAACAGGCTCACTATACTCCTTTATTTACATATTCTCACACTTTTTTTTCAAGATCTCCCAATCCTTTTCCTAATTCCTCTTCCCAGGTGGAGTTCACAAAACAGTTGTCACTGTCTCTAATTACTGTTTGTATCACCTGAATCTAATTGCATTGTTTGTGATGTAATTAGCATGAGCAAGGTCCAACACTGGGGCGCATCAAAATGAAACCTGTGCAGCTCAATTTAGGCAGATCTGTCTTCTAATTGGTGAAACCCCACACATCTTTTACTATTACAAACAGTCCTGTAACAAATAGTCTTGTGCGTATACATCTTTTCACATATCTGGCAGTATGCACTGGAGAGAGATCTCTTGACACAGAATTGCTGGTCAAAGAGCAAATGCATATATAATAGTTGGGATATTGTCAAATTCTCTTCCACAGAGGTTGTGCCATTTTTTATTCATCAGAAATGTAAGAGTGTTTATTTACTTGCAGCGATGCCAATAGAGAATGCTGTGAAACTTCTGGTCTTTTATTAATCCTTGCGGGGAGACACGGTATCTCAGAATACTTTTAATTTGCATTTCCCTTTTTATGAGCAAGATTGAGCATATTTTTATACAGGTAAGGTCCATTTGCTTCGATTTTCTGCAAACTGTTTATGCCTGTGACCATTTTTCTATAAGGCCATTAATCTTTTTTCTTCTCTTGTTTTAAAAACTCCTTCTAGGGATAAGGTTGAATCTATCTTATAACTCACAGATATTTTCTACAGTTTGTTATTTTCTGCTTCTTATGTTTTTTACCCCATGCGTAGAATGGTTTACATAATTCTATTTATCTATCTTTTTCTTTCCGAATTTTGAGTGCTAGAAGAATTTTCCTCAGTTTCAGGTTATAGAGGAATTCATCCATATTGTCTTCTAATACTTGTATTTATTGTTTCATTTTTACATTGAAATCTCTGATTCATTTCTTATTTGCCTTGGGATGATGTGTGAATAGTAAACCCAATACGGCTTATCCCGCTATTCTAACATCTCTTACTAAAACACCCAGCTTCTCTCCCCTGATGCGTGAGGCTACCTTCTTCTTACACTAAATTTCAGTATGTTAGTGAGTTTTTAAAAAATTTTCTACTATCTTCTACTGGTTTATCTCAGTATTCATGTTGTGTGTTCATAACTCTTTTCATTTCTTTCCTATATTTTATACGGTACCTTGACAGGGTAGGATGTAATATGTGTATTTAATCTTCCCTCTTAAACTAGAATTACCACATAAGGAGTTGACAAAAATACAGTACTTTCATAAACCATCTTTTTTTGTTCATTTGTTTTGAAAATTAGTCTCTTATCAATAACCTACATTGGAACAATTAGCCAAAATATCAGAAGCTCCCATTTCAAAGCCATTCTAAATACATATATATATATTTATATATATCATATATATATATATTTCTGTTGTTAAAATTTTCGAAAACATTCATTGCTTTTGCACAGTCCAAACTCCTGTTTTTAAGAAAATACGACTGGACTCTCTCCCCAAAGCATGAATGGCTTGAATAAATTGACTTGTTTATTCAGGAACCCTCCGTGGAAGGCATTGTTAGTGGCCTATCCAAAATCCATTTTCCCTTTTTCCCCTTATTAAAAGAACCTTAATTTTGTTTGGGTTGGCGGCGATCCTAGCCTTAATAAACATAAGCAACTACTCCCCTTGCACTGAGGGTGGCCGGGGCACAGTTCCGCCTAGTATTTTAAAACGCAGGCGTCTGCTGGGGATTCCGAAAACACTTTGCTTTCCTGCTCTGAGTGTTCCCTCTTCTTCCTTGTTATTCCTTCAGAGAAGGAAGGAGAGAGAGGAGCTGTCTGAAGACCAAGAGGAAGAAAGCCGCCCTTTGGGGATGGACAGGTGGAAATACAGAGCCAGTCTCAGACACCAATGATAGTGAGGAGCTGAGGCACCAGTCCTGGACGGTCTTCATCTGGACTCATCTTTTTTGAGAAAAATCTAATCCTCCGTCTGGTTAAATTGCAGTAGTCCAGTTTCTGCCACACAGATTCAAGTAATATCTAAGCAATACATTTCTATGGATATTTGATATTATTAGTTTGAGATGGAAAACTTCTGTACAAATTAAGCTATGCCATTTCCCACAGTTTGGGCATAAAATTCATTTGGGAGGATGGGGTGATTTCCACGCCCTAGGGAAATAAAGCCTACATTAGACAACATTGGGTAAATCTCCTTTTTCAGTAAGCACGTTTCTAGTAACTTTGGTCTATTGAGGATAATAATACATCCCCCAAGGTTTTGAGATCCACAGATATTTATTGCATGTCAAATACTTTGCTAAGTGCAAAATGAACACGGAACTCTCACCTTGACCTTAGAGAGGATACACTCTCTCTGTCTAGGAGACAGACAACCAAGCAATATGGTAAACACTGTATTGGGGTTGTGGACAGTGAGCTATTGAAATACAAGGAAAGGAGTCATTATTCCACCCGTGAAGTCATATGAATGAAGTCTTAGGAACATCTTAGTTGGCCATGAATTAACAATGTCTTATCTCCAATAGCTACTCACAAAATAATTTCTAAATGGAATTAAAATATTGACCATATCACCAGCCAGAACACAGCCTACACGTATCTTTGAGGACTCTGGCACTATAATGCTTTATTATGAAGAATCAAAATCAAGTCACTAGAATTAAACTTGTTTATCTAGCTAACTCCTACTCAGTCTGCATCTGAAAGCCCTCCTTAGTGTAACTCAGGATGCCTTGTTATTCGTTCTCCTTATAGTATAGACTTCTTCTTCTTAGCATTTATTACAATCTAAAATTATGTGTTTGTTTTTGTGTTTATTTTTAATGTCCATTATTCTAACAATACTGAAACCTTCATGAGGAAAGGGAATGGACTGTTTGGCTCATTATTGTCTCCCTAGCACACAGTACGCATTCAACAACCATATGTTAGATAAATGAATGAATGCCAAAGTCGTTGTCAATATGTGATTACCATTTTTTTTAACTTTATTCAGAAGTCACTCCTTCTTTTGCAAATAGATGGTCTGGTTTGACGTAGAAACATTTTTATTTTTATTTTATTCTATTCTATTTACTTTATCTTATTTTTTGTGAGGAAGACTGGCCCTGAGCTAACATCTGTTGCCAATCCTCCTCTTGTTGCTGAGGAAGATTGGCCCTGGGCTAACATCTGTGCCCACCTTCCTCCACTTTATATGTGGGACGCCGCCACAGCATGGCCTGACAAGCTGTGCCAGTCCACGCATGGGATTGAACCCGTGAACCCCAGGCTGCCAAAGCGGAGCACACGCACTTAACCGCTGTGCCATTGGGCCGGCCCCAGAGACCATTTTATTTTTGATAAGGAAATGGCAGGCAGAAATGAAGTTCTATCCTTATAATTTGAAAAATATCTTACACAAGAAACACAAGTGAGTAGACACAGATAGCTAATATTTTTGTGTCTGACCCAATGGAGCAATAACTCATGAGGCATCTGCTGAATTAACTTGAAAGTGTAAATGCATTCACGTTCAGTGGGGTGCATCTCTGGACCTTGTCTACAGTCTTCACGTTCGTGAAGCAGTGAGGTGGTGCCATAGAAGCCGCCTCCTCTGCAACGATGTTCTCCATCTTGTCCTCCAGTAAAGTCATGAAGCACGTTTGGTTGCAGAGAGAGCAAGCAGTGCCAGTCTCTACGGACCATTGATGTTGGTAAATCTGGTGATCAGACATTGACTTTGAGACATTGAGATTGGTGCTGAGATCAACAAGAGCCTGATTCTCCTTTGGGGCGTTCAGACTTGTGCTAGTCTTTGCTAATTGCTGGCCACTCTTGGTTTAGAGCTGGATTCTGTTTGGTTTAAGAAAGTTAATATTTTCCCTCCTCTACTGGGTTGAATAGTGTCTCTCAAATACTCATGTTTACTCAGAACCTCAGAATGTGACCTTATTTGGAAGTAGGGTCTTCACAGTTGTAATTAGTTAAGATGAGGTCATACTATATTTGGGTGGGCCCTAAATCCACTGGCTGGCATCCTTATAAGAAGGTCATATGAAGATGCAGGGACACAGACATGCACGGAGAGAAGCACATGTGATGAAGGAGGTAGAGACTGGAGTGATGCAGCTGCAGCCAAGGAACACCAAGGATTCCTGGCAACACCAGAAGCCAGGAGGAAGCAAAGAGGGATGCTCCCCTAGAGCCTTCAGAGGGAGGTTGGCCCTGCCCACACCTTGACTCCAGACTTCTCGCTGACAGATTTATGAGAGAAGAAATTCCCGTTGTTTGAAGCCACCCAGTTTGTTGTAATTTGTTATAGCCAATTAGGTGCAGGAAACTAATACAACCCCTTTCTTGTATTTTCCTTGGGGAGTCACCACTTCCCCAGTGTCACCCCCAGGTTCAAGTGGGGCCAATGCCACCCCCATGCTCCCAGGGTTGTCACAGAACCCAGACCTGGCCAATCAGCATCGACTGTGATGGGGTCAGGAAGAGGGATGTGACCCAGTTTTGGCCAAACAGAGAGAGTGAATCCCAGAAATTCCATGGGACCTCTTGATGTGTCTCTCTTTCCCCTGGATGCTCTGGGATGAAGAAGTTCAGGCATAGCAGCAAGTATTTTGCCACCATGAGAGAGACAGGTGCTGGTGGGAGGCACTATATCAGCTTAAGGATGAAGGCTTCTACTGAAGGAAGATGGTAAAGGAGATAGAAACTCTGCTCCTGGTAACATCATTTAAGGTAATTGAAGCTTTGCCTGAAACCGGAAACACCACTATACCTTTTAGTCGTGCAAGCTAATATTACCTTTTGTAGGCCATCCACCCCAACTTGTACTTTCTGTTACTTGCAACCACGGGAATTCTACATATAATTTTCTTTGAATAAGGCTGCACTGTGTTTTCTTCACTGCATCTATGGTTAAATCCTACCCCATATGAATGAAAAATGTCAAGTCCACAGCCTTTTGTTTCAGAGGTGGCAAGTTATCTTTAGAGATTCTATAGAGCCATGTCCTAATTTTGTTTTAAATGTGAACTAATTTATGTGAGAGGTTATTTGGGGCTAATTTATTTCTGCGAGGAGGGTTAATTTTTGTTTTATACTATTGACTATACCTCACCATCTGACCAAAATGAACCTAGGCTATCAAAATTTTTGTAAATATAAACTTAAGCCAAGTTGGGCAAATTAGTTTCATCTTGAATGGCCAGCCTTAGAGTTTGATGGTGATTTCTGGAGAACTGTGTCAAGAAGGATTCTGAGTCCACACCAACTCAGGGGAAAAGTGTGCTGTGGTCAGTAAACGATGCCTGATATAGCACTAGAGGGGAAAGTGCTAACATGGATATTGTCCCTGGCTAGAAAAAACATACAGCCAAAATGCTGTATATTATATGCTTTAACTACTGCAAACCACATTCTGAAGCTCATTTTCAATGATTACACATCTGGAGAGGATTATCTGGGCCACTGCCATCGGCTAGAATAACCGTCAGTCATCTGCGCGCACACCTCCTCTGACAGGCTCCACGATAGTTTACACGTGACTGCTGTCCAGTCCTGAACCATCTCTAAAACAGCGAAGTGTAGTTCCCAGTGCACAGCTTCGTGGCGGACCTGTCAAATAAACGAAGGAAACAGCAGGGGAAACCTCCGAGCCGACAGGACAGCCGCAACAACCGAAAGGAAAGCTGTTTCTTTTGCTGGGCTAGTCGTGTGCTTTCTGACGGATCGCAAGCCCTGCAGGAAGTCACAACGACAAATAATTAACCCCGCTGCCGAGGATCGGTCAAGTACAACTGATGCTCAGCAAAACGGCGAGGGATGAAGCCCCCATAAGACCCCTCGTTCTCTGCCTCACTCTGAGATCTGTCTCCAACGACAACAATACAAAGTAACAGCAACATCCAATACCTGTTTGAGTGCTGACATATGATGCTCAGAATTAACCTGTTAACTGGATTGTTTTCATGTTTCAATATTTAATCATTATGTATGGTGTTTGATGCAGGTTTTGGTATATAGTCTTTGTCTAGTTAAGAAAATTCTCATCTAATCCTATATCTAACGGTTTGAGCAATTTCTATATCTATTTTAAAAATCAAGCAATAGTATTAAATTTTATGAGACATTTTATTCAGGCATTCATAAGGCATCCATTGAGATGATACTATAGTTCTTCATTTACTCTGCTAATCAATTACATTGATCCAATGGGTCTCATCTAGTGGGGATTTGCCACCCAGAGCATTTGGCAGTTTCTGGAGATATTTTTGAGTGTCATATCTGATGGAGGAGATTGCTATGACGTCCAGTGGATAGGGACCAGGGATGTTACTAAAATTCCTACAGTGCACAAGGCAACATTCCTCCATGCCTCGACAAGCAAAGAATTATCTATTCCAAAATACCGACAGTGCTGAGATTGACAAACCTTCACTGACAGATTTCTTAGTGCTGACCCTGATGTCCTAATGTTGAATTCCCAATGAGCCATATTCCAAGATAAATTCTACCAGGTCATATTTTTAATAGACTGTTAGATTTGATTTACTAATATTTTATGTAGGACTTTTGCACCTTTGTTTATAAGTGATTTGACATATATTTTTCTTTATTTTTGAACTATTGTCAAATGTCATCAGGGTAAAGTTAGACTCAGAATAGTTGGCAATCTTTCCTCTTTAAAATTTTTTTTTAATTTACATGCCATAAAATTCAGTCTTATGGTGTGCATTTCTATGCACTTTGACAAAGGCACAGAGCTATGTGACCACCACAACAGTAAAGACACAGAATAGTTCCATCACTGTCCTCCACCCCAGGATAATTCCCTTGTCCTACCCTTTCATGATCAAATCCTCCCTCAACTTTCTTTTTACCACATTTTTAATTATAAGGTTAATTCATGCTCATTGCAAGTAATTAAAGCATACAGCAATGTTAAAAAATGCTTTTCTGGAGGCCTGCCCGGTGGCATAGTGGTTAAAAGTTCGTGTGCTTCTCTTCAGCGGCAGCCCGGGGTTTGCAGGTTTGGATCCCGGGCATGGACCTATGCACTGCTTATCAAGCTATGCTGCAGCAGGTGTCCCATATAAAGTAGAGGAAGATGGGCAGGGATGTTAGCCCAGGGCCAATCTTCCTCAGCAAAAAGAGGACTGGCAACAGATGTTAGCTCAGGGCTAATCTTCCTCACAAAAAAAAAAAAAAAAGCTTTTCTACTTTTCTCTTAGTCCCACCCCCTACTGGCACTAATGTTAATATTTAAGAGAACATTTACACATTTAGGGATGAGGAAACCTCCTACGCAAGAGACAAAAGTGAACATCCATATGATTTAAAACTTTTTATTGGTGAAGGTTGGCATAAACAAAACCCTAAGAGGGATACATTGTTGCAGTATCAATGCAGACAAATGTCGCCTCGCCATAATAGGAGCAGAGCGCCTACAAATGGATAAGCCAAAGCGAAACAACGAGATATAAAAACATTAGCAAAGGATAATCACAGAACAGGCAAAACACAGAAGACGAGATGCAAAAGGCCACTAACCATCTGGAAAATGCTCTTCTTCATTAGTAATCAAGTAAATGCAAAACAAAGCCACAAAGATAACATTTTCCCTCGTTAGATTAGTAAGAAATAGGCTAACATCTAGGCGTGGGAAGATTAGTAATCAGTGGTTTTACAAATGTTGTCAGACAAATAAATTGGTTCAACTTTCTGAAAATTAATCTGGTGTGGAAATTAAAAGAAACCACACTATATTACAGTCAGGAAGGCCTGCAGGGGGAGCTCTCAGGCCCTATCACACATTGTCAATTACACTAAGCAGGAAGCATCTTCAATCGGAAGTAAAACTACTTCACTGCTGAGGGAAGATTTCTCTCCCCACCTGGCAACAGCCCAGCCAATGAGAAATGCCACAGCCCAGCCAATGAGAAATGCCACAGCTCAGCCAATGAGAAATGCCACAGCTCAGCCAATGAGAAACTCCACAGCTCAGCCAATGAGAAACTCCACAGCTCAGCCAATGAGAAACTCCACAGCTCAGCCAATGAGAAACTCCACAGCTCAGCCAATGAGAAACTCTGCAGCTCAGCCAATGAGAAACTCCACAGCTCAGCCAATGAGAAACTCCGCAGCTCAGCCAATGAGGAGCCGTTGCCACCCTGAAATGCTACTTTCCCCCAATGGACTTTGCTTTGGAACAGTGCTCTCTGCTCCCCCTTTTTCTCTATAAAAGCAGCTCCTCTCCTTTGTTCTGATTTGTCTATGGTTTGCCATTGCATGCACATCCTGAGCTGCAATTCTTTTGGCTATTCCCTAATAAACTCATTTTGAGGCTTTTGAAGTTAACACTGGCCATGTCTATCATCATAAGAAATTCACATATTCTTTGACCCGTAAATCTCACTTGGGAATCTATTGACAGAAACAAAATCACGAGTATGTAAGTATGTGTGCAGAATTATTCAAACTGACAAAAATATTGGGAAGAGACTGTCAATAGGTGAATGGTTGAATACATTATGATAAAACTATTCTGTTGATGATTATGCAGATTTTTAAAAAGGAAAGAATTTAATCTATACGTATTGATCTGGAAGAATATACAGGATATATCGTTAAGTAAAGAAAAACAAAAAGTTAATCCCAGTTTATAAAAAATATATGCACACACACCCAAACACTGATTTAGACAGGTGTGGCTGAAATGGAAATTTTGTCTGAAATGATAGTATTTGATAATTTTTCTTTTTTTTGTTCCTCTCCTGCAAATAAACATGAAAAAGTGCTCTGCAGAGTAGACTTGAACTAAGGATGAAAATGAGCCCCAGTGGAACAACACGACTGAGTGTCAGCAATAATGCTCTGTAAGTCCTTCCACTGGTGACAGTGACGGTACCTGCCCTGTCTTGTCACAGAAAGCACACTCTCTTCTATAACATTTTGGTGACATTCTCATTAGGGGCCCTGGTTCTTCTAGAGTTGGGTTGGCAAATGGGTTTCATTTCAAGGGCCAAATTTGGTTGATTGGTAGTGGCCGCCTGGAGCCATGTCAGGGCTCAGTGGAAACGAGTGTCATGATTAATGTGTCCCACAGGTGAGGGAAGGGACTGGAGAATGAGAGTCTGCACATTGCCAACCTAGTTGTAGATGCCGTTCAGGACAGGTGTTCTGTGATGGAAACGGGAACCATTGCATCCTCCAGAAGGAGCTAGTACACTAACGTGGCCAGACACTTACAAAATATCTTCACAAATAAATATTAACTTCCAGTACTATGTATGGTAATATCCATTGACTTGAAATCAAAATATGTCAAAACTTTTGACAAGGAAAGCCCACTGCATTCTAATTTTTTAAAATATTTTTTCTAATCAGAGCAATTTAGGGTGTGAAATTCAATTCATTAAAGCCAAACAGATCCTAAGTCTGAAATTCTTTCAATTTATAACAGCCTCAGGGGTAGGTCTCCTGAGCAGCTTTAGCTGAGAAAATATTTGACATTTTTAGGAAATTACATAAAATTTTTCCAGTATTTTTTAAATCACGTACCCAAAGATGTATTATTTTCTATGAGTATTGTATTTATTTGGTACTAATGGCAGTTAAATGACAATAATAATAATAATGATAATTAATAATGATAATAATAATGAAATTTAGTAGCATCTCAGTGTATAGATGATTTTCTTTCCAAGAAGCTACTTGTAATTCTCTTTATTTGTGTCCAAGAGGGGTCTACGACAAAACTTCCATAAGCAGAATTCCATTATTTTTACCATGAAGTTTCCCAAGAAAAGTCTTAGTTTTCTCCTGAATTCACACCAGGAATATAGATGTTAAATTTGAGGCTGACTCTCCAGTAAAACACTCAAATTTCTTCCATCCCAGCATCTTTCCCTTGCCTCATCCTGATTTTGGCTTAGCAAAGACATTTTCTACCTCTGAGAAGATACACTATTTACCTTCAGAATTCTTCCTTTTTCTAATGATTCGTCTCACACGTACATGAAGAATTCTTCACTTGGAAACTATTTTGAGGCTTTTTTAAAACAACGTTGTTGAGGTATATTTTGAATATTATTTAATTCAACCATTTCTAGTGTACAATTCAATTATTTTAATTAAATTTGAAACTGGTAAACAGTTAGCCATTGATGATTAAGTAGCTAGTAACTAAGGTTTTTTTTTCTTTTGCAGTTACTGATTATAGCTTTTAGTTGTTCACCCACCCATTGTTAACTGTGCTGCGTAGGCAATATGCTATCTGACTCCCACTAGGTTCCTATAGATAACATCTCCCTGGTACCTGGGTCACCATGGTAACGGGTGTTTGAGCTGTTTTTCAGGAAGTAGAACCCCTTGTCCAGTTCACGCTGGTTGAGACCACCAACCCATTAACTGGGCCCATGCAGATGCCCAATAAGGGACCTTTTGGCATCAAGGGGCTAAAACCTCTACCCTCAGGTCATGGTAATGCCACCATTTTGTGAACATGCGCCCTATGAAGAGGCACCACGTTTGACTATGCTTGCACAGATCATCAATTACCTCACCTCCAATCATCTATCTCCACATTTTAGACCACCTTACTCCCTACCCCATAAACATCCCTGAGTCCCTGTTTTCAGGGAGCTGGATTTGAGACTTGCTCTCCCGTTTCTTCACTTGGCTGCTTTGTGATTAAAACACTCTCTCTGCTGCAATCTCATCGTCTCGGTGTTTGGCTTTCTGGGCGAAAGGCAAAAACAAACCGGATTCGGTAACAAATTTACCAAGCTGTGCAACCATCATCATAGATCAATTTGAGGACATTTTCATCATCCTAGTAAGACCCCTCATGCTCATTTACAGTTAATCTCCATTCTTAGCCTAAGCCCAAGGCAACCACTAATCTACTTCTGTCTCTATAGTTCACCTTTTCTGGACATTTCGTATAAATGGAATCATACAATATGTGGCCTCTTGTGTGTGCTTCTTTCACTTCTCATATTTATCCAGTAGAAGCATATTTCAGTCATCCATTCCTTTTTACTGCTGAATAGTATTCCATTGTATGGATACAACACATTCGGTTTATCCATTCATCAGTTGATAGACATTTGTGTTGCTTTAAATATTTGACTATTATGAATAAGAACATTCAGGTACAAGCCTTTGTGTGGATATTTGATTTCATTTCTCTTGTGTAGATACCTAGCACTGAAACTGCTGGGTCACATGGTAAACGTAGGTGGGATATAGTGATTTATAATAAATATATATATATATATATATATATATATGTTCATTCAGATGACCAAAGTATATTTCTCATATATATTTGGTCTTCATCAGCAGTTCCTGGCTTACAGCCCCCAAAACCCTTGGAATTTCCTGAGTGATAAGAACAATGGGACCATCTTTTGTTGTCCCCTTTGGTCTTTTTTCCTTGGTTCCTGAAATCTCCTCAGAGCCATGAGTGTGAAATGGCTTTCTTGTTATTCATACAAGCCCCTTTCCACCAAACTGCGTTTATGTTAATGAGGTGACTTTTGGAAAGCACCTGAGAACGGAGGCTGGTTGCCAGGGGAACCGACATGAATAGACTCCCTGATTCCTGGGAGGGGAGAGGGACTGAAGGTCAAGTCAATCACCAGTAGCCAATGACTTAATCAATTGTGTCTGTATAATAAGGCCTCCACAGAAACCCAAAAGGATGAGGTTCACAGAGCTTCCAGGCTGGGGAACCAGAATGCTTCCACGTGCTACCATGCCAGCCCCAGGCTCCATGAGGACAGAAGCTGCTGTGCTCAGGAGCTCACCTAACATACCTCTTCATCTGGCTGTTGACTCATATCCTTTAATATCCTTTGTAATAAATTGGTAATCTAGGGAGTAAACTGGTTTCCTGAGTTCTGTGAGCCACTCTAGAAAATTTAATCGAACCCAAGGAGGGGGTCGTGGGAACCTCTGATTTACAGCCAGTCAGTCAGAAGCACAGGTTACAACCTGGGTTTGCATCTGGCGTCTGAAGTGGGAGCACCCTTGTGGGACTGAGCCTTTACCCTGTAGAATCTGATGCTGTCTCCGGGTAGATAGGGTCAGAATTGAGTTGAATTGCAGGACACCCAGTCAGTGTTGGAGCATTGCTGGTTGGCGTGGGGAGCCCCTCTCCTCAGAGGTGGAATTGAATGCAGAACCCACAGTATGTTTAATGTTTTAAGAAACTGCCAAAGTTTTCCAAAGTTGCTGCACCATTTTCCATTCCCACCAGCAATGTAGGAGGGTTCTTGTTCTCCACATGCTTATATTGCAAATTTGTGTTTTTTAATCCTTACTTGTGTTCCATCATAATAGAAGCTTTTATGCTCCAGGCAACTTTACTCTAATTGACATTATGAACTCAACATCCTTTGAAAACCACTTTGGAAACACAACAACACGCAGACGAGTAATGAACAACACGACAGTCAGGAAGACAGTGACCACATTCACGCACTGATACATCTTAATCATGGCCCTTTTTCTGAAATGGAACTTTGTCCCTATTTGACGTAGTCAATCAATACACGGGGTTCTTTAATACTGATATGTGGGCACTAGATGACACTCGTAGCTGACATTCACTGAACACTTTCCAAGAACAGGCACCTCCTGAGGTCCTTTCCTACTTTATTGCGTGTAATCCATAAAGACCCACGTGAAGTGCTTCAACTGTCTCCAGTCTACAGGCTCAGAGACTGAAGTTTGGAAAGTTTGGTGGATTCCCCAGTGCCCAGGCAGCGGAGGGTGGAGTGGACATGTGAAGCCCTTGTTGTTTTACTGTGAGATCTTGTGGGGGAGAGTACGACAACTGGCATACACTTTGAGGAAGAAGGGGATGTTCTATGTGTAGTGCACAGTATTTGTAGGGACCCATGAAACAGGCAGCACAAAGACACTTTTCTCTCCAGCCAGATCCACTGAAGGTCACTATTTGTATTGGCTAGAAATTGTGTTCAGCTGCCTGAAACTGAAACCAGAGGAGTGATTCCTTTTTCTTGAATAGTGACAAGTCCAGAAGGAGGTACTCCAGGGCTTGCATAACAGCTCCTTCTGTCTTCATGTCCTGCCATTCTTAGTGTGTAGCCTTCATCCTGTGACTGCCTCATGGTCACAAGATGGCTGTACCACCTCTGTCCTCCTGGCAATAATTCAGAAAGAGAGATTATGAAGGAGAAAACAAGGAGAAAGGAGGCTTGCTCAGCAGAAAAGGAAAATCTTTCCAGAAACCTCCTGGGAACTCTTGTATATGACCACATCTATGAGCAAAGGAGGCTCAGAAATGTACTTTTATAGCTGAGATGGTTATTCCTTGCACAAAGTCAGGATTCTGTAATACGAAGGAGGGAAGAAGAGGTATGGGGAAGGCAGTTAGCAGTGGTTGCCACATTAACGTCTCAGTCAGTTCATCTTCGGGCTCCAGTGGCCCAAGAATGACCTGAGAAATGTCTATTATCATGCTGAGACGCTGAACACGTTCCCTCTCTAATCCCATCTCAAACTGTTAAAATATTGGAAGGAGTATTTACTGAGCATGAGGTTGTGAATAATAATAATAATAATAATAATAATAGCAGCAGCTGACACACGATGTTTACTCTGGACCAGGCACTTTCTAAGCTCTTTACATACACTAATTAAATTTACATCTCACCACAATTATGTGAGGGAAGTACCATTATCATCACCATTTTTCAAAGGAGGAAACTGAGGCTCAGAGAGGTTAAGTAGTTTGCCCAAAGCCACACAATTAGGAAAGGGCAGAAGCACGAGGAGTGTCTCCCACGTAAGCAGCGTGGCTCCACCGTGCATGTTTCACCCATTCTGATCCACTGCCTCTCACAGGTGGAATGTGTAGTCTAGTTCAGAGACCTGCGTCCTCCAAAGTGCTACATGACACTGGGCAAGTCACTTTCCTCTTGCTGAAGTTTTATTGCTCACGTGAAATGGGAGTGATGAAACAGACCTCCAAGGATGTTTGTGGGGAATAAACAAGATCCCACATGTGCAGCGCACATGCTGAACGATCCTTGCATTATCAGTGCTTCAGCATACTTTTGCTGAAATGCTTATCATCTATGTGGATTTGAATCCCATTTAGGGTAAGAAAAACGACGTGTGGATGGTAAGAGAAAGGGAGACAGATCAAATATAGGAGGTCAAGTCTCAAGGTATGGCAGAGCGATAACGCACCATCCTTCCTTCTCTTGTTCAGAATATGAAGCCTAATATTGAGGAAGCATCCTCTGCTTTTAGTTTGGTCCTGACCATTTGACGCACCATGCATCCCAGTAGTTGCAAGAAAAAGGTAAAATTAAAATGTACCTTTAAAAAAGGATTTTTTTTTGCATTTCTGGAAAAAAGCAAATCTTGGAAGTTTCCTGCAGGAGGCAAATACAATAATGGATGCTAGGGTGCTGCAATGCAGTAGGTACTAACTAGGACTGATTTTACTTCAAGGGGAGTTTTCACTTTAATTGCTGTATTAACAGATTTTTCAGGTATTAAGTTCAGTGGAGCTGATCCCAAACACGGTTTCCCATCTTATGTCTGCTCCCACTGCACAGTGTTCTCAATCCTCTCTAGGATTAACAGAAACGTCTGGATGGGTCATTTAAGCTTCTATAAAAATTTATACATACCAGTAAATGTTTTCTCCTATCTGATAAACAAAAACACAAAATCCATGAAGAGAAGAGTGACAACAGGGACAAAAAAAAAAAAAAGGAGAGAAGAGAAAACCAAGAAGAAGGAAGGTCAAATGTAATATAATCGGGATAAGAAATCTGTTTCTTTTATGTGAATTTAATAGATCAGTTTTTGAACTGGATAATTTTTAAATCACTGTTTAAACCGGACAATTCAGCACCCAGGTGCGCTTTACAAATATGTCACACAGGACAGCATCTTATTAATAGAACACTCAAAAACACTCTTCCTTTAAAAAAAAAAAAAACAAAAATCGAAACCTTCAGGGTCCCAGCGTGAAATTCAAATGATGAAGGCCAAAGATGTGAAGGCATCAACTTTGCATTTTTCTATTTTGCAACTTTGTAGTTAACGGGATGCATGTTCAAGGATGCTCAACGTTGTTATTACTCGGGTGAGACATTTCATTGTTTATATATGACAGACAGGATTCGAACAGAAGCTTTGATTTTTATTTATTTTTTTAGCTCTAGGCCAAAATCTAGTTTTTCTTGGCAAAGAAATGTATTAGCCATGGTCAGTTCTCAATTTTACATATTCATAGAGGCTGATCTAAAACAATATTTGGGTTGGGGAGGCACGATGTTTTTTATGTAAAAACAAGACTTGGACATTTTCTCAAGGGAAAAGCTACCACTTTTCATCACCTAGTCCTTACTTCATAAGAAAGCGCCTGATGAGAACAAGGAATTCATGTCACTACTGAGGGGGAGGAGATGGGGAAAATGGCTTCAGCTGTTGCTGGAATGTTCTTCTTTGGAAAGAGAAGGCTCTTGAGCCCTGCTGAAGCAGTATGAATTTTGCCACTTAATGGCATTAAGCAGTTCAAATTCACCATAATCTGAAATCTCTTAAATTGGTCTAACAAGTCTTTGGGAATCCTGCCCTGAACTCTATGGGAAGAGTAGCTGGGTCTGTCTGAAGAAACGGGCCCCAGGTTGGGACTCAGGACTGACTTCCAGGACAACCCCTGCTGCCTCTGCTACATAAGGAGTCCTGGCATTCAGGAAACCATTGTCCCACCCACAGCGTGGCTCCTGGAACACTGCAGCTGTCATCCTGGGGGCTTTGCCAGAACTGCTGGATCCAGAACAACGCTGGCCCTGCTAGATCCACACCAGCAAGATGATGCTCTGTTCACGTTGCTTCTCCCCTTCTCACCTGGTTCCAAGTTTAGACTGTACACGAGAGAATCTGATTGACAAATGGTTAATCTGCAAGATCCTGGCTGCAAGGGAGTCTGGGAAGCGTGGTTTTTAGCTTTTCCCTCTTTGCAGTTCTGGAAGGATGCTGGCACCGATGTTGTCTGGGCAAGTCTGCCATTGCTACCCCATCTGGGTTTACAGCCAGGTCTGCACTGTAACTGGCTAGGAACATGCCTAGATCCCACTTGGCCTCAGTTTTCTCATCTGTAAAATGGTCATAAAAGTCACCTTTCTCATAGGGTTGATTGTGAGAATTAAACAATCCCCATAAAGTCCCTGACAATGTGCAAATGCACGATAAATGTTGATTACCTGTGAGTGCCCTGCCCCTTCCCATTAGCACAACACCCCAGCCGCCAGCAACGGGAATCTATGAGGTAGATACTTTCAGAAAGGAACAGTGTTCTTGGGTCTACTCATTAAAATTGGGAGATGGGTGGGAAAATCGCTCAGGAGAGTGGAGGACACAGGCACGCTTGTAAGCCAAATTAGTTTGCAGACTGGGTCATACTCTGGCTGGGCTTCAGGATATGTGCCTTGCGGAGGGAGCCTGGCCTGTGATGGTCAGCAGAGACCAGGCAGGTGCAGTCCCAGGAGTGCAGACTCATGTCCTGTCTTATTCCGGGAGCTTCTGAGGAGGGGAGAATAGAACTGGTGCTGCATATCACTACGACAGCATGTGGGATGGGCATCTTCCACGTCTTTCTCAGTGAGTCCTCCCACCTACCCCTTGCGGTGGCCTCACCCCCATTTATGGGAGAGGACACTGAGTTTGGGAGAGATTACGTGACTTACTCAACAGCCCCAGCAGTAAGTCCGGAGCCTGCACTTTTCAACTTCAATGTGAGGCACCTCTGCATTTCCCAAATAGTTCTTTTGGCTTCAGATTTTCCAGAAAGCCAATTTCCTTCCTGTTTACCTCTCCCAGGAGATGAGGGGCAAAGACACATCTGTCATGACCCAGCTGCTTGGAACATCTCTTGTCTTCTCCAAAACCACACACATGGGATTCCTTTGGGGTACTGGATTCCAAACTGTGGCTCTACTTTACAAAACAGACCCAGGGTCCAACCACATTTCACCACCTTTATCACTCCCACTCTGGCATGAGCCATCATCACCTCCCTCCCGGATCATTACAATAGCCTAATGGTCATCCTGCTCCCACCTTTGACCCTTACAATTTCTTGTTCATGCAGCAGCCAGAAATGACTCAGATCATGCCCTTCCTCTGCTAGAAACCTCCCCTGGTTTCCCATCTCACTCTGGATAAAATGTAAGTCCTCCTACCTGCTCAAGTCCCCATACAGTCTGGTCCTTGGCTACTTGACTCACCTCTTGCCACTCTCTGTTACTCCTTTGCTCCCTTGGTTACGCCCTTGGTTAAGGCGCCCTAACTCAGTGCTCAAATAAGGCACCTGTGCAGACCTGTATTACTGCACCTGCTCCATTGACCCTGCCTACTAAGACCAGTAGCCAACGTTTATTGTCTGACACTGTTCTAAGAATTTTACATGTAACAAATCATGTATTCTCTACAATGACGCCATGAGGAAGTTATCATTATTATTATCTTCATTTAGAGAAGAGGAAACTGAGGCATGGAGAGTTTAACAAACTTGGCCAGGTGTATTCACCCAGCATGTGGCCAAGGCAAGACTGATTCTCAGGCTCTCTGGCTCCGGAGTTCAGGTTCTCAACCAGGACAGGACACTGTCTCTTGTCCACCACCAGCGTTTATTTGTGATGTAACTGTCTCATTCATTAGTGTGCGAAATCCTGCGTGAGGGGATTTGTCTCTTCCATCCTTTCCTTCTGTTGCTGCGCCTCCTCTTTCAAGTAGAATAATTTCATTCTACGGTGACTCATATCTATTATACGTGGGATCCTAAAATGTTGTTCAGATCTGAATTATCTTGGAAAGAATACCAGGAATCATATTCTGGTTTGTTTCTCCATTAAAACATCCCCAGTGACACATCTCTTGTTCCCTGGTTATTGGAGATGAATCTGGAATCAAAAGCAAGTGTGCAAGAAATATCGATTTCTCTGTTTTCTGCAACTCAAATTAATTTCTGATTCCAGGCCCCATTTGTCTGGTTGGGCATTTAGCCTCCATTATGCTCATGAATTTTTCCCCAGTCCTTTTTTTTTTTTTTTAAAGAGTTTTAAGAGAAGGGAAATGTGGTCATGTTTGCATTTCAAAAAGATCAAGCTTAAATTTAAAAAAGACCTTCAGAGAATTCCAAGTGTTGGAGAGGATGTGGAGTAATCAGAGCTCCCATACACCACTGGGGGGAGTGTAAATTGGCATAACCACTTTGGAAAAGTGTTTGCCAGTCTTAGAGCTAAACATCCCTGTACCGTACAACTCAGAAATTCCTTTCCTGAGTATACACCCCCGGGAATGCGAGCGCTCACACTCACCAGCGTGAACACGCAGGAAGGTTCAGAGCAGTGTGATTCATGACAGTGCCACACTGGAAACAACCCAACTACCTGTCAACAGAATGGATCAATAATGTGCAGTATATGACACAGTGGACACCACACAACAACAACAACAGGAAGAAAACACTCTTCCACACAATAACATCGAAAATCTCACTGATACAAATTTTTTTTTTTAACTTTTGGCTTTGTTAGCCAGAAGTTAGCCAGAAGTTAAAAAAAAAAAAATTGTATCAGTGAGATTTTCGATGTTATTGTGTGGAAGAGTGTTTTCTTCCTGTTGTTGTTGTTGTGTGGTGTCCACTGTGTCATATACTGCACATTATTGATCCATTCTGTTGACAGGTAGTTGGGTTGTTTCCAGTGTGGCACTGGGAGAAGACACACAAGAGTATGTGCTAGATGACTTCATTCATGTGAAGTTCAATAACAGGGAACACTAATCTATGGTGAGAGAGGTCAGAAGAACTCTTCACCTCAGGTGCAGAGTGTGTGATGTTTAATCACGATGTACACTTAAGACTTGTGTGCTTTTACTGTATATGTTAGAACTTGATAATTTAAAAAAATATATCCTTATCACCAGTCAGTTAGGTGTTGAACAGAAATAAGTTGTAATTAAAAGGGGAAAAGGAAACTCAGAATTTCACGGAGCAATACATGTTTCCGAATCAGTTTACTCATCAGGTCCACGGATGGGATGCCATATAGAATCTGCTTTGAAAGTTTTTGTTGCAATTCTCAACGTGATCACTTTTGCAATGGCTTCTAGCCACTATTTGCTCATTCCAAATCCCCAGGTTTTATGTGTGGCACAGGATTAAAAACAGACCACAAGCTACAGGATTCACAGCTCCCTTCCTGGGCTTTCCTTACACGAACAACGCTGCGGGAAGTGAGGTAGAAGGATTTGGGACTCTGAAAATTACTGAATAAATGGGAATAAATACTAACTACCCCAAACCAAAAACACACAACATTAATCAGGTTTACTTTTAGCGGCAGACTCCTTTTTTGGGGGCTCTGAAAAGGAGTCCGAGAGTTTCTGTTTGGACCAGATGTCCCCATCTGGTAACAGACAAATCCCTCTAGGAATAAGGTCAGCTCAAACCTCTGGTGGCCAATATTCTGTTTGCATTTGTGGGGAGACCATGTCTTTAAACATCAGCTTAGCTGCCCTCCCTTTTTTCTCTTAACTCACTTTCCTTCCACTGTTCAAGCACAAGGTAGTCTGTCCTATTCTCAGTGTTCAGCACAAGGGCAGACACAGACTGCTTTCTGGGCACTGAAACTCTAAAAAGTGCGGTAGATGATACTATTCGTTGCAAATCCGTGCAGGCTCTGACTCTGATAGGATTATGCTTCCCCGTCTACTGACGTAGGCTTGGCCACGTGACTTGTTTAACCTATGAAATGTGAGCAGAAGTGACAGATGGCACTTTTGGGCAGAAGCTGGAAGAATTATCGTACAGTTCTAAGATCTCTCTTCCCTGCTTCCCAAGATAAACACATCCTTGACAGTAGCAGCTCCTTTGGTCTGGTCCCCAAATGAAAATGAGGTTGCATGTATTGAAACCCTAGCACGCATGGGCACGCAGTGAGAGCGAAGAGCAGGCTTCTGTTGTTAGGAGCCTCTGTGATATCGGGTCCTTATTACCTAGGCTGATTTAAATCAAATCTAGCTGTCTTAGGAAACAGAAAGGACTCATGTGCACAGAGGAAGTAACAGATTTTGGAGTATCCATAATAATGTAAGAGTTAAGTTTCCTGCTCTTAAGACAAAAAACGCATGATCAGAAGAGCCGAGGTGGACATCTCAAAAGAGAGCAAGGAGTGAGAAGACTTTGCAAGTGTCTGAACAAAACGACCAGGCCTACTTCCCTCAGTCTCGGGGAGAGAGCACCGCAGACTCAGAACAGATGCAGGAAGTGAAGAGCCAGAGACTGTGACTCATTCCTTGTGGAGAAGCAAGAACCCAGAGAGGAAACGACTGTGTGTGTTACGAGGCCAAGAAGGACTTAAACAGCAGCTGTAGTTCCTCCAGAATTGGCGACGCAAGAGCAGAATAAACTTCTCACGCGTGCCATAGAAGCACGGAGTGCGTAAGATGTTATACTTGGAGACGAATTGCAGAAGGAAAGATTCATGATGTAGAGAAAACCTGTACAGACCCACCACTGAAGCCCAGGCAGACCTGAGACATCTCAGCAGAAGTCTTCTGGCTAAATGATGGCCAAGTCCAAATACCCCTTTAGCTTGCTCTCAAACTCTTGGCAATTGCAAGCCGCTCAGAGCTTAGATACTATTCTGCAAGGAGACTGGAAGCCCGGATTGGCAGGTCAAATATGTGCAAGAACCTGAGTTGACTGAGACTGAGGAGCTTCCATCCAACAGAACGGAGGTTTGACACGGATATTAAGACCAACTGCAGACAAATAATGTGACCTCTTGCTCACGTGAGTTTTCAGATTGGGGTTTGTATCCATCACTATGGTATTTACCTGTGATCTTTGCGGTCTTCATCCGTCTAAACTTGATGAGTGATTTTATGGATTCAGAGTGCAGTCAGGAAAACATAGTCTTTGTCTGGAGTTTAATAGAATGAATTTAATCCAGGGGCCTAGTTTAAAAGATGTTGGATGCTCACTAAGACACACAAAATTATGTAAATTTATCTGTATATATAATACATTTCAGTAAAAATGTCCAAGGCATTGCAAGAACTGAAAACCGTAAGAGGAAATGGTGAGGTAACCCAGGGATCAGAGAAGTCGCAGGAAGCAACTCACGTCTCTCGGAATGGAGGCAACAAGAGGGAGCCAGAACTGAAGCCACCTGATGGAAGCTGGAGTCACGGCGGAGGCTGTTGATAGAAGATGCAGCCACAGAGGAGACACGACCGCTGTGTGAGATGCTGCCCAAAGCAGAGAGAGATGGCGAGGAACAACCTGGACTCTCCTCTCTCCCTGCCCTCAAATCTCTTAACCTTGTCTTCCATTGGCCAAACCTCACCAGCAGCCAGCGGGCAAATGGAATTTGCAACAACCAACCCCTTGTGATTCAGAGCTGAGCAAGGGAAGTGTGGAGAAGGGATCTGTGAGCAACATGCCAGAAGTGCCTGGTTCTACATCGGCCCGGATAATTAGTGTAGTCATTCTCGGAAGAGTGCTCCATGCCTACGTGTTAAAGTAGAAATGATCCCTGACTTAAGAGTCCCAAGACTACTTTCCCAACTGTGTAACCTTGAGCAAGCCTCTGAACAGTTCCCACGTACTGAGAGATACAAGCTAGGACTCAGCAAGTTCAAAGGAAGTGGTGGGGTCTTCAGAATATCCACCCAGTTCCCCTTCCATTCTGTCATGGTGCATCTCAAGTGGTATAGACCAATAGGGAACGGGCACTGGCACGGGTTGCAGCCTCAAAGCACAGCTAACACTGAGCACACGTTTTCTGGTTGACAATGCCAGAATCCACACCCAACCCCATATAAGCCACACTTGGATAAGACTGGGGGCTTTCCTTCCTTGAACATAGTCCAAACTAGGACAAGTAGAGTCAAATGCATTTTAATCATGACCCAAAGTCCTTCCAGTTCCTCATCTCTACTGATCTTGGTGTATAACAAGAGACATTCTCGTGGATGCTGTGGGGTGCTACCCAGATGCCCTCTTCGGGATGAAGGCAACGATGCCCCCAGCTGACTGGAGTACTGGCAGCAGACGACCTATGGGAATTGTTCCCGGCTGAAGAGAGCCACCTCCCCCCGGGTCATGCTCCCTCCCAGGCAGAAGCTCCCCTTGAACGACTGATCAGTGTGGGATACAAAGGCCTGGCACTCTGGCTTCACTCCAGCTCCAGAGCTCCCCTTGGGATGAGCTGAGGTCTTTTTTTGACACTACAGCAGATATGCCCAATCCTGCTTCCTCTGAAAGTTTTTTCCAAGAACATGACCCAAAACTTCCTGCACACACCAATTTCCATCTCAGAGCCCACTTCCCAGGAAACCGCGCCTGAGACAAGTGTGCATTTCAGCCACGGGATTCCCAAGGTTGTCTGCCTCCTCCACCGTCCCCCGCACCTAGAGGTCTATGTAAATCCGTGGCACCGCCGAGCTCCAGGAGCTGAACCATTAAGGCCCATTCTGATATCAGCAAAAACGGCTTTACATGCTCTCTGATCTGATGATAAATATGGGAAGACAAAAGCCGAGCCTGGTGAGCAATGACTCATCCTCAGGCCTGACACTCAGGCGTCCTTGGA
This sequence comes from Ceratotherium simum simum, assembly GCF_057802395.1. Taxonomy (NCBI): domain Eukaryota; kingdom Metazoa; phylum Chordata; class Mammalia; order Perissodactyla; family Rhinocerotidae; genus Ceratotherium; species Ceratotherium simum. Next base: position 29,234,164 of record NC_141934.1, read on the forward strand.
CACCCTCTCCTGTGGTCTCCCTCCCTCTGCCTCCTCCCCGTCTCCCTCTCTCTACACACTCACTCCATCTCTCCTGTCCTCCCTCCCTTACGCATCTCTCTTCCTTCTCTCCCTTTCCCAACTGCACTTCACATTTATCTTTCCCTCTTCTTGCTCACCACTTCTCTCTTCTCCTCTGGACTCACCCCTCCCCTACTATCCACCACGTGGTTCAGAAGCTGCTATGCTTTCCTCCTCAGATCCAGAAACAAGCATATGAGCCAGGCCTGGCCAATAACATATTTCATATTCTTTGTCCACAGCGATTGCTTTCTGTTTGACCACGTGACTCAAATGACTGCAATGATCTAAATCCCAGAATTTAATTTTTTTCTGAACTGACAAGGAAAAGATTGTCTTTCTTTCAGAACACAGTGTACCAGAATCTAAGCCTCCATTTTCTGGAGGCCATCTTTTCACCATCTGGAGTGTTTGCCTGAGACAATCAACCCAGAGGAAAGGGGAGACAAAGGTGGAGAGTGATGTCATCATATGAACCCCTGGATCCAGCTATGCCTGACGCTCTCCCCCTGGACTTTTCAGTTTAGGGGTCAATCAATTTCCTTTTAGGTTTCAGCCAGCAAGGGTCTTATTTCGGTCACTTGCAAAGTACTGGGGTTCACCCAAATAAATCACTCATGGCAAAACTCACAGCATAGTCTACATGAGGCATTTGTATTCTTATGTGTTGCAGGTCAGGTTTCCCAAGAAGCAGACTCTGAGGTGGATTTACATGCAGGAAGTTGACTGAGGGATGTTATTGGGATAAACGTCTGTAGGGGAAGGAAGGAGGCAGGATGGGGCAGAGGGAAAAATCAAACTGATGCAGTCAGAGGGAGCCTATCCCCAGGGAGGCATGGAGCTGGGGTGGCTCCAAGGTGAGACCGGGGCCTGAGCCTTGATACACCCGTGTCCTCCAGTGACTGGACAGGGGCTGCCCCCAGGAAAGGGGCAGAACTTCAGATGCCGCTCAGAGCGAGTCCAGGAGAGGGACTCAGTTCATACGTATCAGCTGCCACCCCTCCTAGGAGCTGGAGGGAGGAGAACCTCAGTACTGGATGAGAAGACCTGGGTGGTGCACCAACACACCCACCGTTGGTGCAGCAAGTCTTGAGGACACAGAGAAAGGGGTGATTCTGGAGAGAACATGGTGTGACTCAGTCAGTCCTTCCATCCCCAACACGCAGGGCTGCAGCATCGCTGTTCAAGCTTTGCACAGCTTGACTTCCAGGGGCTGTGCACCGTGCCCTCCAGAGCCGTGCTCCTTAGCTGTCCTGCTGATTCCCATGCAGAAGCGACTACCTATTCACTGAGAGGTATTTATCAGGAACACAATGTCCCATATGCAGGAGGTACAGCAGTGAATGAGAGAGACAAGATCCTGCCCTCATGCAGAAGACGACGTTCACTCATTGCACACATGAACCTGTGTCTACTAAGTGATGCTTCCTGTCCATTTTTTACACCAACATTTCTCAGATCTCTGCTCCTGAAGAGCTCAGTGCTCCATGCCTTCTGAGCGGTGATGAGCCATACAAATATTCACGGCACTATTGTTTCACATGCTGCGTGAGGGCAGGTGCTGCATAAAGCTGATTGAAAGTAGGGAATTAAAAGCTGCTGGCAACAATCTATTTCAGGCTTTGGTTTTTCACAGTCCCTCCTTCTGTCACTTAAAGGAGGGAAAATGCTGTGGTGGTGATTTCTTTATTAGAAACAGCCGTTGTGCCTGCCAAGTTTTAATCAAGTCGTCTGGCCGTGAGACCCGGCTGGCATTAACCATCTTTAGGAGATAAAAACCTCCGATACTGAGCATCCTATTACCACTCCGCAAAGTCCCCAAGTGGACTGCACACAGCATTATTTAACTATCATCTCAAATCCAAAACAGGATAATCTGCAGAGACGAAACCTACTGCTCTCCAGACACCCAGACGCAGCTCGCCCTTCACTAACACAACCCCACAATTTCTCTGTTTCTCTCGTCTCTTCTTCCCTGACACCGGAAAAGTGACTTTGAGGAGCAGAAGCAAGTACACACTCACATTCTCAATTTGCTTTTGTAGCTAATATTCAAAACCCAGCACTTTCTCCAATTTTATCTTTTCTTTAAAGAGTTATTTTTATCCCAGTAAATAGCCCAGCTCGGTGCTTTTCTGCTGCAGTCAGTCACTGTGAAATCCGATGTTTGCTCTGTCTGCATGAAACTGGTACTATTATGCAAACAATATTTTTTTTAATTGATTTGCTTTCTTTACTTAAATGCATTCATTTTCAAAGAAAGTTTGTTGCACTACTGTTAAGTGAAAACTGGTGTCGCGTGCCATAAATACAAGGCAGCCATAAACTTAACCAGGAAAAAAATAAAGCAAATTATTAATTCTAACTGTATGCCATGGCCTGCCAAAGGCTCTGCCTCTGACTTGCACTTTACTGTGAAAAATGAGGTAAGCAAATGCTGGGATTTAAAGACTTCTTAGTGTCAAACAGAGCCTTTCTCCTTGAGGTAATCCAAACGGTTGGAAAAGAACTGAGAAGGGGTTTCCTCTCTCATCATGTGATTCATTGTTATCCGTGTTCTGGATATATTCGCTCGCTCCCTTTTGGGGAGCACTGCTGTAGATTACGCTGCCCTAGGTATACAGTAAAATTTGGTGATGTGGAAATAGCATCAGGATCTGGTGACCTTAGTTCTGTGTTGTCTCTGCCACTAACAAGCTGTGTGAAGCTGGTCTACTCACTGTGCCCTCTGGGAACCGCTCATCTGAGAGGTAATAGTCTGTAAGGGGTCCTTGGCCTCCAGGAAACCGTGAGCTCCTTAAGGACAAGAACTATGTCTTATTTATCTGTATCTCCAGGATAAGCATATGAGCAGATGAGGTCTATAGACCTCTCAGTGTAACACTTGTCGTGTTGTAAATGTTCAATGAATGTATGTTGAATGAATGAATGAAAGCAGTTCGCTGACTATAGTCTGTGGACCAGGCCCTTTGATATGCACATTACGTATTCATCTTTTCAATCTTGACAATTTTACAACAGAGTCTTTATTCTGTGTGTTCTATAGATGAGGAAACTGAGGCTCAGCCTAGTTAACTGACTTCTTCAGAGGGCGTGATGATATATGGTGAGGTATACATTTTTTAAACTTTTTTATTATGAAACACTTCGGGCCTACAGGAAGAACAGAAGGAAAGATACAGTGAACGTCTGCATTTCCTGTGCCTGGATTTAACAGGCTCTTCATGCTTTATCGCACTCACTTCACCTGAGACCAAAAGGCTAAAGCACTGTGAAGTAATATCGTGGTAGGTTGTTAATTCCTACACTACACTTACTACTATAGACTGAAGGTTTGTGTCCCCCCCAAAGAAAATCATATGATGAAACCTAACCCCCAAGGTGAGGTGTCAGGAGGTGGGGCCTTTGGGAGAACATTAGGTCATGATGGTGGAGCTCCCATGAATGGGGTTAGTGCCCTTATGAAAGAGACCCCACAGAGCTCCCTGACCCTTCCACCACGTGAGGACACAGCGAGAAGCGAGAACTCAGTCGGCCATCTGCCACCCTGAAGAGGGCGCTCACCAGAACTTGACCACGCTGGCACCCTGATCTCAGACTTCCAGCTTCCCGACTGTGAGAACTAAATTTCTGTTGTTTAGAAACCACCTGGCTGGCCCCACCAGAATATCTGGCCCCCACAGGAAGGAAACGGGATCTTTGCCTGCACCTGGAGAGGGGTGCCTGAAGCCCATCGCCCTGTGTTGGCCATTGGGAGGGACCCCCTATGCAGACTACAGAGGTTGCCCTTGCTGTGTCGCTTCTCGTTTCTGTTAGGAAAGCGTTGTGATAATCTGTGTCTTGTGTGTTGAGCCTCCTCGGCAACTCTGAGCCCAGACTAGATGCAGTGGGCCGAGGTCTGTGGGTGCCTACTTCTGGTGGTTGGCATTATTAGGATCTTCGCCTCCTCCACATGGTGGGAAGCCTCACTTGGGGTTGGTAGCTGGGTCTTCCTGCCGGACGGTTTTCCACAGGCCTCCCCTGGGCCGTGCCAGACACCAATACAGGTACTGTGGAATCTCAGCATGTGTGTTTACTTACACAAACGCAGCTCCAAATGGTGTTGACAACCAGGCTGGCCACTGCTCCACTAGCCCACTCCTTGGAGGGGCACGAGATGGGAGTTATGAATCTGCTATTTTCCAGTGTCTCATGGTGGGAAAAATCTCAGCACACCCAGGGTGAGTTCAGGGTTTGAAAATCTGTAACTTTCTTCCAGCGTGGCCCTCAGTGCCAGCCAGCCAGCGACTTCTTTGGTACTCCAACAAAACACAGCAAACCTCCCCACACAGAAACCGCAGTCGGCTCAGTGCTGGAGGATAAAATGATATGTAAGATTAGTTCAAAGTGGGTCTATTGTGGTGAGGGATTTTCAAAGATGATTTTGACTCTAAATGATTTTCAATGATGCTTTGATTTCACAGCCTAATCCTTATGTAAGTTAAGATTCCAGCTATGATTTTAAGCAGGAGTGAAATGCACTCTCATTTGAAAAGAAAAAACAAGCAGTGCTGTTTTGAAAAAGAATTCTCAATAATGGGCTGAGAGTTGCATCAGCAGTGAAATCGGGGCTTGTAAGTTTATTTGCGTCTCTGCAATAGGGCAGCTTAGGACTCATTAAAGACGTCACTTAGCATCCGGACAGGCACGCCAGCCACAAAAAGTTTTCATAATTTCTTATCAAGCCTTCCTGGGCTCCAAGTAAATGTGCCTGTCTTTGCTTCCTGATGCATCGAAACTCAGGTGATGGTCCACCAATGCTCTACCTCCTCCCTTCCTGGGTTTCCTACAAAGAGAGTGAAGCTCCCCCATGTTGTCATGGTAAATAAAATACACAGATGCTGGGAAGGAGGTCTTCATAAGTATACATCGGGAAAATTCTGCTCGAATGTACCCAGCTGGCAGCATAGAACTCTGATAAACAGGCATTAATCATGGTAGAAGCATCGTTAAAACTCAGATCTGCATTACGGCATAGCTGCACCCCCTCACGCACCTTGTTTTCCTGTGTAAACTTTTTGCTGCATATCTGGTGCCTGCAGAACGAGCATTAGTTATAGCTCCTCCAGAAATCTGAGTGGCAACCACAGGGTCACAAATCACATAAATCAATGAAATGTTCAGAAATAGGCGAACCAGCATATTGGTAACCAAGCAAAAATATTATGCTGAAATACGTAAAGCCAAAGAAAGAACTTCAATAAGGAAGCAGTGGTAAAGTGAATCCATTAAAGATGTCAAAAATCAGAAACCTGACTGCAGAGGTCTGTCATTGTCTCCACGTGGTATGCCCAAGTGGAGGTTTTTCTCATGTAACGAGAAATCCAGAGAAAAGACATCCAGGATTGGGAGAGCTTCATGAGGCACACAGGAACCCAGGCAGAAAGGAAAAGGGTCAAGACTGAAGACGCCTGCCACTTAAATATATTCTAGAAGCTCCTCCTAGAAAATTCCACTGCACTTATTGACAAGAACTGTCACCTGGCTACTATTGGGGCAAAGAAGTCTGGGGGGAGGGTAGTTTTACATAGAACACTGCTTCCTCAAACTCAGTGAGGAGGAAGGGCGGAGTGGATATTAGGCAGACAAACAGCAATAGAGGCCAGAATAAATAGTTCATCTTGAATCTCGGTTCCTGGAGGTCAGTTTAAAGAGATGAAACACTATCTCCAAGTCCTGGTGAATTCTCCCCGGCTCCTCATTTCCTCCGAGACACCACACTGGAATCATGATAGATGATACCTCTGCGCTATTCCATTTGGCCCACTTTTCAGAGCAGTGAGGAGAGTGATTGGATTTTGTCTCAAAAAGAGGCAGTGCGTAATAGCTCCTGTCTGGGAAAAATAAATAAATAGCATGTCAAATGTGGGAAGAAAGGCACCTCTCTGTTAATTGTGAAGGCAATTATAAACAAACGTGGTTTGACAGACCGAGAATCAAATACTTAAACTTGCTTTCTCTTCCACCAATAAAAACTGGACACCGTCTCCAAAGGGGCGGATGCTGTGTTGGTCTTCAGTGTTTACGAGGGGGTTCTGGTCACATTCCTTCCTCTTGCTTTTAGTGGATGTTGGCTGAATTCTTGTAAGGGTCGTTATCTTCATCACAACTCAGCAATGACAATCAGGGGCTCAAGTCCGCAACTACGTTTCCCAGCCAATGTCCAGGAAAATTAAAGGGTGTTCAAATTGGCATTAACATTATCTTAATGGAAACATCTTGGAAATCATAAGTTGATTATTTTTCTTTTAAAACTTTCATTGCATCATGGCTTCTGATGAATACATTTTTGAAAGAAAGAAAGAAAAGAAGAAAGGACTGAGGAAGGGAGGGAGGGACAGAGAGAAAGACCTGTCCATTTTTTGTCTATTTTTGTTTCTTAGTCTCACTCACCACTCCCGGCTCGTGCGACAGTTTAACCAGAATACAGTTTACAGGTTCTCTTGCAACATATTGGGGTTCTCTTTGTATTCCCGCTTTTGCACAAACTCAGGCACATGCTGATGACCTGAAAGTCTTTGCAGACTGAATGGAAGTCCACATCGGTTTGTTTCTGCCTCTTGGCTTTTGCGTATGGCATTCCCTTGCCTGGAACTCCCTCTCATAACATCCCATCCTTTCTAACTCCAAACTGCTTTCAAAGAAGGTGCTAAGACTGTTTCTTTCAGCTGGATGAGACTCTTTCTAATCATAGCGCGTTTTTATCTCGGTTAGTTGCAAATAACAGAAACCTCAAACTAACTCGAGCCAAAATTTTTTTAAAAGGATTTATTCACATGTAATGAAAAAGGCTAGCAGTGGCTGGACACGGGGGTTCAAATCAGGGTGAGGCTTAGCCGCTTCCTCCATCTGTGTTTGTTTGTTTGTTTTTCTAGCTTTATTGGGGTATGACTGATAAATAAACTTGCAATATATTTAAAGTGTATAACATGATGGTTCCTCCAGCTCTTGAATGGCTATCTTCTCTGTGACTTCATGCGTGTGTAAGTTCTAACCACCTTGGACAGGCCCTGGCAGCTCCAGGCTTCCGTGCTCAGTGCTACTAAATCCAGGGGGTAGGACACGCCTCTCCTTTGATTGCTACCTGACAGTCCTAGAATTGAGTCCCATGGTTTCTCGTTGACTTGGTTTGGGTCCTATATCCGCTCTTGAACTAATCACTGTCACTACTATATGTGTATCTGTGTATGTGTGCACATGCGTGTGTGTGTGAGCGCATAGGTGTGTGTCTCTGTGTGTGCCCATATGTGTGTGTGTGTCCATCTATGAGGGTGTGTGTCTGCGTGTATCTCTGTGTGTGTGTGATGCTCTGTTTAATTTGACCTTGTTCTCATATCTCCCTTGGATCTGGTGTCGTGTCAGCTCCTCCTTAACCACATGACCTGATAGTGATGGAGGGACAGTTGGTTCTATTTCTAAAGTAGAGACTAACAGCAACTACAACTGTCACTGTCTGTCACTACTCACGTTCTATCTGGTATCATAAATCTCTGTGTAGTCCGAGCGAGTATCCTTCAGACCAAAAAATCGTTCCTTGAGATCAGGTTCTGAGTCTTTGAGCTTTGTTTCCTCCAGTGCTAAGCAGAGTGCGTGAATACTATGCATTTAATCGAATGATAGTTTTAAGCATTCCTATTATTATTGAACAAGAACATTCAACTACTCTTTTGCGTGCGTGTGAGGAGATCAGCCCTGTGCTAACATCTGCCAATCTTCCTCTTTTTTTGCTGAGGAAGACTGGCCCTGAGCTAACATCCATGCCCATCCTCCTCCACTTTATATAGGACACCGCCACAGCATGGCTTGCCAAGCAGTGCATCGGTGTGCACCCGGGATCCGAACCGGCGAACCCCGGGCCGCCACGGCGGAGCCCGCGCACTTAACCGCTGTGCCACCGGGCCAGCCCCAAGAATATTCAACTATTCTTGAACTACTGAATTAGAGACATTAAATTACTATTACTGAAAATGTGCTATGGTATTTTGGAAAAGATTAGACTTCAGATTTAGGGCTGACATGTAAGGCATTCCCCTCAGCCTCTGATGTTCTGTTTCCCATGTTGATGGAGTAGTGGGGTGTGGCTTAGGTGACAGACATGGGGACCAAAGCCAACAGGAGCAATAACATCTGGGAAGCATCGAGGCAGGTTCTTGAGGAAGCTTTTCCTCGTGAGAGCATCTGTAAGGGCTGCAACTGGCTCTAAGAAGTCTCCCATTTTGCTTCCAGTTGGGGGATAAAGGAGCTCTGAGATGATAAGTTAAGGCATCCTAGACACAATGACACTTCACATACACACATACAGAGACACACAGACACACACAGACATGAGTGACACAAGAGGAAAATGTCTTTACCAACAAGCTGAACCAAACGACCCTTCAGTTGGCGTATAAGTCAAGCTTAAGAAGCATTGCATTTGCATTTGAAAATGGTAAGAGCTCTCGCCCCAGAAATTGCCTCTCCATGAGTTCCAGTAGCCAAGGATGATGTGGTCCACTAAAGAGCTGACTCTCCCTAAGAGCATCTGCTTCCTGGCCCTCTCTCTCTCTCTTCCCCAGTTTGTCAACACTTAGTTCTGAGCTCTCCTCTATAATTATCATCACAATCCAAAATAACAGGCGGGCTGTCTGCTTGCTTGTTTTCCTCCGCGAACTCCGTGGCTGCATAGACTGGGAGTGACCTCCCATCTCTAATGGGTGACAACCAAATTTAAGTGTAAGAAGTCTAGCTAATTAACAGCTGAACTTAAGAGAGTTTGAAAAAAGTCCAAAAGACAATGAGCACTTATAGTCCAACTCATTCTCCTGGAACCACAGGCAGTATGTCTGAAGCAGACAGATGTAGTATGTGTGACCAAAGGTCACGGTGTTCACCAATTAATACAGTCAAGCGTCTAGGCTCTGGCTGCTGATTCCAAGAGGGGAGCTACACTTATCCAATAAACACGTACTTGGGTTCTATTAGGTTCTAGCATCACAGAAGTGTAGGGTATTCAAAGACATGCACACAAAGCCACAGGAATGAGCAAAGCTTGGGTGGTCGACATCCTGGGTTCAAAGCCCATGTCCACCACTTACACACTGTGCATCCTTGGGCAGCGTACTTAATCTTTCTGAGTCTCCACTTTCTCGACTTTAATTGACAATAATCATAGCATTTATCTAACGGGGTTTTTTTAGTACTAAATAAGATAATATATGCAAAATGACTGAGTTACTAATTTAAGGATTACAGATTTGAGGTAGAAGCTGACTTCAGCAATGTGATCACAATACATGGTGATGACCAAACATAAATAGTAGAAAGGGCATGAGAGAGAGGACAGAGAGCTTTGGAGGAGGGCGCTGGGAAGGCTTCTGAGGAGGGCATCATTTCACTGGGTGTTGAATTATTACTAGGAATTCTCCATGGAGAGAAAGGAAGAAGGAACGGCAGGCAGAAGTTTCAGCAGGTGCAAAGGCATGGGGGCCTGGGAGAACATCACGTGTTCCGGAAGGGGTTCCGTATGGCAGGAGCTTAAAGCACATGAAGCATCAGGAGAAGCTGCTGGTAAGACGGGTTTAGGCCGTATTGTAAAGCACCTAGCCTGATGTGGAAAGGAGATTGAACTGTGTCCTCTGGGGAGCCAGAGATTTTTAATTCAGGGTTACACAATGACTATGCTTTTCAGGAAGGACAGCCCTGCTCTCCACGTGTAGAATGGACTCAACAGGAGGGAGAACGAAGGCAGGGAAATGATTGTAGGTCTTTGCAATAATCCAGGAAAGAGACAATGACGAGAGGTGACCAGGTCCAGAGATGTTTGTAGGCAGAATGTACGGAACCACGTGACTGATTGGACAGGCAGAAAGGATATTGTAGACGTCAAGAGCAAAACCTCCAGAGTCACGAAGAACTGGTTTCACATCTTGACTTCGCCACTTACGAGCTTCGTATGGAGATGTTATTAAGCCTACCGATGTTGTTTCCTCATTTCTCAACTGGAGATAATTTTAGTGGCTCTTTCATGGACCAGCATGAGGATTAAATAAAAGAATATATAAGAAGTTGTTAGCACAGAGCCAGAGACACGGAAAGCTGCCGTTGTCACCGATTTTGTTGCTCTTGTCATTATTATGACTGAGGTGGCAGCATCCTCAGAGTTCTGTTTTCTCTGTCTGTCCCACAGGGTCCTCTGGCTTAGAAGCCAACCCCAACATCTTCCTGTTTTTCCAATCACTGAGTTCCCAGTGTCTGCCGGATTCTTCCTGGGGCAAACAGAGCTGTCCTTCCCGATGGCCTTCCTGCTGCAGATAGAATACAAACCGTTCTTTGTGCCTGAAATCAAGAACCTGAGTTTGTCCCTGAGAATTGAAGTGGCAGGACCACCAAACATTCTCTTTTTAGCCGTAGATTACGGCTTCTTCTGCTCCCATTATCGATAAATGATCAATAGAGCCGGACGTTCTCTATTTATTCCCTCCCCCTCCCTGCACCTACCCATCTGCACCCCAGATCCACCCCCTCCCTCTTTGCTCTGCTCTGGGACCCCTGTGGGCTGCATCTCCCGGGATCCCTTACTTTCTGGCTTCTTGTAGGTTTGGGACAAATGGCAGAAGATGAGAGGGGAAGGGGCATTTAGCCCCCATTTCCCCCTGGTTTGTCGCCTGATCTCTGGCAGGAGCCGTGTCTCTCCGTGGTGAGAGCTCCCACGACGGGCACCGTCCTCTGGCTCCAGTTCCAACTGTGTCCTGATGGCATCGTCCTCTCCCTCTGTCCTCAAGGCCCAGGAGGTCGGAGCTGCTTGCTGCTGCTAATCACTTGTTGGGCCTTCATGCCGCCCATACCTCTGCAAATAATCTCTCCACCAACTCTTCCTCCAGGCCCTGAGCTAGTGTCTCTTCTGTCTCCTGCTGAGACTCTGGCTGTAACAACAATAAATGGGGCAAAGACTCAGCCGGACTGGCTAATCTTTTGGTGGAAGTCCTCCCTCCCTGCTGCAAAGGATACCAAAAAAAATAAAAACAGTAAAATAATGGTGTTGGTATTTCACAAGCCAATACTTGCCTATGCCAATGTGGGCAGGGGTTTGTGTGTTTTTTTTCTTTTTAGATGGGATTTGAGTCCACTGATAATGATACCATGAGACACAAGCTAAATTCATTACAATTTTCTGCCTTTTCTACTAAAAGCCCTTCAGAAATGGTTTAATCAGACTCATCTGATAAGGATAATTACACAGTGAGATTTTGGGCATCACACAGAGAGAGAAATAGATCTGGAAGAACAGCTAATGAAACCCGGTCCTAAGGGGATTTGAACTCACAACCTTGCAAACAGGAGTCAGATTTCCAGAGAAGAGGCAACAGGCTACACAATGGAGTTCAGATGGAGCACCTTGCGGGTGCTAAATCATTCCCTAGAGCAGGCCCACATTCAGCAGATGCTGCAGCGAGACTGGAATTGGACACACACAAAAATCAGCTCTCGGTTTCTGATGTGGTGTCACCCAGGGCAGTGGAGGGAGATGATACCCCGCTCAGCGGGAGGCAGGTAAGACCCACTGAGTCGGGGGTGTAGGAGCAGGAAGGCGGCTCAGAACTGCGGCCTCCACTCTCTCTGTTCCACAGAAAAGGGAAAGACATTTTTCTCAATTACCAAGGAAAAGCCTAAGGCTAGCTTTTGCTCTTTTAGGTTTAGAACATCACACGCTTCCAGAATTAGCACATCGGGGCTCTGTGCTCAGCGGGTTGTAAAGGCACCAAAAACACCTCCTTCCGTTTTCCCTGAAGATCTCCAGTGACTTTCCCTTCACCTTGGCTCATGGTGACACTCTGCTGATGGATGACCTGGGGCAGCTCAGTGAGGCACTGGAAAACGAGGACGGAGCGCTAACTGGCAGTCCTGCTGGCTTTCCTAAAAGGATCCCTTCTGCAGCCAAAATCAAGAAAGCATTCATTTTTGCTCAGTGACCAGGATCAGAACACTCTTTCCTCATTAGCGATGTTTTCTTGAACACTCTAAGGGATTACTCATGCTAATTCAGTCACTGATCCATCATATGTTTATTGAGCCCTGCTGACCTGCCAGGAGCTGTTCTAGGTGCTGGAGTTATGCAGGTGGACAAGATAGATGAGAGTCTTTCTCTCATGAAGCTTTCACAACAGCAGGTGAGACAGACCATAAACAAGACGATTTCCATTTCTGATGGAAACATATAGTTTAAAAAATGGGAATAGCATGGCTTGAGGTATTCTAGACTACTGGTTAAGAGCAAGACTCTGCCTCCAGGTCAGTGTTTCTGAGTTCTTGACAGATACAAATGTTTGGGATTCGGGAAAGAGAAATTGAAATTCCCAGGAATTCTCAGAAGATTCCCGAAACCATAGATTATTCTTAAAATACTTCCAACATTCTTCATATTCTTTACTCACTATTATGGATAAATAAAATGTGTTTAATAAATATTAAATTTAGTTGCATTTACAAATAATTGTAGCCTACAGTATATATTCCAACACTAGAAAACATCAGTGAACATTTTGAGGACAGTATTTGGATAATTTTACATTAAGTTTTCCTATCAAGGTTAATAACAATGCACAGAATCAGGCGTCAAAATTGCCAATTTAAGAACTTATTTTGCTTCCAAGATATGTTGTTTCTTTGAACATTATCCTGAGGGTTTGTATAAAGTATGCTGTGCAGGTAAACAGATTAACACTTCTTCTATTAGCAATAATGACTCACTGTCAGCAAAAGACAGAGCCAGCAGCAAACATCATAATGTGGCCACAGCTACAAGCAAGATCGATCGATTAATTGGATTGGTGGTTGCCACAGGGGAAGGGGGGAGGGAGGAGAGCAAAAGGGATGATTAAGCACATGTGTGTGGTGATGAATTGTAATTAGTCTTTGGGTGGTGAACATGATGTAATCCATGCAAAAATAGAAGTATAATGATGTACACCTGAAATTTATATAATGTTATAAACCAATGTTACTGCAATGAAAAAAAAAACTGTATTAAAAAAAATGGAAGAGAAGAATCAGAGGGAACTACGCAGGAACGGTCTGAGAGATGCAATGTTGTTGGCTTTGAAGATACAGTGAGGGGGCCATGAATGAAGGAATGGGTGTCCTTTAGGCACTCTAGAAGCTGGGAAGGGCAAGAAAACGGATTCTCCCCTAGAGTCTTCAGGAAGGAATAAATTTGTGTCGTTTAAGCCACTAAAAAAAAAAAAAAAATCACACATAACCTAGATCTAAGGAATTCACTTGTTCTAACAAACTACTTTGTAAAATGTTTGAAGTGACAGTTTTGGCATGGCAAATCCAAACTGATTCATTATCTGTTTAATAATATGGAGAGAATTTTAGAATTTTAATATAATAAAACAACAAAAGAACTCCTCTAAAAAAAAGAAGATCGACCCATTAGATCGTGAGGGCTTCGCTCCTCTGTGCCGCTGCCTCAGTGCTCCAAATGTCCTCCTCAGTGGTCCCTCGCCCCCCATCTCAGTGTGTCCCCTCTTGTTTTTCACTTGACATGGGTGGATTCTTCCGAACCCAGACGTCTCTATGTGGATTGCGAAGCTTTAAGACTCGCCTGAGAATTTAATACTTTATCTCAATTTCTCCGCCGATTTTTCTCAAGATTCAAGACTTGGAAAAACAGATGAGCTTCTTGAGAGACGCTGGGAAGAAATTCCTGCGTGGGAACACTAACTCATGCTGTCCGGGTCTGAGGAGCAGCTGTGCCATATGCTGACACCTACCAGCTTTGTGACCTTGGGTATGTTACCTAACCTCTTCTATGGGACTCTATTTTCTCATCTGTAAGAGGAAATAATAATTTGCACCTATGTCATGGGACTGCAGTGCGATGAAATTCTTTAACGTGTATAAAGCAGTCGAAACTTTTGGCATGTAATTAGCCCTCATTAACTGTTGGCTCTGTCAAAGAGGTTACCGTGAGGTTTGCTGAAGATCATATACAAACGAACAGGGATGGATCTGTGAAGACCATGTGCTATAAATGACGCATTTCTTATGTGTTTGCACGTGTGTGTGATCAGTCCTTATATAACTCAGCTTGACAAAGAGGAGAAAGGCACCAGGAGAATGACACAGAAAAAGGCTTAAGGTGATCATAAAGATCTTATTTCCCACTGGGCACTAATGAGCACCCCCATTTTCAGAGGACTGGCTATAAAGGCAAACCCAGACTGCTGGAGACAGAGAAATTGGAGTGTAGATGAGAAGCAAATGCATGACTGCGTATTATTGGATGTCACGTGTGCACTAAATGAGGTCAGGTAACGTGGGCTGGCCAAGTGTGAACTGAGGTGGTCCATGGAAAGGTTACGGGATCTCTGGCTGCAGGCTCACCGGTATGAGTTAGAATTATGGTAGAGATAGAGTTTTAATGCCACTCTGCTGAGCAAGGTTGAGGGTGGTGGGGGCTGGTCAATATGACCTATAAAGAGCAGGGGTGTGGAGGAAAACAGCTGGAGGAAGAAAGGACAAGAAAGAACCAGCACGGAGGCTTACAGTTCAGGATAGTCTTACCCAAGATGGAAGGTTGCCTTTGGGAAGATGAAGCAAGAGCCAGGAGCAGGACCCAGAAGGAGGACTCCAAGGAGCAAAGCCAGGTGTGATCTCTGACCTGAGCTTTTCAGTGGATGCAGGGAAAGACATTTAAGCAGAAGCCAAAGGACAGGAGTGGAGATGTGCATCTGAAGGCTCTGTTTGTCCAGTGGCCTAAGAGGTGAGAGGGATGTTTAGGTTGTAGATAGACATAGACATACCAGTACAGAAGGAGTAAAGAAAACAAAGAGCACTCAGAAAAGTGAGATAGTCTTTATCCTTGTATCTCATGAATAGACCGACCTAAAATTTCATCTTTCTTTTGACTCATTAATTTGTCTTCTTCAGTCTTCACGTCAAACTGGAAAGGCTAGTGCGGCTGAGCAGATGTGTGAGCTGTTCTGCAGAGACCAAGGAAAGAGAAGATAAAGGGCTCCTAACTGATTGATTTAGATAGGTGGAGAGATAGCTACCTACATATTCTTTTCAAGGATGGCAGGTTCAGTTCAGGAAGACAAGGCAAGGAGATATTCCAGGAAGTCCCAGAAGTGATCTCATTCGATTTTCCAAAATCCTAGAAGGTAGGCATTGCTGTATCATATTGCAGACAAAACATTTGAGCAGAAATAGCAAAGTAACTCACTCAAGGCCACAGAGTCAACAGGTTATGGGCTATGATCTGAGCCAATCCTGAATGGTGTAAATACCCAGGGCTTTTCTCCTAAGGGAAGTCCTCAGGCAGAAGGGGTGGGAGAGAAGAAGAGAAATTAACAAATTGAGGTGAGGTGAACCTTTGGAGTGAGATCACTAGAGGAGCATCCTGTTCTGAAAGTTATTAAAAACAGAAATGAATGAGAGATGCTGGGTAAAGAAGCACCTAGGAAGTGCATTCCATTGGAAGAGAGAGACAGAGCCATAGAGATGTAGAGATAGACCGAAGGAGGCAGAGACAGAAAAACAGAGCGAGAGACACACTGAGGAAACCTGAAGGAAAGGAGGATGGCTTGATTTTCATCTCAAACTGGGCAAAGAGTTTTAAAAATTGATATAGTATCACTGATGGAAAAAAAAAAGCGTTACAATCTGTGTTGTAATTTTCATGTTTGTATGATGGAAATAACATGGTGCTTAGGAGAGAATTTTATGGCTGCCCTTGCAAAGGAAATTATTATGAAAGCTGTGTGAGTATGTGGTTAATAAACACTATTCACATTACCACTCTCTCAGCCCTCTGACTACTGAGAGGGTCGAAGCATAACACACCCAATTAATTTTACAACGGCACTAAATATTCCTCTTTGTTAAACAGAAATTGCCTGCACAAACAAGGCTCCAGCAATTAAATTTTGGCTCCCCTTGGGATATGGTAATAAAGAATTCTTTTGTCCAATTAATGATCTCAAATTGATTATAAACGGGACTGTGAGAATGGGAGGTCAAGGCATTAGTGGATTAACTCATTGGATTCCAAGCCTTCCACAAAATAAGACTCACATTCTATAAACCATGTCTGTCTTGCGTCTTGCACCATTTTTATGAGGTGTTGAATAGAGAGGTGGGCTACATCACCTTTGCTTCAGGGAATCCAACCCAGGTATTCTCACAACAAACCCCAGCGATCTCAAAGTGACAAACATTTGGAATTCTGATGGATACACAAAGGGAAGTTGAGTCCAGCCAGCATGACTTATTCCTCAGATACAGTTGATTGTTTTGAACAAGAGCTCTGAACATAGACAGTCCTGCCTGGGGTCAAATTCTGGTTTTCTCTCCTCCTAGCCTTTGAGCAAGCATATCCGCTTAACAGCTGAGTGAACTTGGTCCAGTTGCATAACATCCCTTAGCTCCATTTCTCTCATCTTAAACGTGAGGATATTCATAGTATCCGTGTCACTGGATGACTGTAAACGGTGACGGACACAATGCAAGTAAATTGCTTAGCACAACTCCTAGCACAGAGAAAGCACTCAACAAATAATAATAAATCATTGTTATTAATAATGTTTTGTTATTATCATTTTCTGCATGCCCAACCCAATTAAACGACAAAGGCAGACATGTCTGCCCCCTCATTCACAGTCACAGGAACGTTGGTTTGGCAGGGAGGATTGGTTTAACAGTGGTTGGCTGAGTAGACTTTTCCTTTTCATATAACAATTTATTTAGCTGAGGCTCAATTAATCACTCCTTATCATAGCAGCTGTTATGAATCCTCTACTAACCGTAATAGCACTTGCCAGTGATGTTCGTTCATTAACTCACTGATTAAATACATTCCCTGGGGAAGACACTGTTCTGTGGGTGCATCAGAATTCTTTCAGGAACACTGGACAGTCTTCCAGCCATGATGAATTATACACATTTCCCCCAAATTCACTATGCTTGCTCTTACTTGTACTCACACATTATTTCCTTAACCTGGAATGCTCATTCTCTCTCTCCCTTGTGGATTGTGTAAGAAACTCCTATTCATCCTTCAACACTCGGCTTAAATATCACCACCTCTGGGAAGTCTGCTCAGATGTATCCAGGGTTACATGAACAACATGGATTCACTGAAGTGTCTATGGAGCTACTGTGCACCGCTGTAATTATTTACATCTCTCCCTTTGGTTGGATCATAGCCCTTACAAGGCAGGAACTGTCCCCAGTGCTGAATAGAGAACCTGACACATTGCAGGTACTTAATAAAAATGTGTGTTAAATGAATAACTGAGAATAAAATTAAAAATGTGCATCCATAATTATAATCCAACAAAGAAAATAAGTACCGTTTTTGTAAGTGCTTGAAAGGAAAAGACAGTTACACAACTCTGCTCAGACCAAAAAATAATAATTTGTTGGATTCTATTCCTGGGAAATTCAAATGGTAGGTCTTGATCCAGACATGGCTGAATCCAGGGTCTACACTTTGTCTTCAGGATGTGCTCTTGGCTCTGCTTTTCTCCATCTCAATTTTATTCCCAGGCAGGCTTTCAAAGGTGGTGACCAGCAGTTCCAGGCTGAAGTGAAATCAGCTCCACATCCTCCCTAGAAAGAGAGCTCTTTTTCCAATAGCCTCAGCCAAAATCCTGCAACGGAATCTCATTGGCCATGCTCGCATCATATGACCATCCCGAACCTATCACTCTGGCCCAGAGGATGGCCTGTTCTGATTGGCCAGTGCTGGGTTGCATGTCCACACCTGTTACCGGGGGTGGAGAGTGAAAGGCAGCAGGTTACCCTCTAACACTCAGGATGCAATTATTAGATGCTGGGTAGGCAGAAGGGCAGTCCTCCATCTTACGAACCTTATAAAGAAAAGGAGATGTATCATAGGAATTTGGAAATGATGACAGAGAGGCATAGAGGGGTCAAGGCATCTGCACTTGGCCTGCAAGCCAGGAAGAATTTAGACACGTAGACGGGACACGTATGGGAAGGCACAGCAGGTGAAGAGTCCAGCTTTGTGCCTGAACAATTATAATGGCTAAACATTTGGAAATGCAGGTTAGAACCAGCTCCCAAAGGCCTTGAATGCTAGGCTGCAGGAACTGAATTTTATTCAGAAGGCAATGGAAAGCCACCGAAGCTTTTCATGTGGAAGGAGGCCAGACCCAAGTCATGCTTTAGAGAGATTAATCAGGCCACTGCGTGTAAAATGCACTGGGTGAATGCAGAGAGAGCATTGCAAGAGTCCAGGTAACAGATAATGAGGGCCTGAACGTGCTAAGAAGAGAGCACACAGAGCAACTGGATTCAGGAGCAGCTGGGATGGAATCGATGCTCCTGAAATATTTTTTCTACCTGGGCCAGCTCCTCCACTTCAGCCACTGCATCTGGGGATGGCATTTAGGAGACAAAGCAAAGACGTTTTCAAGGGCTATCATTACTGGGCATTACACAAAGCTGTATTTTTTTCTGGCTTCTGCCTCAAAGGGATTGCTTTTTCTTTCTCCTGCAGAGAGAAGAGGGCGGGTGAGCAACGAAGGCCAGTTCTGTCTCTATCCGTGGCACTCTGACCCCGGGCGAGGCCACACGTGGCTGATTCCCGTGCATGTCGTGATGACTGGAGACTCAGAAGGCGGAAAACCACATCGCTGATTACCTTCCTTGACACACACGCATTAGCATTCATTATTGCAAAGGAGACAGGGAGGACGCTGATGCAAATGTCACCCATGCATCATTTCTGCAGCCACAGAAGGAATGATTAAACAAACCGAACTTGTCCCCACCTCCAGCCTCAGAGAGGCTCCAAACACCTACCCAGTCCCTGGAGACCTTCAGCCAAGGTTTTGGTTTTCATTTTTACCTTTTTGTATTTCCAAAATGAAAGTCATGAGACATTCATCAAAAATGCAAATAGATCCATAACTATTTCTCCAATTGTATCTCGGTGATTACACGTCTTTGAAATCCCCCTCGGCAGCCTCTTCTTTCTGTCTTCACACTTCATAAAACAGTATTTTACATAAAATACTTTGCAAACTGCTCTTCCCCCGGCAGCCGGACATTTCTAATTCCTCCAAGCCAGGGGTACTGGATGCATTTTCTTTTGCTTTGTCTTTATGATTAGATAAATCAATTTTAAAGTCACGTCTTTAAAATCTGGCTTCTTCCAGATGGAAACAGATGTTTTGCTTTCTTGACGGCGCTTGTTTGAACGTGGCATTCTCTGAAAGGAGCCCAAATAGTAACGACAGGCCGTGTACTCAACTCTCTCTCACTCTGTGCCCCTAGCCTGCACGTCACCTGACACATTAACACAATTACAATTTTCCTCCCAGACTCAATGATGAAAACTGGTCCACAAACAAGAGACCTTAAGATCAAAGATCAAGAACACTGCTCCACGCCCTAAAGACACAAGAGATTGTCTGAGGCAGTCGTGGAGAGAGAGCCAGATTGCCACCTTTGTCTTCCATTAATACAGCAGCCACTTACTCGTTGCTTCAAATCAACAGATTAAAATGTCTGTCTTTTTTGGTTTCCACGCATGCTGGACATTTTTGCTTTTGTGTCTACAGACACTTAAAACAATTAAGGGAATGAAACATGATAGGAGTTCTCAAAGTGTGTCCTAGGCCTCACCTGGGAGCTTGTTAGAAATGCAAATTCTCCAGACCTATTGAATCAGAAATTCTGGGGGTGGCTCAGCAATCTGTGGTTTAACAAACCCTCAAGGTGATTCTGATGAGTGTTGAAAATCTGAGAACCACTGTTACAGGGTCACTGAGAATTTAAAAAGTTAAAATAGCTTAATAAGAGAACAGAATGTTCATCCCATCCATCACCTCTCTGTCCAAGATCCGGGGCACTGCCCGTCCCGCCAGGCAGAGAGTGCAAATAACAACTGGTCATTATTGCTGCTGTAGCATATAGCACCCACCTTCTTACAAACCCAAAAAGAACAGCCCCTGTTTGTTTCCGAAATTCACCACAATGCCTTCGGGTTACCAAGAGCCGAGCACACTTCCCACTGGGGCAAGCCTGTGTCAGGGGAAATAGGATTTTAGAAAGCTGAACGGACACACTTCCGCCTGTGTCTTCACATCACTTCGATTTTGTCATTTTGTTGTCTCTGTTGAAGATCAAAACCACAGAAGCATCTCCAGAGTGGAATCATAAAAAAGATTTTGCAATGCGACACTAAGAAAATTGAAACTGAAACCCTCAGTCCCTGCTGGATGCAAAGTTAACCTCTAAGAATTGCCTGCTCCTCTCCAAAGTCTTCTCACGGGGGTCATATTCGCCTTCAAGCCTTTATAAGACATGCTGAGAGGAAAAGGTATTGACTATGTAATTTTGAAGAGGGATGGAATGTGGCTGCCTGGCCTGTGCACAGTATGTGAATCAACCTAGAATCTATAGACGGGAAGATAGTGGACTGATCAATCTTTATTCCTAGGCAATCAAGCAAGGTAGCATCTTCAGGTTTCTCTATAGACAGCTCATAAAATGGGGGTATTGATCAAGGGGTCTAAATTTGTAGTTTTGACTATAAAAGCAATTTGTTTTTGTGGAACGGTCATATAAGATGAATGCATTTGTGTTATTAACTTCAAAAACAATTCCTCTGGGTAACTTTGCAAGGCTTTGCAGCAGGTTTCTTTGTGAAGTTACTGAGCAGTTTCCAAGTATTTATTTGCGTGTAGTAAATTATTTTAGGTGATTGAGGTACCTACCAACACATCTGGGAGTGTGGTTTATATAGAAGATACTTTGGGGTTCTCTGAATGACGATGACATGAGACAACATTAATGGAGGGCTCCCTCCTTTGTGCCAGCCATGTACTAGGGGTTTTGCTTATGATTCCTAATTTAATTTATCCTCCTGATCATTCTATGTGTTGGATCATTTTTGGGTGTGTGTTCTTATTTTTCAGGAAATTGCTGCTCACAGAAGTGACAGGACTTGCCCAAGGACACAAGGCTAGAAAATGAAGGATGGAACTCAGGTGTGTCTGTCTCTAAGGCCTGTATTCTTTAAGGGAGTGATAAATATTGTGGAAATTGTACATGAAGAGTTCCAGGTCACATGACACCATGCGATGATTTGTACAATTCTAGAAACAGCTTCTTGCATAAGAAATTGACCTTTACTAAACCAGTTGCTCCTTCAAGGGGCTAAAACTGACCTACCATTTGTCTCTAGAAAAGCAGAGGAAGAGTGTCATTTATTGTGAGAATTTTGAGGTAACCACGATGGGGGACATGTAAGTCAATAACGACCAGAGAAGCTGGTCTACAGAGCAGGAAGAAAGAAATAGAATTTGGTACAGGTGACAGATCATGAAAACTCAGAAAGAGAGAGATGGACAGAGTAGGTGCCTGAGAATTTCTGGGACCTGTGAGAGCTGACTATACGTCTTCGACTAGTTTTTAAGTGTCTGGATCTTTATCATGAATCCTTCATGACATAAGCAAGCATTAGCGAGCTTCTCCTTGTGATCAAATATCCACTTAATTAGAAGCCAGCAGACTGTGAGCTACAAGAAGCAGACTCTGGGTCTTTCTTATTCACCATTGTCTTCACATGCCTAGCATAGTATCTGGCACAAAATAGGTGCTCAAAAAAAAATTGTGTCAATGAGTTAACTAATTCCTTAAATATGTGCTGTTGGTAACCACATTCTTGTACAAACAACAAAGACAACTCTGAACACCTCAGCTGTGCCTTTTTTGGTGGAACTCTGGAGATTTGAACAACAAGGCTTGGGCTCTCAGAAAGGCAGAGACTGGCAAAGTGGATGATTGCATTTCATTATTTTTCCTTTCAAAAATCTCTCTTCTCCTCTTCAAAGTCCTAATACTTGTATTAATTCAAGTCAATGGGTGACATAATTGTTTCTTCAATGCTGATCCTTTGAAAGGCATCTGCATTATAACAGAGTACTCTGGGATACAAGAGTCTTGAAATACTATAAAGAAATACTATAAATAAATACACGTGTGCATAGATTCTCTTCTAAAACATATTTATCTCTTTATTGAGTGCTTGCTCTGGGCTATGTACAATGGCACTTTTAAGTACTTTATTGCATTTAATTATCACATCAGCCCATCAATTAGGTGAGGTAAGTGTAATTATTCTCTGGTTAGAGCTATAGAAACTGAAGCTCAGAGGTGAGATATTTTGCCTAAGTTCACAGACAATAAGTAGAAGAAGCAGTGCTCAAATGATGTCCAAGGCACCAAAGTCTGCAGGCCTGACTTCCAGCCCACTGTTCTTTTGCTGGGACTAAATCTAGCATCTCTACTGACCATTGTTGGAAGCTGGACTGACGCACTTCACGCTGACAGCTGAATACCCCATCAATTTGGATGGCTCCCATTGACCAGCACTAACCTACAGACCATGCACTGGCAAATTAGGGCAGTCCACAGGTGAGGACTAAACGATAGGATGCTCTACTGGCTCAGTCTACTGGTCCATCTTGTCCAACTCAGGTGTCTGACTGTAAAACCCAGAGATATTTTCTGGAAGATGTGATATCGCCCTTTAGAGGTTGGCACCATATTGTAGTTTTTAAATATTTGATAGAAACAGAAAGAAAAAAAAAGAGAAGACCCACAGAAAGCTAAGGTTCTCCATAGGCTGCTGCCATACTCCATTCACTGAATATTTATTCAGTACCTACTATGTGCCTGCTATCATGTACTAACTGCTGAGCATGCAAAGGTGAATAAAAGACCTTAGGAAGCTTATACCTTGGAGGAGTTAACGGAAAACACACAAGGGGACAAGAAAAACATGTATAATTATAGACTGAGTAATTGCTATTAATGAACTGAGATAGAGAATAACAGTGGGACCCACTTTAGCTAGGACGATCAGGAAAGGTGACATTTAACTGAAACATAAAGGGTAACCTGGACTCTGCTTTAAAGTAACGAGGGAGCAGCATAGATGAAGGTCCTGGTGTGGAAATAGCTGGGTGTTTCAGGAGCCACAAGGAAGGCCACCATGGCTGGACTTCACTGGACGATGGGAAGGTAGGATGCTTTGGTTAGGTAGGCATCTCCTGTCCTTGTATACTCACTGTGTGCACACAACTCTTCACGTAGCAGGACCTATAAGAACAGGCTTCCCTCCACAAACTGCTTCCGTAATTTAGAGAAGATAGGAAAGAAAACACCAAGAGATACAGAGGGAAAATAATGAGTCAAATCTTCTTGAAAAAGAGATTTTGATTTTAATCTGTGCTAGACAGTATTTCCAACACTACTTTCCATAACAAATATTTTATTTTGTCCTCTTTCATCTCTAAAATGAAATTCATAGATAATAGGATTATCTACATACATAATTGAAAAGAAATATAATGATTGAACCATAATATAATGAATAAAAAAGAGGAAACGATTTCTAAGGAAATAATATGCATTTTAATGTGCAGATGCACCACACGACTCCTCTGAGAGACATAAGGAAGTGGTGACAGCTTTGACCATGCAGAGACATCATGAATGTGGTACAGTGTGAAATGATGGAATTCTCTAGAAAGTTGAGCAACTTTTTAAAAAGTTCTGAACTCAACAACATACAATCTCCTCTTGATTTACCCAGTGATTGCCTTTCTTAAAAATTTGATGTATATTAAAACTATGCAAAATACACCGTACTTAAATATAAGATGCAGTCAAGTTCTAAGATCAAATACTTGTAAATAGATTTTCCGATTTGTCATCATCAGTGTCCTGTAGGGCATTTGAGGATTGCGTGTGGGTGCAGGACGATATCATTGTTGGGTGGGACCATTCTCTACACTGCAGGCCAATTAAGATCCCTCGTCTCTGTCCACTAAATACTAATGGCACCTCCCAACAAGTGTGGCAACCAAAAATAATGCCTCCCACACGTTAAGAAAGTGCCCCATAAGCATGTGTGTGTGTGTGTATGTGTGTTTGTGTATCCGTGTGTGTATACAGTGGGAGAGATTATTATGGAAATTTTGGGGGCTATTACTTTTGTTTGTGAATCACCATTCTGAGAAGTAATGCTGCCTGTGATCAGAATGAAGAGGAAGACAGGAATAACTTCCCAAGTTTTATTCGAGCAGGTGACCCACACCCACATTTAAATATAATCGTGGATCCATTACACAAATGCCAAAAATCTCCCAAAGCGTTGTTTCTCTAACTGATAAAAGCAAGAATCGGATGAAGGTCTAGGGTGCATCTGAAGCCCAGAGATCTGGGACAGCTGGTTCCTATTGAACTAGAATTTAAGGAAGAGCTTAATATACAAAATGATCCACAAAAAAAAAAAAAAAAAAAACAAAACTATATGACAACAACCTTATAAAAGGAGAAAAATATAAAACAATTTACAAAAGAGGAAATTCGATTTACAAACAAATATATGAAAAGATTCTCAATCTTACTAATGATAGAGGAAATGGGAACTAAAAAGAGCAGTTTTCACCTATAATATTATCAAATTAAAAAAAATTAACATTTACTATGAGCATCGATTTAGGAAATGAGCTCTCTCACACATTACTGGTGATAATGTTAACTGCCACACCTTTTGGAAAGGTAATTCAGCAGTGTTTATTAAAATTAAAACTGCATATAGCCTTTGGCATAATAAGCCTACTCTTGGGTGGCCCTCAATGAGCCATTTCTCCCAGTATTCACACGATTCTGTAGCCCCCCTCCCTTACACACACACATATACTGGACTTGACCATATGACTTGCTTTGGCTAAGGGGACTTGAAGAAGCATGATGCACACAGCGGCTTGATAAGAGCTTACACATGGAGGCTTGTTCTCTGGATCACTCCCTCTTGGAAACTTGAGACTGCCATGTTGTTAGGAACTCCAAACCAGCCATGTAGAGAGACCATCTGTTGGAGAACTGAGGAGCCCAGCTGACCAGGTCCCAGACATACAGCCCTCGTAGGGTTGTTTCAGCCCCACCCCCCAGCCATTCAAGCAGTCCCAGCTGGGACCCCAGACGCCGTGGAACAGAGTCAAGCCATTTCCTCCACGATCATATCTTTGCTGCATCATTGTGTGTGGAGCCGTGAAACCTGGAAGCAGCCAGAACAACCACCAAGAGAGGAATGATGGAATGAACTGTGCGATATCTGTGCTATGGAACCACGCATGAGGATTACAGTGAGAACAATCTTATCCCTACCAATCTGAAGACATAGCATGCTATACTAACTGAAAAAGCAAATTGCAGCACCATGAACGACCCCAGTTTTGTAGAAATATGTCTAAATCCTTAAGTAAATGCAAAATAAACATCTAGAAGAGCGTGGAAAAAATGGAAGCCTGCACCAGTTGTTGACACTAGTTATTTCAGGAGGGTGGGAGGAGGAATGTGATGAGGAGGAGATTACTGACTTTTAAATATGTTTTTAAAGTAATTCACTCATTACACGTACTACTCCGGTAATTAAAGAAAATCTAGTGAACAAAATGGTAGAGCAAAAGAGTTTTTACAAAAGATCAGCAGCTGAAAACCCGTCTGTTGATTTCAAACAAACTCCGGGGTAAAGCTGAGGGCGCGTGAAGGAAGGATCTTTTACCAATTTTCAATGCAGCATCATTTTTTGCCAACCTTAAATTCAGATTAATTCTGTGAAAAGTTTCAGTAGTCTTTTTCCACCTGGGTTTTCAAGACTCTTTTAATATGGTGATTTGGCTCTTTTCCTAGTATGTTCCATTGAAAAGGGCAAACATCTGGTTTTATCTCTGAGAACATATTTACTGTGTGTGTGTGCGCGCGTGCATGTGCACATGCACGTGCACACACATGCGCCTGTGATGCAAGGGGTAGCCAAAAGATCAAACCTTCAAAAATTCCTTTTACTCTGGAATTCATATGACCTGAAAGCTTAAAAAAAAAGAGGATCTTGTTTTCCAAATATCATTCTTATTAAACAAATAAAAAAAAATCTGCTGCCAGATACCTGCCATTATGTTTCTTTCCTGCAGAATTCTCCTGCATGTACAGTAGAATCTGGACAAATTCATGCCTATACGCTTGGTTTTTCCTTCTTTTCTCTAATACTATGGTTCTCAACGTTGGCTTCCCAATAGAATTTTCCAGAAGGCTTGGAAAAAACCCAGATGCCTGAGTCCTATGTAGAGATTTTGATTTAATTTGGATGGAGCCTGGATATCAGCATTTAAGAAACAGACTCAGGTGATTCTGATCCACACCCAAGGTTGAGAACCATTGGTCTACGATGCATGTGAGTAATAAATATTCTCAACAAACACCTAAAATATTCAATCTTGTGTCTTCTGAATCAATGACAAATTGAATTATATTCCATATAGTTTTAACGTTAACTGCACTTGACTGAAGTTGAGTCATTTGAAAAGTGGTAAAAACAAAAAGATAATTCACTCTGAAATCCAGGGAGCCAGAAACATCATTTAGAGCAAGCAAAGGCCCTGTGAGAATGTAAGAGGCTTTCACAGAGGCCAGTGCATGTGTCTCCATGACAAAATACCAATGCACCACTTCACGTGGACCAAAATATAATGCCCAGGACCTGGTGCCATAATTGGGTGGCATTTCATAGCTCTTTTGGAATATCTGGCAAGGTCGTAGTGTCTCATTCACAAAGTTCTTTCCATTAGGTAATACCTGATGAAAATATATGCATTTCTCAATGCTTTTTCTCTAGTTTAGTTTGAACCTGCCAAAACGTATGTGTACAAACTCTATTTAAACTCATGAACTTGTTCTGAATTAATCTTTATTCGGTTCTTTATTTTTAAAAACATGTCTTGAGCACTTGATTTATGGCCTCCAATGCCCCTTAACTCTTCACCTGGACCATAAACTTCTCCAAGGGACAGAAGTTTATGTTCTCTGCAGTGCTGGGCACACGGCAGGGTATTTAAATACCTGCTCCCTGGTTAATATTTTTGCTCAGCAGTTTTGTTTGCTATGAAATATCATTCCATGCACTAGAAAGGTCGTAGATTCTATCTAGCATATCTGAGGAAAAGTCATCCGGCTCTCCGGGGAGGTGACAAGTAGGATATTTATTCGATCAGTGGTGGGACAGACTTCATTTGGTTGCTTTTCTCAAATTGTCTAACAAGTTCTCTTGCAATTCTTGTTTCTCAGTCAGCTCAGGTTGCTATAACAAAGTACCACAGCCTGGGTGGCTTGTAAACAGCAGACATTTGTTTCTCACAGTTCTGGAAGCTGGAAGTCTGAGATCAGGTGGCAGCATGGTCCGGATCTGGTGGGAGTCCTCTTCTGGGCTGCAGACGGCCGCCTTCTCACTGTGTCCTCACATGGTTAAGGGAGAGCAAGCTAGCTCTCCGGCCTCTTCTTACAGGGGCAGTAATCCCATCAGGAGGGCTCCACCCTCATGACCTAATCCCCTCCCTAAGGCCCCGTCTCCATATACCATCACATGGGGGGTTATGAAAATGAATCTTGGGGGGGCACAAACATTCTGTCCATAACATCTTGACAAAGGGAAAGAGTGGAATCTGCTCCCCTCTCTCCTCTCTGCTCCCAGTTTCTGGGAAAGTTAGAGGCAGGTTAGCAGTCTCAGCTCATTTACCAGGTGCTCTCTGCAAAACCTTCAAGAAAGTTTATTAACTAAAAATCACAGCTAAACACAGCTTTCTTCCATTTATTAGAAATAACTGGCATGTAGAAGAAAGAATGATACATAAGAATTCAAAAGATATGGGCTTTTAAAAAATTGTAACAATATTTACAATTATTGTAACAATAATTACATGTATCATTTATTTGTCTCTTACTAAGTGGCAGTTGAGGCTGCTCCTGGCCCCACGGTCCATGTTGTAGAGGACCCTGCTCTGTTTCTCCTCCCCACGGGGCCAAAGGGACGCAATCACCTGAAAGTTGCGACATCCACCTAGATAACACTCTAGGGTCCCGGGTGTGTTAAGACCATGAGATACATATGTGAGTGCAAGCATTTAATTTGGAAGGTGACCCCAGGAACCCCCCCAGAGGAGTGTGGAAGTAAGAAGGGAAGGGGAGGAGGCCAATGACTGGTGCGTCACTGAGCGTGTCAATCTCTGTGGGCACGCGGGGCTCGGTCCCCTTGGGGAGCTCCAGGAGAGAGCGTAGAACACAGATGAGCTGAAAGGACTCCAGCCTCCAGAGAAAACCCCCAGGAAAAGTCACAGGTGCGTGCATTCGGCAGCTGCGGGGTCAACTTTCAGGGCTACAGTGAGGGCTGTGGGCTATGGGTCAGGCAGCGTCAGTGTCTGCCACACCAGGACCCTAAAATGTGTTGCCCAAAGGGACCAAACCCACTTCCGTGTCTGCACATCCCTCCTCCCTGAGTCCACGTTCCCGACGATGACCCACACTGCCAGAGTGTTCACTGCTGGACCCAAGGGATGGCCAGGGGTGGCTGTTTGCAGAGAGCACCGAGGGGACTCACTCACGAGGGCAGACCTCTCTGAATGCACGTGTGCGCCCCTCGTGGTTGGTAAGGCAGTGAGCATGGGAAGTTGACTGAGGCTGGCTCTCCCAGGGTGGCAGGTTCCAAGGCAGAATCGGAGGAGTCGAGTCCAAGAATTATGAACCGTAACCTGGCATCCCAGGTAGTTATGAAGGTGTATCTGGCACAGTGAGAGGACAGAACATCTTTTATTTATCAGTTTGTTAGCGTGATTTATACTTTCTGAGCATTGTGACGTATGCTGCGTGCAGCAGATGCTGTGGGCACCCCTCCAATATTCCCTGGGCTGCACCAGTCCAGTGCACGCAGCCTGGCTTCCAGCTGCCAGAATCTGCATCTCTGGGCCTCCGGGGCTTTCTCTTACTGCTGGAGCCGGCGTTGCTGCCAGAACAGCAGGCAGAAAGTGCAGAAAAATGGGGCTCCTGGGAGCAACTCTCAACAAAAGACCGATGGGTGTTGATACGTAATCCCCCCGATTCCTCACCCAAGGGTGGGCAGCTCTCAGAGTTCCCCATCAGGGGTAACAGGAGTGACGTGCTGTCATCCACAGGTGTGACCTGCTGATGGCACACCTTTTATTGGTTGCATTCCTTTCCTTGTCTCACTTCCCTTCTCCTTTACTGGCATTTTCCTTCAAGTCCACAAAAAATATTTGTCTCAGCGCCTTCTCCTGGGAGAATCCAAACCAAGCTGACATGTGGACCTCCACAGATGCCCTTGTCCCAGGCCCTACACACACGAGGGGTGGGTCTGGCGTGACCACTTTGGCCACTCGTTGACTCCTCACTACAGCCAAATGAAGAAGGCAATATGAGGATCCCCATTTGAAACTGAGTCTTAAGCATTAAAGTCATTTGCCCAAGATTCCAAGCTAAGACATAAGATAATAAAAAATGCTTCTAATCTCGGTTCTGTCCCCTACTTGCTGTGTGTTCTGTGCAGGGGGAATCTGATGCTCAGGTTCTTTGTATGCATGATGGGGATGATGGGGACGTTGTGTCTACCTGACCTATTTACTGGGTTGCTGCAAAAGTCCAGGGAGACGATGATGGTGAGAGATCGTATACACTGTACATCATGCCATTGATGTCAGGGTTATTATGTCCACGCTGGCACAACCTCAGGACCACAGAGTTGGGCCCTCACCTCCCTGCCAGAGGTCTTTCTCCACTTGTTTATCAATTTCTTATTTCATCCTTCTCTCCCTCCCTCCATCCCTCCTTCCCTTCCTTTCTTCTTAATTTCCTTCCTTCCTTAGGATTGGATGATAAGAATGAGGATTTCTTATCACTTTATGAAAATCAAAATTATTTTAAAGGAGCAATTTTTCCTGTGAATCAACTAAAAGATAATACAAATTTGTCTCCTTTAATGTCCCTCCTGCTCAATGTCACTTCAACTGGACAAATACTAAGTTCTTCACTCTGGACTCAGTGTTCTGTTAGGACCACGAAGTATCAGACATCGGCTTTCCTATCAAAGAGTTTACAGGGTGTTGGGAATACGTGTCAGTTAATCAACATTTACTGAATGTCAAACAGTGTTTGGACACTGAAAGAAAACAACGGCATGAGACACTCTCTTCTTCACTTAGGTCGTAATTTGGAGATACTGTGAATGTTTAAAATAAAATGATAAGGCATACTTGCCTATGTTCAGTGACACATGTTACTGGGCCCTATGGTATTGACAGTAGCAGCTGTAAATGTTATTTGCCCTTGGCCTTTTAAGTAATGCCAATTTTATGTGTTTTATTCCTGTGAGATCATTTGAGTGAAATTGAGATCACTATAGTAGAATATAATTATCTCTTTTAAAACTTTTATTATTTTCTAAAATATACAAATAGTATTTCTAAACAGTAGACGAGTTCATAAAACAGATATGCCAGTAGATTTTAAAAATCACCATTCTATAATCCTGCTATCCAGAGGTAATCACATTAACATTCTAGAACAGATTCTTCTAAAGTCTTTTGTATTCATAATATAACCATTGTCCATACCACTAGTTGACCTGCCACCTCAGGGACAGAGACTAAGCCTTCCTGCCCCCTGTACATCTGGTCAACCAGAGAGAGAGAGAGAGAGAGAGAGAGAGAGACAGAGAGAGACAGAGAGAGACAGAGAGAGATAGAGAGAGACAGAGAGAGAGAGAAAGAAAAAGAGAGAGAGAGAGTCTGTCTAAGCAACTAGACACCCATTGGGACAGAGACTAAATCCATGTGCCTCATGAAATTATAATAAGCATGTTCTTTCTTAAAATGCATCAGGCTTAACCATATATCCAGAGTATCTTTCCAAATCTATGTCGTCATATCTAATGACCACATTATATTCTGTCAAATGTAGCTACTATAATCCATTTAGTCAGTACCAAATAACTGAATATTTGAGCTTTTCTAGTACAAAGCTGCGACACATAATACTCAGGAATAAATAACCTTCTATGTCCATCTCAGTGCACCTGACATAATTTGCCAACCTATTTGGTTTAGGTTTCTGGATATCCACTTGGGTTTCTAACATATAGAAAAAAATCAGTTCCTTAAACTCTCAGCCAGAATTTGCAAACTGATGACCTATAGATGTATTTTGTTTGGCCTAGATAATATTTTAAATATTTTAAAATTTCACCTGAACACCTGAATTTCTCCTTTCTCATGAAAGGATGCTGGCAACCCTAGACCCACAGCCCCATATGGCAACCTTTGGCAGGATCTGAGTGTGGGTGACCCATTGGTCTGTACCTCAACTTGCCACAATACTGCCCTCTCCACAGTCTCACTCACAGCTTGTTTGCTCATTTACATTCCTGCTCGTCCCCACCCTCCAGGCGTTTCATTGCATGACCCTCTGTTGGCTGCCATGGATTTCTTAGTCATTTAATGGTACCTGCCTTATGTCAACTTTTGAGCACTGGAATCTGGGCCAAAATATGGGGTCCCAACTCTAAATTTACCAAATATGTGCCTTCAGACAATTGAGTCTCCTCTAGGCTGAATTTTCGCTCTGACACTATGCCCTGGTTAGCTCATGGTAGTTGTGAATACCCAATGAGATAACTCATGTGGAAAGCCCTCTGAATATTGCACAGTCCTGAACCAATGTGAGTATAATCATCAGCCCACGGGGAAAATCTTCCTAGTCTGCGCATATGACCACTCCGACTGCTACAGGAAAATGAGGGCAGAGTAGATCAGCAGACTAGTTAGGCCACTGCCCCACCTACAGCATAATAAAACACCGATTTTACAATATTTATGTCACCAACACTGGTCAGCTGTTCACCAAGGACCATTTCTTCCTATTTGCGGCACAGAGCTGGCACACATTTCCCAGCCTGCCTTGTGGTAGAGATGGTCACATGAAAGAAGCCACTGGATTACGAATAGAAGTGATCTGTGCCAGCTGCAGGCTATCCCAACACACTTTCCCATGATCCTCCCTGCCCTTCTCCCTTTCCTTCACTCCACGTAGATGACTGGTAACCTTGGAAACCATGCATTGAAGACAATGGAAACAAAATTCAAAGGAGCCTGGGTTTGTGAATCTCTGCTTGGTGGAAAGCTATTAGCAATACCTTTAGATTTTACATGAGGTAGAAATGAACTTCACTTGTGTATGAGCCGTTATCAACTGGGTTTGTTAAGAAAAGAAAAAGTGCTACTTAATGCATAGTTTGTAATGTCTAAAAGAATATCTAGTTGAAAAACTTCCTAGATTTAGTTGGAGTTTCGTTTCTCCTTTTTTTAAGTCAAAATTAGTAAGAAAAATTAGCAAATGTCAGTTTCCAGCCAATTAAGAATAGTTTTGGTTAGAAACGCAGTATTTGGAAATTGACTGATTATGAAATATTTCCTGGGAGACACATCTTCTTCCTCACAGAGTTCACTGAAAAGCAATTAATTTTTATTTTAAGGAAACATGAGAGAGCTTTTCAGTACAGAGCAAAGAAATCAAGAAAGAAATTTGTCTATAAAGTGATGGAACATAAGTGCACTGGAATATATAGCAGAGAACATCTAATTATGTATCATATCACTAAATATGCTACACTAGAATGACAATTGGTGCATAAAGTATAACTATATGCAGCCCCCATTTTTCTAAATCACATTGCACACTCCACTCATGTGACATTACCTAATAACATCGTATAATCTTACTTTTGCCACTTTGCTCAATAGAAGGTCTGTGTTCTCAGATGCCCAGAGGAAATGCACTACGTATACATACAATCAGAAGTTGACTTCAGACAATCCTGGGTGATTTTTGCCCTCTCATGTGATGACAGTAGCTTCTTCTTTTGGCAATGGTACCCTAAATATTGTGGGGGAAATATCTATCTCCCACACTTCGGGTTCATGAGAAGCTGCCCTACCCTCAAGTCACGTAAGCCTCCCATGAACCAAGCTTGGACAGTTAGCGCTGTCCATACTCTAACACTCTAACACGGCGGGCACATGGCCCAAGCCAGATTAGAATGATGCAGACCTACTACATTTACCGGGACTGTTGTGAAACAGGAAGTCCATTTTTTCTGAGACACCATCTATATGGTGAGCCCAAGCCTTCACACGGAACCTCCTGAGAATAACGAAGCTGACGGGAAGAATGCTGAGCCCAGTGGTGCAGAAACCATGCCCTCATGATGCCATTTGTGCCCCTGCATCCAGCTGTACCTGAAGCTACATACCCTCATGTACTTTCAGGTCCTGGAGCCAATAAATGCCCTCTCTCTCTTTTTTTCTTTGTTTAATTTTGTCTGAGGTGAGATTCTATAACTTGCTATCAAAGAGTCCAAATTAATCCAACAGTTAATGGGAAAATTTTCTTACAGCTACCGTTATTAACACTCTCTTACATAGCAGGCATCAAACTTCGTAATTAAAACAATCCACTTTAATGTCTAAAACAACATCGAGGGTGATATCAGGTAACATTTATTAGGTGCTTGCAGTATGCTGGGCACTGTTCTACGTAATTTACATGCTTAGAAATAGTAATAGTAAGGCTAGCCACCATCCCAGACCTCTTTCCCCAGTTCTCTTCCTCAGAATCAATACTACAGCCAGATACTCTGTATTCTTTCAGAAATATTCTGAATAAATATACATTATAATAAAATGTGCAGATACATGTATGTGAGGGTGTGTTCACTTTTAACACAAACAATACCAGCTAACATTAAGTGATTGGTTATCATGGACTTGGTACAATTCTAAACGCATTACAGTTATCATCTTATTTAATCCTCATAACACTCATGAAGCGAGTGATCCTACAAGGAAGATGAGGCATTGATAAATCTGGGAGACAACCCAGGCAGCTGCCTTCGGAGCATGCATTCTTAACAGCGACTCTCTCTGCTGGCATTGAAGGGAATCGATAAATAATATCCCAATTCTCTACCTGAGTTTGCAAGAAGTTGAGAAGTGGGCACCAGATTCAGAGAGTTGGAGCTCAGCACGTGCTGTCTCGTGATGAGGGTGAGGTTGCAGGATGCGGCTTAGGCATACTGTCAAAGGGGCATCCTATAATCTTCTCCCTGTGTCCCGCTCCCACCCACAGTCCAGAGTGTGGTGGACCACCTGATAGAAAGTTAAAGTCAACAAATGCAAGCTCATCCAACATCCCTGCCTCATACTACTGGAAGTGGAGAGGAAAATTAAGAGAGAAAATCCCCATGTTCAGGCATTCATAGAAACTTGGATTCAGATGAAAAATTAGGGGGACATCACCTACCTAGTAAACGAGGACAGAAGTGTTTCTCTGGTGCCTCTAAAAGGAATCACGAGGGGTAAGCTTTTCACGTTCTCTTTAGCATCGGTATTCAGTTTACAAGGAAATGAGGATCAGAGGAGTTAAGAAAAATGCCTAAGGTCACACAGCTAAGTGTCACGATTGGCAAATCTCTGGCTCCAAAAACATGTGTGCGTCCACTGCCCTGAGCTGCTTCCCAGAGACACACTGCAATAAACTCAGGGGCCACCCGTCAGCACACCATTTTCTTTCTGACGTGACTCATGCGTCTGGTTTTCTTTACAATGCAAGCATACGCCTGCCACGTTGACAGGACATGCAAATGTTTTGTTTATTTTTGCATATTAAGAAATGTACAAAGCAGCATCAATCGGCGTATATATTATAGATTTTTCACCTTTCATCACTGGCATTGCTTCAATTTCTATTCCTGTGCCTCTGCTCGTCTCTGATAATATTTTATTCTAGAATGATTACCTCCTCCCCTAAAAAAAAGACAGAGTATGAGGGGCTGGCCCCGTGGCTTAGTGGTTAAGTGCGTGCGCTCCACTGCTGGCTGCCGGAGTTCGGATCCCGGGCGCGCACCGACACACCGCTTCTCAGGCCATGCTGAGGCCGCGTCCCACATACCGCAACTAGAAGGATGTGCAACTATGACATACAACTATCTACTGGGGCTTTGGGGGAAAAAAAAAAGGAGGAGGATTGGCAATAGATGTTAGCTCAGAGCCGGTCTTCCTCAGCAAAAAGAGGAGGATTAGCACGGATGTTAGCTCAGGGCTGATCTTCCTCACAAAAAAAAAAAAAAGACAGAGTATGACACATCCCTCCTTCAACCTCTCTGATATCTTCCCATCACTGAATAAAATCAGAAATCCGTATCCTGGCCTACGGGTCCCCATGTGACTCCTTGCTTAACTCTCTCCTTCTCCTCTCTCCCTCTCCTCTCTCAGCTCCAACCATCCTGGCCTCTCCCTGATTCTCAAACACTTCAGTCATATTGCCTGTGTTCAATAATGTATGCCCAGTGTCTAGAACAGAGCTCGGCACGTGGTGTACGCGTAATAAATATCAGCTGAATGAAGGAGCAAGCACTGCCAGGCAGAGCAATGAGCATGCATGGAGACACGGCATTTGAGGTAGGCGCGGTGAGAGGTTCTGAACGACAGGCCCTGTGCTTGGTTGGAGAAGAAGGCCAGGGGGCAGAGGTGGGCTCGGTTATATTTTGAAAAGCCTCATTTTCTTAACAAAGGGGTAAGGAGTTTGGCCTTAAGATAATGCAAACATTTGGATCATCAAATCAGATTCACACAAACAAGAGATCACAGCCAATATCAAGCTTTGCCGATAACTTCAAAGAAACAAATGATCGATAGACACACAAAAAGTGGGAACAGCTTCAGGATGGTAGGGGCAGAAATCCAGGATCTTCTCATCACTTTGCACACAGCTGGGCCAGGTGAACACCTGACGTCACCAAGTGGGCTATACAGATCATGTCACTTAGAAGAGAGCTGGCAGTCACCAAGCATCTCCATTTTACATGCAGATGGTTACAGAGCTGATGCGACTTTCCTAGGAACCATGGCCCATAACTCCATCAATGCCAGGTTTGCTCACCATAAGCAATCTTAGGCAAGCAGGTACAACCGGCTAAAGAATTACCAAGGTACGGTCACTCCCGCCAGCAAACGCCAGGAGGTCTGTCATTAGTGAGTTGACAGGAGGTGAGACCAAATCACCTGCCTTCCTTCTTTCCTGGAGGTGTCCTCGCCACTGCCTCCCCTATACTGGGAGAGAGTGAATTGTGGACCTGCTGGCTAAGCCTTTCCTTCACAAACCTAAAACTGAGGGAGAGCTTTGAAGGGTTTTACAATGAGAGCGACACGATCTGATTGTGTTCATATAACAGAGGCACCTCTGATCGCTGCCTGAAGAGAGGGGCCCCGGTTTAAGATCATCCAGGCCAGGGCCATGTCTGA
Organism: Ceratotherium simum simum; assembly: GCF_057802395.1. NCBI lineage: Eukaryota > Metazoa > Chordata > Mammalia > Perissodactyla > Rhinocerotidae > Ceratotherium > Ceratotherium simum. The sequence continues at coordinate 29,270,493 of NC_141934.1, forward strand.
GACCTCTCTGAATCTCTCTCAGCCCTGAAGTAAAAACACCTGCCCATCAATAAATGTTTGTTGAAGTGATTACAAAATACAGGAGTTTCATTTTTGCTTTTACAAATTCATGATAAAATAAGATAAATAGCAGCCACAGTTGGTAGGCAGTCCAGAAATTCAATATCAACACAGAGAACAACACACAGCATTTTTTTTTTGCAAGAGATTTGTCTGGAAGCTCTGTTAGTGGAGAGATTAAATTGTTCCATTCACCACCACATCCCTCATATTTAGCACAGTATATTCATACAATTAACATTTTCTTGAATGAATCTATTGAGCAAATACCTGCCTTTTTTTTTTTAAACATACTAAGCTATTTACAGACGAGAGGTGACATAGACGCATACATAAGGGGGGGTGGCAGGATGAGATGCAAGGTGTATATGCGTGCAGAGAAAGTTACTAAACCCTTTAGTAGAGAATGTTAAAAATCAGGAGAGACATTCTGGACTGGCTTTAGCGAGCAATGGAAAAACTATCGCTGATGATGAAAAGGCTGGCTTGTTGAAGAGAGAAAATTGTTTGGCTGATTCTGTCTAGACCCCCTGGTGTTGAAAGAGTTAGGGCTTACACAGATCATAAAGGAGGAAATTACGAGAGTCCACGTGGAAATGATTCTGGCATGAATAACCATCAAGGTGAGGATGAATTTTGGGAATGTTCCAAAGATGGAAATAGACAACTCACCAGCAAGAACTATTCATGTGGGGAGGGAGAAAAATGTGGATCTCAGTCATAATAATATTATTATATTTCCCTGTTGCAGCTTACAGTGGAGGGAAAAAAAGGTAATGAACCATCAGTAGAAAGAGAGGGAGAAGAAAATCCAAAAGGTCTTAATGTCTTTCTCAGGGTGAGCACTACTGTTGACCAAGCCCGGAACGAAGAAGACTATTGAAAATCACGGTGTGCTGAGCACTTTCTCTTCACTCCCGCTTGCCCAAGATCCATTTTCCTCCTCCGCGCCAGGGGCTGACGGAGATGGACTGCGTCACTGCCTCACAGCAAGGTCTCTCTTGGCCTGCAGCTTCCAGTTGGGTTTGCCGATGGGGCTGGATTTCCCGGCGTGAGAACAGAGCGCAGGAGGACAGGCTTGGGCTCCTTTCCCACTTCTCTGCTTTGTCCCACGTTGCTGATGGTGGCTGTATTCCTTCCAAACTCCAGCTTGTGACAGGTGGCTCCTCCTCTCTGACTCCACCTCTTACAGGGCCCGGTAACGCTGTCTCCTTCCCTTGTCTCCTCAGTGAAGTGACAGACACGGCCTCATGTTCTTGCCAGTCTCCAGGTGCATAGACTTCTCTGCTTTCTGCCTTAACCCTGCCCACAACTTGGTGTGTATTCTCTTCGCTAAAGACCCTTCATTTGAACCTTCTGGAGTTTCCTGCTGGAACCCTGACTCATACAAAATATTTCAAATTGTTATATAAGGTCTTTGAAGGCATCCAGAGTTCCAGGATGACCTAGAAGTATCAAAGTCTGGGGCTAAAAGGCAGAAACCAACTGTCCACCGGCAATGGGAAAGTGTATTAGAGCAATCCCATTAATTTAGCCACACAATACCGACGAATTTCCCAGCTTTGGTTGTTGTCTTTCCCCTCCGAGCAGTGAAAATTAAATAGATAAAAAGAAATCAAACCATCACCATTCCCCCGTGGCTCACCTTCCCATGTGAACCCAGAGAGTAAACAGCACATCGGCAGCTCAATAATAAAATGTATCAGTGGCTTCTCAGCGGGTTAAGTATCTCCAAGGACTGTCAGAATGAATCACTGCCAGGATGTGCTGTAAGCTCCAAAAGGAGACAAAATGTACCAAAGTCCTGATGAACAGAAACAATGTTAATGTCTCACATCTTTTTCTTTCTCAGAACTCTACAGGTTGGCTTGGATCAGAATGCCGAGTTTTGGGTATATAACAATCCAAATACACTTTCAGGCAAATAAAATATTCTGCTCAGTCTAGGGCAATGGATCCATTGAGCATCTCCCATTTGCCTTTATCAGTTAAGGTTCTTTGATGGCAAGGAAGAGAATTTGATTCAAATTTGCTTAAGAGGAAAGAAGTCTAATATGAGAATATAGGACCACCCTATGGAACCTAAGGGTGGGGATACACAGTGACTCAGAGAAGAACTAAAATTAGGAGCTCCACGTGGTCAGGGTTCTCTCTCTCTCCTCATCTCTGCCTCCCCCAGACCATCACTTCATTTCTCTCTCTATTTCTCTACCAGCGTCTTCTGCTTTTCTGCCTTACAATAAGATGCCTTCCAATATAGTAAAGTGCCAGCCTGCCTCTATCCATTCATTCACTTAAAATGTTTACGGATTCCCTATCATGTGCACTGTATTATTCTGGGAGCTGGAGACACTGTAGGGAGAGAAAAGGAAAGATGACGAAGATACTGCTCGAATGAAATTTGTCTTCCAGTGGGAGAGACAGGCAATACTAGAAAAAAAAAATAGTGGGCTACATGATTTATCTTACATTTTGTTTAATTTACTATCATATAAATAAATAACAATCAAATCACATAGTAGATATTTAAGGTTCACCTTGGGAAGACGGTTTCACATTTATAAAACCAAAAACCCTGGAAGGAGGTCAGGGGTGGCACTGATCAGAACAGAAATGTGTGGTGTCAGAGGAGTGACCACAGTCGGTAACTAGTGTGTAAAATAAAAAGGTATGAATATGAGATTGTGTGCTTCAAATATTCTCTCTGTTTCTACAGTAGAAAAGCAGTGTTCTACCAGTTGATTTTGGTCAGCACAATAAATGAGGAGGACAGAGGTGACATACGGAGGATGAAGAGCTTTGACCTTCTGGCACCCACAAGGACACACAAACTGAGTACACGCACGGGGTGCAGTCCCAGTAGAAGATTCGTTCCTAATGCCCCACTCCTGGGCCTCTTCCCTATGCTGGTGACATTGCAAAGAAAGCAAATGAAGCCAGTGGATAGTAATTAGGTGCTATGTGCTATTGGCAATGGGGTTTGGGGACCTTCCCTTTAGGGGAGTCATCAGGAGGAGGCGTTTGGGTGGAGAACAAACAGCAAGACCCTATGGGGAGAGTCACACGGCAATGAGAGCCATCTTGGTCACGCTGGTGGTGGTGTTTGCTGTTTCTCCTACAGCGAGCCACAAACACGTGACCCAAGTGGGGAGGCAGTTCACATGGCCTCACCTGTCCCCCTGTTTCCAGGGTGGCTCAGAGGAATGCCTAGTGTGGGGGAAACAGACCTCGGCCTCTTGATGACTTTCGTGAGTTGCCTGACTGTGAGCAATTGTGCAGTCTGTGTTCTCAGTGGCTCTCTCTCCCTTTGGCTGCTACTGGAAGAGGTAAAACATGCTCAGAGGACACCAGGTGGGTCTGCTTCAGATGGAGTGTGACATTTAAGTGCCTTTTACAACCCTTGATGAACAAAATATGCTATTACGTGTATATGCCCTCAACCTTGGCCACAATGCCCCACTTTCCCTCCTCTCTCCCTCCTAATGGACAAAGAGAAGTTCTATCACAGGTCACCATGAATGTGCCTAATTGCTCCTGAGCTGCATTCTTCCCCGATAAGAAACTGGACGTTCAGTTCCAAAATGGTCACAATGACCTGATTGCTTAATTGTATGTGTGTTATTATGCATCTCATTTCCTGCACCAATGACCCCAGTCCTTTGTGGGCACCTGATAAAACATTGCATGGGGCAGTAATAAGCATTTTATGGCAACTTCAATGGATTACAAGAAAACTGGACAGGCAAAATGAGTTTAGCTTCAAAACATTGTAATTTCAAGTATGATAGCATTTGCTTCCTTCCTCTTCTCTCCGTAGTTTCCCCTGTAACTGAGGGTGCATTTGAGCTCCTTTGTCTACCCTAAAGCACAATATCATACATAAAAGAACAGAATCCAGAAATTACAGCATCAAAGTATAATTAAATTTCAGGCTAAAGGAAAAAGTGCAAAATGAAATCAAGCTTCCAGGATTAAGGAGAAATTCATGCTTAAAATGACAACCATTTCACAGAGATGGAAACACTCAAGATCTATCTCCTTCGATGAGAAAAATGAGGCAGGAGAAAGGAGACACGGAGGTTTACTTAGACAATCCTAAAATACAATCTCACGTCTCATGGTTTCTGAGGCTGCTGAGAAAAGTAGCTTGGGGAGCCACCCTGCAATTTCTCTTTTGAGAAAGAAAATCTGATTATATCAGACAGATATGCTCATTTCTCATTTTAAAACTTTCTAAAATATCCAGATTTCTAGAATATCCTCAAAGCAATATGTGGGAAGAACTACCACAAGTTTGCAGCAGATTCTAAGTTCAACTAGGGCTAACGCCCAGATGGGAGATGGTGATGACCACTGCCTTGAGTGTCCTAAGACCTCGCTTCCAACAATCCAGGCTCAGGACAGAATCCTCCATACGTTACAGGTTCAATGTCTCCATCTGTGAAATGCACATCTTGGACCAAATGATCCCTACTCACGATTTCTGTGATTTTCTTAATCCAAGTGATGTTGGGGACCATCAGGGAGATTAAATATCAAGTATTAGATAATGACTTCTCAATTAGGCAAAAGATTAGAATCACAGAATAACAAATGTTAAAATATTCCTCACTTGACTGAAGTCACAGGTCAAGGGCATCTCTCAGACTTAAAATTTCTGATATAAGCAGTGCTCAAATTTAGAAGCCTGTAAATTTAGTCATTTAAAATAAATGCTCTTGCATAGCAGTTGGAACCAGAAGCTCTTCTCCTCATGCCAGTTTTGCAATTCTATGACGTGTATTTTAAAATGAAATTTGAAATTTTTATACTAATTAACTAGTATATAGTCAGAACTGTAAGGTGGTGTGTAAGACATGTCTGCAAATGGCAGAAACTCCGCTTCAATTGGTTTTAAAATACTAGAAGTTAAGCCCAGGGAAAGTATTGACTTCATGCAGAGCTAGATCCAGGTGTAAAACATGGCCATAAGGGATCTGTATGCCTCCTTCAACTGGCCGCTCTTCTCTGTGTATACTATTCAGGCAGAGTTACGGCACATTACGGCACATTAATCCCTAGCAGCTCCAAGCTTGCATTCTGCCAAGTAAGAAGAGCAGAAATAAAGAAAGCTTCTTTCCTAAAAAAGTCCTGGCATCGATATTCATTGGGCCCACATATATCTCTCACTCATCTATGGACCCATCCAAGCGTCCAGGGAAATTTGCTAGATTTGGACCACGTCACTCTCTCTCGTAGAGTCAGAGGATGGGGTTAGCTTTGCTCTAAGCAAATGAACTGAGAATTGGGGAGAAGTGGTTCCAAATTTTATTTATTTATTGTTAGTCTGTCTTTGGTCATTAGAATATAAACTTCACGAGGGCAGGAACCTTGTCTGTCTTATTCAGCACTGTATCCCAGGTACCTATAACACTGCATATCACACTATAGGTGCCCGGTGAATGTGTGATGAATGATTAAAAAGGAGAATGGATCATGGTCAGTCAAAAGCAGTCGAAGCCCAGTACCCTAAGGAATTTATTTTATAACTTCATGCTAAGTATGAAGTATCTGGTTGCAGTTAACAAATCTGCAGTTCCTTCCAGGCAAAGAAGACTTAAGTCAGAGTGATCTTATATTACTTACTATTTTCCATTGCCGTTAATATTTACGTGTCACGTGCAGAGGCTAGAGAGGGAGTCTAAGGGGTTTCCGAGTCTGTAGAGGGAGACAAACATCCAAACAGCAAATGAACTACGGGCAGAGTACTGTGGGAGCAGAGAGGCACAGATCCTTTTATCTTTGTTTAGGGGGCTGGAGGTTGGAGACTCCCAGAAATGGGGACATTTACACTGAATAATAAAGGATGAGTCTATCTGGATAGGCAGAGAAAGAAGGGAAGGACATTCCAGGCAGAGAAAACAGCATATGTAAATGTACAGAGGACATTTTTAAAAAAGATCTTAAATATTTTATTCACATATATTTGGTGTGTGTATGAGGAAGATTAGCCCTGAGCTAACATCCACTGCCAATCCTCCTCTTTTTACTAAGGAAGATTGGCCCTGGGCTAGCATCCGTGCCCATCTTCCTCTACTTTATATGTGGGATACCTGCCACAGCATGGTAGTGCCGAGGTCCATACCTGGGATCCGAACCCACAAACCCCAGGCCGCCAAAGTGGAGTGCACAAACTCAACCACTACGCCACCAGGCCAGCCCTATTCACATATTTTTAATCTAAAAATGACAGTTGTTTTCCTGTTTGCACTTCATAGCACCATAATTAGCTCACACAGGTCATCCACCCCCGGAATGATAGCCACAATAATCTATGAAGTCAACTTTTTTTAACCTACCGAATCAATCAAAACAATACCACGGGGGGAGTTGAAATGTGGGTAAAGAAGGATGGGAGACAGGCAAAAAGACTGACCCAAAGTTTCTGGAATGTTTCTTCTCTCTCTAGTTGCAACTGAGAGTCTTATGCTTGTTCCTTCTTTTCTTTCAGTTTTGAAACATAATCGTCCAGATTTTTCTCCATCCTCCTCCCTCTCCCTCTAATCTCTCCCCCTCCTCCTCCTTCTTCTTCTTAGTCTTTTCTTTCTCCTTCTTCGTGATGATTCCTCATCCGACTCCCTTCTTGTCTCTCTGGAATTCCAGGTCCCACACCTCCTGCAAATGCATCTAACAGCTCGTGGACTCCAAGGTCTAACACGTCATCGCTGCCTGGTTGTTTCCCTCTGACTCTTCCTCATATTCTACTGGGTCTCCTGTGAACTCAGCATCTTGGCCTTCACGTGTCTTCTGTGTACACCGAAATAGAGAATCCAGCCTATCAGACTGTGATAGGCTATTTTACCCTCTCATCTGAGAGGATGGGAACAGCAGCAGAGCCTCTCATGGGACTTGGGAACAGCAAGTAGTTACGGTGGAAGCTACGGGCAAAACACGCTGAACAGATCCAATCTGGAGTGTGGGGGGTTATTGATATCACGCGGAAGAGTTTAATTTATATTATACATACTCTTTTCCATCTGGACCACACTACACAACACATGAAAGGTAATGCTTTGGAAAACTTTCCAAGTGTTGGCATGGAGGGATTTAACAAAAACTGGGAACATTTGAGGAGAGAATCAGTTGAGTTCAACAGCAACAACAATAATTAAGCACTAACTATATGCTAGCTGAAGCAGTGGATAAACCAAGGCATGAAAGTATAACGGGAATGGACATTAAATGAGCCTTTATTTTAAAAACAGCTCCTCTTCTCCTTTCCCTCCTCCCCCTGTCCTCATCCTCCTCCTCTTCTCACTAATAGGAAGTATGGTGTAAGAGAAAGAGACCATGAGAACTCCAGATCTAGAAATTCCTAGCTATGTGACCTTGGGAAAGTTATTTCATTTATTGATCTTACATTTCCTCCTCTGTAAAAAGGAAATAAGAACATCTATCTTGCAGGAATTGTTATAAGAATTAAAGGAGATGTCATATGTATCAAAGTGCCTATAAATGCATACCCAAAATACATATAGTGAATGAACTAAGGGTCTAAAAAAACACCAGCAAGAAATAATCAGGTATTAAAAATGGGTGAGGATCCTGGGTCTAAGGGGGCGTGCACTGATGCAGAACTGGGGTCTGAGTCCTCATACAAAGGGCACCAGCCCCACTCTCACTGACTGTAGCTAGAAGCATGGTGGTCCCAGTGTTGTGGACCGTATGGTTTTGCATGAGGAGCAAAAGCCTGCAACTGGATGTTAAATTTCCCAATTCTAAAACACAGTATGGGTAAAATAAAACATAGACATGGACCTCATCTGGCTTGCAGTTGCCCAAAAATACAGCCCTTGATTACACACATTATTTATTGAACCTACCACTTTGAGCAATCAGGCCAATTGAATGATTCAGAATGTCCCTGCTTGCTGTGTAGAAATATATAAAGCTGTACCGGCTCAAACTCTCTGAGGCCATTTTAAAGGACTTGATTTCTTTACTCATCTCCAAAGTGCTGTTTCAAAATTGTGGAAGGTCAACGAGGTCATAGTTAAATGTTAACTTATTTTTAAAGGAAACTTATTGAAGTACAATTTACATATAGTAAAATGCACCCATTTTAAGCATATAGTTGGATGAATTTTGACAAATGTATACTGTCGTGTAACCACAATCACAATCAAGATACAGAACATATCCATCAACCCAATAAGTCCCTTGTGAACCTGTGTAGTCAATCCCCAAGCCCCCCACTGCCCTAGGTGACCCCTAACCTGCTTTCCGTCACTGTTGTTTAGATTTGCCATCTACAGAATTTCATATAAATGGAACACTGCAGTATATATTCATTTGTGTCTGGCTTCTTCTACTCAGCAAATTTTTTTGAGATTCATCCATGTTGTGTTGCATCAGTATCTCATTCCTTTTTATTTTTGAGTCTTATTTCATTTACAGATATATAGAAACGTGTTCATTAATTCACCTGATGGTGGACATTGGGGTTATTGTGAATAGAGCTACTGTGAATATGTAAGTATAAGTCTTAGTATTTTTAAATTAAGCCATTCCCATGGATGTGTGGTGGTATCTGACTGTAGTTTAAATGTGTGTTTCTTTGATAAGTAATAGAGTTGAGTATCTTTTCATGTGCTTATTTGCCATCTGTATATCTTCTTTTGTGAAACCTCTGTTCAAATATTTTGCCCATTTTTTAAAATTGAATCATTTGTCTTCTACTCTGGCTATCAGTCCTTTGTCAGCAATATGATTTGCAAGTCTTTTCTCCCAGTGTGTGAAAATGGATTCAATATTGAAAACAATAATACTGTTTCTTATATTTTGTTTCCACATCCATCACCTCATTTTGTCCTCAGAAAAAACTTGCCAAGGAGGGAGAAGATATATTAAATCTTAATTTTTCAGATGAGGAAAAGAAGACAGAAGAAAGTGACTTATTCAATGTCACACTGCTGTTAACCAAAAAATATTGGTCCATTTGTTAGATGTACAGTGTTTTTAGCCACTCAGAATTCATTCAGTAAAGTAATGTAAGTAATTTCATGTAAGCAACATGAAAAAGAAATTTTTATTCTCTTTTTCTCCCCTGATGTATCTTCAGGGCTTGGAATGTGCCTGGCTCATAGCAGCTGCTCAGCTAATTGTTGGCTAAATTTCTCTCTTTTTTCATAATAAGACTGTGGTCTGAATGATAGAAAACTGCCTCCTAACCAACCATTCTGTGTTATGCTGGCTGACTATTCCTGACTCTCCAGCCTGTGACCTGAGTGCTGGTTCAGAGAGGCACGTGGCCAATCAGAGCAAATCCCAGGATTTCTGGAGGAACTACTGGAAACACACTTAAAAGTGTCTTTCCCAGTGGACTTGAAAACTGGACAATCCAGTGTTGGAATTTTGTAACCAACACTAGTTGGTTACAACCAGTTATAACCAGTTGTAACCTGTTGTAACCAATTTTCCATGAAGAGAGGTGAGCCTGTCTGAGAAAGTAGCCAGCACAGAGAACAACTAAGTGACAGAGAGAAACTGAATATTGATGCCATCTTCAAAGTTACAATCCAGCTGTGTTGTGATATAATAAAGCAACAAGTACTTATTATCCTCATGTTCTTTGGGGGTCGGAATTTTGCAGCAGCTCAGTTGGGTCACTGGGCTCGGGGTCTCTCATGAGGTTGCAGTCAAGTTGTAGCCAGGGCTGCAGTCACCCGAAGCCTTGCCTGGGGCTGGAGGACGTGCTTCTGTGGAGGCTCACTCACATGGCTGCTACATTGGTGCTGGTGGTGGCAGGAGGCCTCAGTTCATCCCCACACGAGCCTCTCCATGGGATACTTGGATGTCCACGTGTCACAGCAGCTGGCTGGCTTGACCCAGAGTGAATGTTTCAAGAAAGAGCAAGGCAGAAGTGGTGATGTCGTTTACAATCTACCTTCAGAAGTCACACGTCATCACTCTGTTATGCTCTATTCATTAGAGGCAAGTAACTAAGTCTGACCCACACTTACGGGGAGGGCTATTAGACTCCACTTTTTGAAGGGAGGAGTGTCAACGAATTTCTAGACATATTTTAAAACCACCACAACAGCCATACTTGAAGGTCTACTTCAAGACTTTTTTGTTTCATGAGCCAGTAATTCCACCACCACAACCACCTCCATCAAATCTCCTTGTCTATTTATTCTTCTTTTTTCCCTTGAGTGAACTAGTTGGAGCTGGGTTTTCTGTCACTTTCAATAGACACAGAGAATTGTAACTGATACAGAAATCAAAAATATGTCTTCTCAGTCTAAATGTAGTGTTCCTTCCGATACACCACAGCTGTCAAATTAGGTTCTGATTTTTGACACTGAAGGGCTAGATTTTTATGTTGAGTGCAGAACACTGGGGCTTCTTAGAAAATCAATAGTAAGTGCACACATCTCTCATTGCACTTACCTCAACGAAATAAAATGATTTATCTATTCTGTTCATGCCTGCGAGCTATGTGAATGTGCAGGACCGTGTTTATTCATCTTTGCATCCGCGGTGCCTAGCCCAGTGCCTGGTGTAAATTAGGTGCCTAACATATATTTGCTGAACTGGACAGATGTGATGCAATTTCACTGCTTGAAATGATTGTCAGTGCTGAAGATAGTTAGAATTTTGCTTTTATGATACATTCTTTTGATAGCTATGATTTGTTTGAAGCTGGAGCCCTTCATCAGGAAAGCATCCCTCCAATTGCAGCACTGTTCTTATGGGAAAATATGGTCCAGTGTAAGATAATATGCTCTGTGATTAGTGATGTTCCAGAATGCCCAGTGATGGAACACAAGGACTGCCTATAATAGAATTGCTCTTTAGTCATTCTGAGAGACTCATTTAATCAAAGCCTTCCAGCATAAACTGCTGCTTTCTACCACGAGAGGCTCTTTCAGAAGAACATTAACTCTTGTATCTCCCCAGAACCCCGCTTCTGCATGTTTTAAATCAAAATTTCCCCATAAGCACCATGGATACAGTACCACCCGCTTTATTTCACTTCTCTCTTCCTCTAGACGCCTCCCGACTGCCCCAGTAGGAAGTCAGGCGCCCACAGACATGGCAGCCCCCAGAAGCCAGAACTCTGTGTCTCATGACTATCAATAAGTTGGTTTTCAGCCCTTCACAATCCTTTGAGCTCATTTCAGAGAAGACTTTTGTTCACACACCTCCCTCCACATACTAGTTACAAATAAAATGAATATGAATGACTGACTGAATGTATGAATGAATGTGGAGTGCGAGCAACATGACAACTTGATGTTTGAAACCCTTGTGGCCTCATAAAGTCTTGGAGAGCCTTTTATCACTAAATGGGATCATGACATGGACATTGAGACAAGAACCATGCAAAATACTTTTCATGCATTAAGCTCCTCCATCCTCGAGATATCCTTAAGGTATGCGTCACTATTATGTCCACTTTACACATGCGGATACTGAAGATTAATTCGGAGACCATATATCTTGGCCAATGCCACACAGCTGACAGGTAGCAGGGCAGGGTTTTGGACCCAAATCGTGTGACTCCACATTATCATTCACTTTATCACTATGCTATCCTAACTCCAGAAGATCTTCCTTGAGTCAGAGAGCTTTAAATGCAGCATTGTGGCTGAGAGTTCAAGCTCGGGACCTGCCTCCCTCGGGTCTCAGACCTCGTTCTGCCACCACTGCTGGAGTGAACTAGGGAAGTGCACCGGATTCCTATGGCTGCGGTAACAAATTACCACAAACGTAATGGCTTCAATAAACACATTTGCTCTCTTCTACTTCTGGATATAGGAAGTCTGAAATCAAGGCACCAGCAGGGCTGGTTCTTTCTGGAGACTTCAGGGGAGAATTCACTGTCTTGCCTTTTTCAACTCTGAGAGGCTGCCCGCATTCCTTGTCTCCTGGTCCCTTCTTTGAATCCATCAAACCTCCGATTCCATTGTCACATCTCTCCTTCTGTAGTCAAGTCTCCCTCAGCCTCCCTCATACAAGGACCACTGTAAAAGCATCATGTCTACCAGGATAACCTCCCCATCTCAAGATCCTTAATGTAATCACATCTGTGAAGTCTCTTTTACTCCATAGGGTAACACATTCACATGTCCCAGTAGTTAGGAGATAGATTTTTTTTGCTGAGGAAGATTAGCCCTGAGCAAATATCTGGTGCCAATCTTCTTCTATTTTGTATGTGGGATGCTGCCACAGCATGTCTGACAAATGGTGTAGGTCCACACCCAGGATCCAAACCTGCAAACCTGAGCTGCTGAAGTGGAGTGTGCCAAATTTAACCACTATGCCATGGGGCTGGCCCCCAAGATAGACATATTTTGCACAGAGGAGTGAGGCACTCTTCAGCCTACCCCAAGGAGTAATTTAGGCTACCTAAATTTTGCTGGATCCTCACTTCATGATCCATAAAATGGGGATGATATTTTTGCCTTTAGTGTTAGGAGAATGAACCAAATGAGCTAAATTTAGTTATAGGTAAAACACTTAGAATAGGCTGGCACATATTTATCTCTTAACAAATGTGAGATATTAGTATTCAAATTACTCTTTGGAGGTATCTAAGTGTAGACACTATAACGAAAAGGGGCTGGTCTGAGGTTCTGAGAATGTCTGAAGATAAAAGAGACGAGTGAGACAGAGGACACAGCCGTCAGGTGTGGGGAAGCATGAGCTGGGCTGGGGTAGAGCTGAGGACCATCTTCGTGGGTGTCAAGCCATTTCATTGCCCTATGTTAAAATGGCACTCGACAATAAATACTAAATGAAATTTTCCTTCCCCATGCAAAATTCAATTCACATCTTCTCATAAATCCTGCCTGAGGCTCCAGCTACAATTTCCTGGGCTCCTAACCCCATCACAAGGTCACTCTGAAATTAGTTTGGCGGCAGTATTCTCTGTGGCAAGCATGGTTGAATAAGGAATAGGGGGAAATCATGCTTTGATTTTTCTGATGATATTTACGCCTTAAAAAGAAAATCCAACTTATGATACTATCAACTGAATCAGAACTTGTTAATTTCCTTTATTTTTATATGATTTTAATACATATCCTAAGATTATTACATAACAGAATAAATCCATTCTAATTCATCTTACTAAAGAAAGTCAATGCACATTATATTTCATAGGCATTTCAGATATTTTTGTTGCTCCAATCCAATTTAGCATCATTTTCTTAAATGTAAACACACAAAAAATGTTCAATGTACATAATTGCTAAGATAATCAGAAGGCAGTCATTTTTCCAAGAGAGTTCTTTTTCCAGGGAGAGTAAACAATTTCATGAATACCTTGACAGCTCCCTTCGCATCAACCCTGGTTTCACGCTCGAAGGAAATGTGTACATTGCTCTACAGCAAGTTTGTAATAGCAATAAAAGAATTAAAACTCCTGGATATTTTTTTGGAATTAATAAAACTAATATATGCTTATTGTAAAGGTTGGTAAATGTTAACAAATGAAAGACAGACTCTAAGATCCATGAGAATAGACATTCCATTTTTCTGTTTTAACATTGAACTCAGGTACAGTACGGTACCTAGAACATGGTAGGTTTCCAAGAAAGTTTATGGTTTGAATTCAGGAGAAAACAGATATCACCCATATTCTCATTCTTATTAAAATTTTGTCATATTTCATCTTTAGCCTTTTGACTATGTTGTGCGTCTGTGTATGTGTGTGCATATATACCAGTAAATTGAGAGCATTTTCTCATGCCAATAAATCTTTGAACACACCATTTTATTGGCCCTGTTACATTTTGCTGTGTGAATATGCTAAAGTTCATCCCTCTATTCTTACCTACTTAGCAGACTCCAAGTTTTTTATTATTAATTAAAATGTGAAGACCATGCTTAGCATAATATTTCCGATTATTTAGGATAAGTTCCTAGAATATAGGACCAAAGGGTCCTTAAGAAATCTTGGCACATATAGACATACCGCTTTTCGATATGGGAAGTTAAATGAAGGCTCTCTTGTTCACAGTTGCACTCATCTGCAGTCATAATATAATAGACTTTCCTCTATTGCAGCATAGAGAGGTTTAGGCTTTTATATGTTGAAAATACTTTGTCCTTTAATTGTGTCGCATCCTATTTAAGAAACCTGAACTTCTTTTAAGGAAGGGGTCGTTGATTTGGTACCCGTGGAGACAGAATTCATGGGTCTATGAACTCAGGTGGGGAAAATGCAACTTTATATTTTTATCTTATTTTTAGCCTTGAACTGAAATTTCGCACATCCTTCAGTAATGAACATAGGCAGCAACAGAGGAGGGGTGACGGGGACTTTTCATGAACAGAAGTCGCAATGATCTTCATGTCATATTGCATTTGTAACAGATATTTCAAAACAGATTCTGCCCTTAAGACTTAATTGAAATCACACTGGTTATTAGACGTGCTGCTGGACTTCGTTTTCAGGGCTTTATTAAGGAAGCACATCAGCACAATTAAAAATATTTTGAAAAGTGCATTTCAATATAATCACATTCCTATGAATTTTATTTTATGAAATTAAAAACATTATTCTGAGAAGATTCACAGGCGTCAAGAGCTGCTAACGCAGTCCCCGGCACCTGCTGGGAAGGACAGCAATGGAGAGATCGGGATCCACACGTTCCCTGTACCACCCGCTGCAAAGGGCTCCAGGACTGTGTGGGCCATATGCACCGCCAGAGCTGCACGAGACAGGTGAGGCGACGCCGAACATGATTTTGAGAGCTTAACCAGACCAAACATTAAATAATACACAGTGAAACACTTAATGCCTTTCCATCTTTCTCTCAGTCCTTTCCATTCCCTTAAGGAGAAGGGCTCAGTCTGGTACACAGTTGTCTTTCATCCTCCTGAAAGACTTGCTAACCGTCTGCTGTAACACGGCAGAAGCCGGCTTCAGAGCCTGCGGCAGGCAGTATCTCTACCTGGAATTCAATAATATTGACTTTCTTCATTGTTTGAATTTTACAGTTAACTTCTGAATCCAAGTGATCCTAGTTTTCCATTTGAGGCAAGATAAACTCCCTTTCAAATGCATTTACTTACATTCAAGAGTTAAAGCAGTTCAAGGAGTGAGTGAGCAATCCTGCAGGTTACACGCAGATATGGTGACAATAGTATGCTATTGTCAGAGCTTTGGGAAACTTGGACCAACTTCAAGCATTTTTTCCCCATCAAATCCCTCTTTTTAGTGATTTCATGTAAAACTATAATCTATGCACACAACCATTAAGCTGTATATGTTGAGAAACATCTCCATTTCTTCACGCAGCCTCTTCAGAAACCCATGTTGTCTCATTTCTTTTCAACGGCTTCATACAGGTTTTCTCCATGAGGATCTGTTAGACTAAACACCTACAAACCAAACAAAATGCTGTTCTCATCCATGTTCCATTTGCCTCCAGGAAAGGGTAATTAAAACCACAATCAGCAAGTATCTCAGGCTTCAGGAGTTACCCAAGGACAATACCAACGACTAAAACTGATGTCGACTGAATTAAAAGAATACTTTCTTGTGTTTAGACAGGCCAGCTGATTTCTGCACATTTTGAAACTGATCCTGACACAGTTACACCCTATACTGGTATCCTGTCCACAATTGAAACACCCATTTTTCTCTAGAATATTGTAGAGTTCAGATTATAGTAAAGAGGCGGCTGATCTTGTAACGCGAGGTGAGGCTATCCTTAGCATCTTATTTCTATGGTATAAAAACTGGATCCACCTTTAAGACAGAGATGAAGGATGTAGAGCCCCCTGAATTTATTGATTGGAATCTTCCGTTTAAAGAAATAAACCTCTTCAAAATAGTGAGATGAAAAAGCTTTAAATGCTGCCTGTAATTAGAATGGCTGGTCAATGGATCATATCTTCTACTGCTGATCACAGAGCATTTACATTGAAATTACAGGTTCCTTTGAGAAGTTTTAAAAACTTATAAAAGAGCATGTTTATATAAAAAATAAAAGGAAAATAAAAGAGTAATTCATAAAGAATTAAAATAACCTGGTGCCTGATAACTTAGTGGATCCCAGTGAGAAGTTGAAAATCAAGTAATTCGAAAAGAGATCCACAAATTGTATATAAACGGACTCATAAATGTATCATCTCATGTATCTGGTTTCTTCCACTCAACATAATACTTCTGAGGTTTATCTACGTTTTTTGATGTATCAGAAGGTAGTTCTTTTCCATTGCTGCATAATATTCCATTGCTTAGCTGTAGCACCGTTTTTTTATCCACTCACCAGTTGATAGACATTTGGGTTATTTCCAGCTTGAACTATTATGGAAAAGGCAAAATTACGGATTCATAAAAGAGACAAGTGGTTTCCTGGAATTGGGGAAGAAGTGGGGATTCACTGCAAATGGGTAAAAAGGGACTTTTTCTAGTGATGGAAGTGTTCTAAAACTAGATTGTGGTGATGGGTGCATAACAAAATAAGTTTCTAAAACTCATTTAACTGCAAACTTAAAATGAGTGAATTTTATGGTATATAATTTATAACTCAAAAGCTGTAAAAAAATTAAAACAAAGAGCTCTAAGTAGGAATATAAAGTCCCACGCCTTTATCGCTAATTTCTCCAACTATGTCTAAGTTCAAACAGCATTCCTAAGAAGAGAAGGCACACCAGGCTAACTGGTGACAAAATTAATCACCAGGGTTGAAAGACTAAGAAGTCGCCACGGAAACTTCTTGAACTCATTGGCACACAGCATGGTAGTTGAGGACTGTCAGAGAAAGGCACTTTTAGAAACGATAGAAAATCCAAAATGTGCACATTTAAACATAAAATAAGACATCCTGTCCAAGAGAACAATAATCAGAATAAAATTTTTAGAACATAAGAAACAAGATGATACTTTTCACAGTCAGACTGTAAATAAAGCTTCTTTGGATGGATCCTATAATTTTTCTTTTGTTTCTTTTTTTAATGTTCCATGAAATACTATTATCCTTCTAAACTGCTCCCCAGGCCTTCAAGAAACAGATAATCCTAATGCATCATTTGTTCCATCAAGCTAAGCACACCAGGGAAATCCAGAGATTTTAGGGTATTTGGTAGGATGCTCGTAGTAAAGATTTGTCATGGAGAATGAAGGCATAGATCAGAAGACCACAGAGGCCCGTGCAGCTGAATGATCAAAAAGACTGACTTTCCTGAAGAACTTCTCCCTTACCATCAAAAACATCTAAGGCTGTTTAGGAGGCATGCAGAAATCTATGCACCTTCTTTACAATGGACACTTATCAAAACAAATGTGACTACAAATGCTCATGACCCTTAGCAAACAGAAAAATACTTTTATATTCTGCATCATGCATATATGTTATGCGTACATACATAAATATAAATATAGACACAGAATTAAAAGATATACAGATACAGATATAGACATAGACATGTTTTTCCCCATAGGTCTTTTACTGATGATGTTTTCCATGTTCGCAGAGAAGGACACTATAGACAATGCATATATGGGTGTACACACACATGCATGCGCGCACGTGTGCACACACATATTCATTGAAGTTTCCAGTTTAGAAATTTGCGTGAAGACAAATAGCAACCCATAGTTTTCTAGATGGGACGTTATGTGTCACATCAGATACTTCTGCTACTGCAGACATTTTTGGTAATTCCAATGAATAAAGAGTTTTATCTTTCCTTGAAGCAATATGTAGTGGCTTGGTCGGGCTCTGCAAAATCACAAACCCACAGAAACCAAACATTAGCCGTGATCTACAACACCGGAGTGTGTTTATGAAGCATTGTGATGAACACCAGCAAGTGGCATAATATAATGATTGTTACTATTAGGTTATTATTTATGCCGCGTTTGTGACTTTTGTAGCTACAGCAGAAGGAGCGGCGGGGGTTAGCTCTCTGGAGACCCTATCAAAAGCAAAAACGGTTTCCACAAGTCAGGATGTGTGGCAGTAACTCACTGCCATTACCCACAGAAAGCGAGTGTTAAATAATTTAATTCTAAATTTGGTACTCTGCTTGGAAATGGGAGATATTAAATACCAAATATATGGATGTAATAAAAGGAAAGCAACACAAGGGTAAATTAAGGCAAACCTCACACTTTCCGGTGCTACCACATAATGGGATGGGGTGAGTGTCAGGAAATGGTAAATGAGGCAGCCCGAGGTATAATTTCGTAGAGAATTGGGCTCATAATTCCCCTTAACTGGAATGCTGTGCGCTTGTATTACTGCTGCCTCCTTTCTTGGTCTATATGGTTCAAATGGAAGCAATACAAATAAACTGACATTTCCTGGGACAAAACTCTGTGCTATCTAAAATTCCCTCCTTCAAGATGCCTGCAAAGCATCCTTGCACACCCTCCTCTAAGGTTGTGCTTCAAATGTTGGTCCTTTAAGGAGCAGCTATTTCACATCCCATCTATATCTGGATTAACTGAGCATTTTTCTAAAAAACAACACATTTCTGTAGGTCTCTTTTTAAAATCATTTGAGTGGTAACATATCATACATGTTGTTATTCAAGTTTCCTACCCCTCTCAACATTACATTTTCAATCAATCTAGTGTTGATATCTGTCAATGACCAGATCTAGGCCATCCCTCGTAATTGCTGCAAAGATTCTATTATATGAATGCCTCATTTTTTTAAATCAATTCACCTCTTGATGAACATTTAGGTTATTTTTAACTTTGAGCTATTTTAAAAAATACACAATGAACTCTCTTGTACACATCTCTCCATGTCCATGGCTTAGTTTTTATCTAGAGCAAATGTATCCAGAACTGGAATTTCAGGATCATATGCATAGACATTTTAAATTTCATTAGCCGGATACTGACACATATCTCACCAAGGTGGACAAACCATTTTACAATTCCTCCAGCAGGGTATAAGGGTTCTCTGTTCTTCCTCATCCTCAGAAAAATTATTCGCATGTATTTTTTTTGGCCAACATAATTAGGAGAAATGATGTCTAGTAGTATTGGAAACAATACCTCGGTCTGTTGTATCCATAATGCAGAAGTTATTAAAACAAACTTGAATGGAAACACTTCTGACAGAGTCAGAAGGGGACTCTGTTCATAGTCACAAGAGGAAACTCTGTTCATACTTGATACAGCCTCCACAAATGAGTAATGTAATTCATCTCGTACTTTGGGAAATTTTCATTTAGACTCTGGAAATAAAATATAATCTTTCCTGATCTAGGAGCACTCAGGTATGCATGCTGCACACACACTGTAGTCATTTTAACAATCTAAATACAATTAATAGATGGTTTTCTTTGAATGGTGGTCTTTATTTCGAAGAGTGTCTGTTCACACGTAGGATTATATTTGATTCTCACAATAGCCTAGTGAAGGCTGACTTTATTATGCCAATATAAGACGATTTTTTACTTCTTACTACCTCTCCGGTGAAATGCGGGATGGCCAGCATAAAAATGAGAAATAAAGATTAGATTTCCTGAATCTTACACTCACGTTCTTTCTACTCTTCGTGAAGGAATTATCATTCAGAGGGTAGTATGTATGACTATTATAATTCACAAGAGTCAATGATGAGGCTATTGAAAGCATTTAAGGCATCAAAAAATCAAACTTGCTATGGGAAAGATATATCATTTTATAAGGTTATACTGTTGTCTCGGGTTTTGTTGTTGTCGATAAACTCAGGTTCTGAATGTCAGAAGAGCTGAATCGTCTCACCCAAGACAGACCTGGAAAATAACTCTAATCGTATTATTACGTTAGTTAAAAACAAAAACAAAAACTTCAAGATCTTCGTTTTCCATCAGTTGGTGTGTCATGTTGACACAGTCAAGCAGCAGTAAAGTGCAATCACTAAGACTTCGCTTTCTAAAGCAAGACTGAGCATTTTTAAACAATCTATAATATCTCTGTTACAAGCAATTTTTTCCTGAAACAACGAGAGGCCAGGTCTTTTTGGCTTCAAATTTGGGCAACCCAGCAGACAGACAAAGCATCTGAAAATAGTCAGTATTCCAGTCAGCACTTAAAAGGGCAAACACCCAGGACTCTACGAAACCACGAATTCCACAGTCGCAGTGCATTACAACTTTACTTTTTTCTTCTTTTCCATATCTTATCTTTTCCTAATTCAAAACCAATCCACGTTCACTATGCGAATTTTCAGAAATATATACTGGGCAAATGGGGGGAAAATACGAATCACAAGTAATATCGCCGTCTGGGGACGAGCTCTGTCAATTTCCTGATTGATATCTTCTCAATTTTTCCTGCCTCATAACTATGTAGAAAAAAAATTGGTATGATCTTGTAAGCTCTTCTGTCATCTACTGATTTTTATAACAGATTTATTAAGATATAATTTGGATGCCATAAAAGTCACCATCTTAACATTTACAATTCAGTGTTTTTTGGTTTATTCACAGAGTTGAAACAACCATCACCACTATCTAATTTTAGAATGTTTTCATTACTTCCAAAAGAAATCCCATATCCATTAACAGTCACTCTCCATTCTCCCCTCCCCAGGCAACCCCTAATCTACTTTCTGTATCTAAGAACTTGCCTATTCTGGACATATTGTATAAATGGAATCATACAACCTGTGGTCTTTTATGTCTGGTTTAGTTTACATGGTAAATGTTTTCAAGGCTCATCCATGTTGTAGCACGTATCAGCACTTCTCTCCTTTTAATTGCTGAATAATATTCCACTGCAGGGATAGACGCACTTGTCTGTCCATTCACCCTGTGGCTGTTATGACTAATGCTGCTGGAACACTTGTGTGCATGGTTTTTCTGTGGACGTTTTCTCTCCGTCCTCTGGGGTAGTAGCCAGCAGTTCTGGACTCACGGTAACAGCCATCTCCACCTGTTCCTGTGGTCATTCTTCTTTTTTATACTCTGTTTGCTGGCTTTCAGTGATTTCTCTTTCTTATTTTTACTTCTTTCTTATTCTCGCTTCTGAAGTTTCTCTCTCTCCTAAAATTCTTACTCAGCTGTACTGATTTTACTTCCACAGCAGAGGATCTGGGTTTTTCACCTTCCGATCATCTTTCTTATCTCAGACGGCTTCTTCTCCTGCTGACTTGATCTATCTTTTATGATCCAATGCTTATTTTGAATCTGAGAACATAGGTCAGTGTTTAAAATCATCTCTATTTCATACAGAAAATTTTGTCTCTGTCTCTGATTTTTAATGGTTTTCCCCAAATTCTTTCTTATGGTGATATTGTCATATGTCTGTGTGTTTTCTGCCTGTTGGGCTAGCCTGCTCCCAGAGGTACACTCCTCACCCAGTGACTCTGCCTATAATGGTCACCTGTCCAGAGAGGGAATCTCACTGGCTTTGACATGCTCATGCGCACCCATGCCACAACTTACTGTCTATATTAGGAGATAGTCCTGATTTTTTATGCCTGGGTCTTCTACAGTCACATCCCCGGTCCTTTTCTTTTTTATGCATATTTGAGATTCGCGATCTTTGCGTTTTCCTTCAACCCAGTCCTGTCTGCACTTTAACAAACACTTCTCTGACTTTCTAACATATGCATGATAACTTTTCCAGTTATTGCTAATGTGGGTCTTCCCATTCCTGTTATAGTTCACTGGAAATTTCCATGGGAACCTGGTAGACTCAAGGATATAGTCAGGTACTATACTCTTTCCATCATCCTATTGGAAATCCCACAACATTTATTCTTTATGAATTGCTGACATAGAGGTTGCCCAGCCCATCCACTCTGCTCTTCTGTCTATGGAGCAGAAAACTGATTCTGACCTGGGCACACTGCTGCCTTTAATAAATGATATTTCCCATTTCCCGTTGACATCTGGCATGGTCACCTGATTAAGTCCTGACCAATGACAGGCAAGAGAGAATTGGGGGTTGGCATGAGTTTCCAGGAAAGCTGCTTAGAGGGAGTTGATCCAGCTGAGAAAACCCTTTCCTGTCACTTTTTTTGGCCTACGATGCAGATGTGATGACTGGCACTCCAGCATCCATCTTAATCTATGAGGACAAAAGCCATCCATTAGCATGGTGTTGAAGACAGACAGGTGGCTAGGACCCTGATGGTACTGGGGAGTTGCCATACCAGCCCTTGCCTGCCTACATCAGGGCTTCTTTTATGTGAGACAGAAATAAGCTTCTATCTTGCTTAAGTCACTCTTATGTGCATTAAAAAATTAAAAAATCAAACCTAATTCTAACAAATATAGTATGAGATGTATTTATGATGCCAGCATTTTCTAACTTTGAACATATATTCAGAATTTTAATCATATATACCTATATTTGAAATATCACTTTTTACTTATGACACCTTATGTCATTACTTAAACTATATTTGTTTTAAAATGAAACATATTACCATTTCAGTATTATATGAAATAAACAGACAATAATAATGAAAAGGGATTAAATTCTAGCTATGGACTCTTGCCTGTCTATGATCTATTAGCAAGGGACAGAGGCTTTAAAGACATATTAGACCCTAAAGCGATGAACTTCTCTTCAATCAGAAGTCTTGCTGGAGAATTGAAAAGCATGTAAGTTTCCATAATTCAAGTTTATTTAGTCCCATTTCTACATACTACCAAAAACCATTTAAATAGCAACTGTGGTAAACGTTGGAAAACACTCGTGAATGCAGAGAAGAGCAAAGAAATAAAAAATATATGGTTTTTGTTACACACTTATCTAAGTTTTCTTAGTGCTATAGTGAGCAAGATTCTGAAAACACAAAATGGAATTTGATGGACAGAGCAAAACTAGTTATTATGCTTCTGTTCCATAATATTTCCTGGCAATGATCAGTCAAAACAGATCTGAGAGCTGTGATAACATTCATATGTTAATACTGGGATGATAAGGTTTTCAGCAACCTAATTTCTTCAAAAAAGGAGGGATTTATTTCAACTTAGATAAGAGATCTTCAGACATTCCTGTTGAGAAGTGCCTCCTTAATCCATAAAATTACACCTGTCACAGCGGCTTAACTTCATTAACGCAACATCGTGATCCATGGTGAATTATTAGCAACACAGAATCCATGACTCTCAAGCTAATTAAGACTGCCTCTTTTGCATTCCGATGATCTGACTTTTAAGAATAACTGAAAAACATTCAAACAGAGTAGGAAGAATTTATAAAGCAAAACAGCTTCTGAAGCAAAACTTACTAACATGAAAACATCCACTCCATAATCCGTTTTCCAATTATCCTTAAGAGAAAGAGAAATAGATCTCCTCCCAGTTCACTCGCTATCCCAAATAGGAGGACATGATTTTTCTTTATTTAATGCCATAAAGACAGATGTAAAATGAAAGATTTTGAAGTGAGGATAAAAGTTGAACATATTACTGAGACTATATCACATTCAAAAAATGTCTGTTTTAATGGCATACATTTTATTAAATGGTAATGCATGCACACAGTTAAAAAAAATCACAGTCCAAATAGTTCACGGTAAAAATTAATTTACATCCAGCCTTCTCCCCCAACCTTCTCAGCTCCCCCCAGGAGAAATCCCAGTTGGCAGTCTTTCTGCTCAGAAAAGCACCCATCTCCAGTTTTCCCCAAATGGGGCTTCAATATATATGCTGCTATGCATCTTACCTACTTGAGCAGGTGTACTGGAGACCATTCAATATGTGTCTTTATAGATTTGCATCATAACATATATAGTCACAGAGATACAATCGAATTCCAGAACTTCATTAAACCAATATTTACGGAGAGCCGTGTGTGTACCAGACGCTCCTGCAGGAGCTGGAAACACAGCTGCGAACAAGACAGACACAAAAGCTCCCATCTTGCAGCTTCCTCACTGAGCAAAGCCTCCTTAGCTTTAGTGTAAGCACTGGGGATTGCACACAAATGAAATAAACCTCTGCATCAACACATATGTGTATATCTAAGACACATAAAAATGTACATGCTTATGCATGCACATACTGAAACACATATATCACATATGTTCTCTATACATACACTATATCTCCTATATAATATATAGCATATTACGTACACAGACACATAATAATATATACTTATATAATATACTATATACACACAAACATAGATAATATACTCTGTATAGATATACATATACAACATACTACAGACACACACAAGTGGATGCGCGTGTATGCTCTTTTCCATCATCTGGACCCATTGTAGGGAACAGACACAGACATCAGAATCTACAAAGGCATAAGGAATATTCTCCACAGGGAATGCATGACGATACAGGGACTTTTGAAGGGATAGTTTGATATTCCATTCAGGGCACTTGTTTCTTAAAGAAGATACTGATACAAAAGAAAGAAAAAAAGGGCAAGTCACACATTTGTACATTGTGACATGCTCTGGAGATGCTGAGTTTCTGTTCCATTTAAAAAACTGTTAAAACTCCTTGGAAGGGCCTGCATGATTTGATCCATAAAAAGGCAGCTTACACCTCAATGGGGAGGAGCTCCCCTTGGAAATTTTCCTTACTTCTCCCTGGTGCCCAAGATGAACTGAACTAACTCTTAGCCAGAATTTCAAAAGGAAAAAACAAAAAGGTTCAAATCCCTTTGCATTTCATAGAAGACACTACAGCCACCACTACTAAGAATAATCCATGGAGTAGACAGCAAGAAAGAGAACAAGACCAACCAAACCTGCATAGGCTGAGATCCTTTCCCCCAAATTCCTCCTCCTCTTCTGTAAGGAATAAAATATCTGCCTATCTATCCACGCATCCATCCATCCTTCCTAATTTTTGCTGACTTCACAACACAAAACAAATCTTCCACGGAGGAGGCACCTTATTGCCAAATCATGACAGACGTATTTGGACGTGTGC
Organism: Ceratotherium simum simum; assembly: GCF_057802395.1. Lineage (NCBI taxonomy): Eukaryota > Metazoa > Chordata > Mammalia > Perissodactyla > Rhinocerotidae > Ceratotherium > Ceratotherium simum. The sequence continues at coordinate 29,295,413 of NC_141934.1, forward strand.
CTATCTGTAGTGTGCAGACTATTACTATATAAACATTTAGGGAAGAATTCAAATACAAGTTTCTTCTTTTTCCTCTCATTTGCTCTACAAGCAAATCTTAAGGAAAAAAAATCTTGAGTCACCAGTCACAAGGAAAGACACAAATCAGAGCTTGAGAATTGATAACGCAAACCCCGGAGCACCAATGTCGAGCCGACAAGCACAGAAGAAATTCCAAATCAAACCATCCCCAAACTGGTGCCAATCGCTCCTTGGAAATGAACTCAAAAAACTGCAATAGCCATCAGCTGCGACTCACGACCTCCGTATTAGAATAAATAGCGGAAAATAAACAGATTTTCTAAACATTGAGCTAAAAAGTTTTAAAACCTGACCCCAGAAATAATGTGTTACATACCTGGGATTTGTCCATTTGCTATTGTTTCAATTTTCAGTACCATACTGAGCAAAAAGTAACCAACCTAAAAGTGGCAAAAGTATGTGACCAGACTAGGAATTCTCCCGAGTCACAAGTGAAGTTTCGGGAAACAAGAATAAAATAAGAACCATTGAGTTTCCAACTCTCTCTGCCCAGCTGTGAATGGACTGGGTCTAAATTGGTGGGTATCAGAGACTGAGTCAGATTTTAATATGTCTCCAGAGTCGTTCACGATGCCCTGTAACTCCACAGAAGACAGTTCACTGTACCATCAGAAAACGGCTGCACACGAATACAATTGACACGTTATATTTAAATCCACACAGTAAATGCGGAATGCACCCCTGTGTGCCAAGAGATGCACGCACTCTGGTTTTTAACACTTGCAAAATGAGCCATTTTATCAGAGATGCCCAGACTTTCGGTTCACCTAATAATATGAATTAGAAAGAGGCCATGCGGAAGTGTAACATCATCTTTTAGATAAATTCCATCTGCATGGAGTGGTCCTTGCAGGTGACTCCGAGCTGTGCTGGGATTCTAAGTAGGTCCACTGTGAATAATAGCTCACCTTTCCCAAATGAAGGATTCTACCCATCTTACCTTGAAGCACTAATAATACAGACGAGGCATGCCAAATGCAAACTGCAGTGAAAACAGTTGTTAGCACATCTGGGGAAAATGAAGCCACTGTCGCAGCTAATGTGAATATACTGAAGGCTAGTGGGACTCACCTGTTTTCCGAGCCAGTAGATTTCTTCTGACAAAGGATGACAGCTGGTGCATACTTCCCAGTATAATCTGTGCTCTCCCTGACATCCCAAATGGAAGGGCTGCTGGCTCTCACCCCAACGATGTTCACGCCTTTCTTCACCTTGGCCCTGTGGGAGACAACGAGTGCATAGCTGAGACCACGCTGGGGAATCCTGGGTTCCTGCTGGTTCTGGGAACACCATGAACTTAATTGCACATTGTTGCCTGGCAGGTGGAAGCTCATGTTTAATAGGTCACATTTTTGCAATTGGCTTCTGAAATCCATCTGTCCTAATTTTCCCCCAGTTATTCCCACCTTTAACAGAAGAGCTAGTAACAACAGTACATTGACGGTAGGCAAGAGTCAGATACACAAAGAAAGAATAATATTGTGTTAGTGGATGGCTTTAATTAAAAAAAAAAAAAAAAAACTACCTGAAAACCCCTAGACAGTTAAAACTAAATAGAAAAAGGAAATGAATTTAAACTGCAAAAGTAAAATTGATAATAACAGGACACATTCATTGAATGTCTCCTTTATGCCAGGCATTGATGGGCACTTCACCTGTATTACCTAATTTCCCAAGCAAAGTTCCAAGTTCAAAATGGGGAGGCAGCCGCTCAGACAGGTTAGGGAATAACGATGGCCCATAGGAAACAGGGGTGCCGAGACATGAACAGATCTGCCCGCTTCTGTTTTTGCCCTTCCCACTACACAATCATCATCGTTATCCTCACCATCACCATGACCGTCATCTTCAGCATCATCAGTACCTACACTTATGAATTACTTACCATAACCCAAGCACTCTTCTAAGTTCATTATAGTTTTATCTCCTTTAATTCTCACCAATGCCCTATGAGGTCAGTACCAATTTAATTTTCACTGAGCTGCTGAGAAACCTGTGGACCACGCAGCTCATGAGCAGGTGACTGGGATATGAAATGGCTTCTACCCACAAGGCAGGTCGAACCATGCACAGTGCTTTCCTCGGCTCCACATTAAACTTTCTGATGGTGAAGCCACTTCTTTTGATCCCACTCACATCCTCTGTCACTCAACAGTGGTCAGTACGTGTCACGAGATCTAACATCTACTGAGACTTTAGACAAAGACAAATTTACCGGAGCAGGTGCGCCCTCCACCACAGACTCTGTTTATTATTTCTATCCTCCTTCATTTATTCCTTCCTTCATTCATCCCTGGAAAGGGATAGATGATATGGCCACAGGCTTTTCTCCAAGCTATCAGTGACTTTGTTCCCTACTGAGAAGCTGGACAAGTGAGAAAGGACACAGGGCAGAGCTGGTTTCCTTGTACGTCCTTATGTTTCTCTAAGAAATTTCAAGTGAAAAACGTATATGGAATGGAGAGTATATAGTAAAAGGACAATGCAATAATTGCAAACAGTTCGATGTATGAACTGCCTATATGCTTGAAAAAGTCATGTTTTCTCTTCTTGGTCCCTTGAGCAAAATATGAAGAGTTTTGAAGCAAGAATACCAAATGGGGTGGTTTGACGGGTGACAGGGTAGAAGACAATGCCAGAGGGCAGCCTCTGACATGCCCGTTCCAGATTCGTGATTACTGTACCTGTATGAACACAGAGGCGAGGCAGTGGATCCCGAGTCCCCACCTAAAATCCTCACTCTTAGGATCTGGGGAGACGAGCAAGAGGGGAGGGGACAATAATCAGGACTGGGGCTTGGAGAGAAAAGGAGGGCTCTGCCCCTAACATAAGAACACCATTTCCCATAGAAACAGCTTTAAAAGACATCATGCAGAAGCAGCTCACACAGCAGGTCTGCGGCGGCCGCCCTTAGAAAGCCCCGCGTGCACGGCTGGCCACCGGCGGCATCTGGGAACTGGGATTTCGAGGGTTCTCTCCATTCCCTGATAAGAGGGGCTCACTGTGCCTAAGTGGTTGTACAAACGATGTAGTTTATGCTGGACCCCTGCTTTCTATCTGGCTGCCTGGAATTAGGGCGTATACCCAGCAGAGGGTGCCAAGGTGACCAGCCCCCCGTAAAAACCCTGGGCTCCTAGGCTCAGGGGAGCTTCCCAAGTACCCAACATTTCACAACTCATTGCTGAAGGAATTAAGCGCATCCTATGTGACTCCCCCGGGAGTGGACTTTTGCAAGCTTGCGCCGGTTTCCTCCAGACGCCATCCCCTGCGCCTCTCCCTTTGCTGAATTCGCTTTGTACACTTCTGCAGTAACAACTCTTAGCCATGATTAGGACTATATGCTGAGTTCTGTGAGTCTTCTCAGCAAGTCATCACCCCCAGGAGTGGTCCTGGGGACCCCTACACACGCAGTGATTTGACTAGTCTACAAAGGGAAGAGGAATCATTTCCCTTGTGTGGCCCTCAGTGCTAAAGCTAGCCTTTTTAGCAGGTGAGCATCATACAGCAGTGTTTCTATAGGAAAACAAATAAAATGTTTTGTGTTGCAAATAACCATTGTGCAAGCCAAGGTTTTGAAGGTGGTCACTTACAAATTGGGAATCGCATGCATAGGCCAGAAAGCTGTCTGACCTTCTAGATACTCAGGTGAAACACACAGGCGAATAAACTATGATTCTGGCCTTGCAGGAACTCAATTAAATTGTGGGCAACCAAGATGTGGTGGTGAAAAAAAGTTCAATTCACTGTGGACAGCTACGATTATATCAACATGAATTCTAAGGGCTGTCCCAATTACTGTGCACTGGAATTTTAGTGAACCAAATTTACTTTAAATAAATAGGTCATCAACCTGGATTTGGCAATCTTTTTTATTATACTGGAGATATCAGTATATAGGCTTTTTCTGATATAGAATGGGCTCATATTTTTCTTAAATTTTATTCATAAGTAGGTCATTTGGAATTCAGATAATGTTTCTCTAATGAATCATTTTTAACTTCTCAGGAAAGAAGACGATTGCTTATTTAACCCACGAAGCACCCATATCTGTTGCTAATAATTTTATTACAGCGACATGAAACTACAATTGATAGCATTATTTCAAAGGGAAAATTCTTTCTGAAATTTAGTGCAGGATACTAGGAAGTTATCTTTCATAGACACAGACTATTTCCATAAGAGAAGACACATTTCTACAGCATAATTCAGACGTTCTGAATTGGAGAAGAAATCCTTGCTCAAGAGATATCACTGAATAGTGTGTGTATATCAAGTATGAACGTATGCAAGAAATTGAGTGGTTATTCCTTAGAGACGTATCTATAGTATTTACTGAACACAGTTTGCATTGAGTTAATAATTCTGAAACGCTAATCTCAGAGCTGTAAGTGGCAGCGTTTTAGAGCCATCAGGATAATTCTTAGAACACGTGCAGTTTGGCTCCACTGGGTCTGAACCAAATGCTAATTACTTTCTTTGTTTATGACAACTGAGTTACTTACATTCATTAATGGAAGTTTTATAACTGATTTGTAGTTCAATAAATACAGGTTACACTGACAGCTTCATTACACAGAGATAAACATAGCACTTGATTTCCAAAGACACTTTGCCATAAATTTATACTTAATACTATATCTGCTATAGCAATAGTGGGGAAAGCCATAATCTCCCCCCCATCGTATGCACATGCCCTGTGGATTGGTGTAAATAAAACCTGCTTGGGGTAAGGGTATATCGTGTTTTTAAAACATAACATAGCTATGGTGTATGTATATGTATATAGACACACACACACGTATATACACACACAAATACACACATATATATACACACATGCATATATACATACGTAAACACACAGAAACATATATATGCACACACATGTACACATACATATAAATGTGTGTGTGCGTGCACACGTGTGTTCCAAGTACAGTATCCAGTAACATAACTGAAACAGCTAATAACCTGAGCTCAGAATTGCCGTGCGCATTTGCTGTTTTTGCTCTCCCACATCCAATCTCTCATGTTCTGGGTAACAGAAGGATGCAACACACTGACAAGTGTTGTAGATTTGGTTAATGGCATCGTCCTGATTAACTGGTGGAAACCTGTATTCCCCCACTGGTTCAAAGTCCAACAAAAACCTCTTTGGGTCAAAGCAAAACTTTTTTGAATTTCTCATGTCTCATTTATTTGTTCTCCTTAACTGTGGGAAAGAATAAAATATGTTCTCATATGCAGTAGCTATACATCATATTTTGCAATCACTCATTGCTTCTAATTTCTCATTGACCAGGAACAATTTATGACAGCACCAGTTCCCACCAAGCCCACACATTACATAGCATACAACATTTCATTTACTTCAAGAACTAATTTCAGCCCCGTCCTTATGTCTTGGCACTGCCCCAGCCAACAATTACATTAATGTGTTTGTTTATGATGTTATTAGCAGTTCTTTGTGAATCACATCCCACTTTTCGCTCCATGAGGCACTGGGCTCTCTTTCAGTGTCTGGAATATACTTGCTAAGTCCCTGCCGTGGCTTTGGGACTGTCCCCATAGACGCAGGTAAAGACCAAGAGCACTACAGAAGAGCTGATCCTAGTTAGGTAATAACCTAAATTAGCAAGTTCCAAATATTTTTTTAACATGTAAATTATTTTATAGTACTCAGCCTTAATATAGGCATATTCATTTATCAATTTATACTAGGACTATTGAAATAATACTATGTGTGCTATAAAACATACACAAAATATAAATAAAAAATGATGAGATTGCAAATAACCATGTTGAGAAGTTCTATTGTTTCCTCATCCCAGAGAAACATTTTGCACACCCCTTGGGGTGAACACCCCACTCGAAGGGGATTGCTCTAATCCACCGGAAGCTTTAATTCCCAAGTGTAGGATGAAGACACACAATGAGCAGAAGTCACGTTATCATGAAGCAGGTAAATGGATATTAACAAGATGCTTAAAGGTTCCTGCCACCTCTTTGTGTTCAGTCTTTACGAGGATGAGGGAATCTGGTTTCAGGCTGCCATTTTTTTGGTAAAGTTAAATATAGAATGAAGCCCAGTTACCTCCAGGCAAACCATTTTGATGTCCTGCTATCAGGGAGGCATTGCAAGTGCCAGAGGGACAAAGTCCCTGCTGTCAAAGGACGACCACCTTTGGGAGACAAAGGAGCAGAAGATCAGACATGGAGAGGAGCTTGCTCACCTAGGGAAGGGGAGTCTCCAGGACGCCCAGTGGGAGGAGCCAAGAGTGGAGGAACAGCGGGGGCCTGGCCTCTGTAGGCCAGACCCTCTGCTGTGTGAGAGGGAGGTGAACAGTCCTCAGTAAACGGTTGATTAATTGACCACTACCAGGGCCTAGAGTGGAGCTCAAGTCATTAATTAGAAAGCACACACTGAACGGGGTTGACAACTCAAACCGTGAGCACAGGCCTCATCCACAGGGCAGCTGCCAGGCCTCCCCGTGCCACCCACCATGCAGGCCTGGTGCTGCCAAATCTTCACCATAGTGAAGAGAGGCCAGAAATCCTCACTTTCATGTGAAATTCCAAAATTTTACAACACTGTCCAGGCCAAACAGACCATCTGAGGGTTGGAAGCAGCCTGATGTGATCAGTTTGTGACATCTACTGGCTGGAACGCAGTAGGTTTAATCTATCCCGAAGGAGCGAATGAATCAATGAGTGATGTGAAAACGTCGTGTTACCTCTGGGGTGTAATCGAGGTATCAAGAGTCAAAACGCACTTATACCCACATTCTCCCCTCCACATATACCCTTGAATAATAATAGCTCTATTGTGTTTTGTCTTGATTAAGTGGATGGAATGTGCTCATCATAGAAAAACAGTGAGTAAGCCACAAAGGTATAAGGAAGAAAGTAAAAATGACCTGAACTCTCATCACGCTGAACCTAAACCATCAATATTTTAGTCATCATCCCTCTATGTACTTCTTTATTCACACGCCATCTGTATTTTTATATAAATAGGATCATGCCCAGGACTGCCATACAGCCACACAAAACGTGCATTGACCAACCCCAGGAAGCATGATACACAGAGATTATAATGTGAATGGGGCCTCCTAGAGTTGAGCAGTGCAAAACCTGCACAACTGTATGCAGCAGCCCTGATGACATTCAACACGCTGCTTTATTCACAGACCATCCTGGTCTCTCTTCTCCATCAGCTCCAGGGACAAACACAACAGTTTAAAGCAGGAACTGGGTTGGCCACCTACCAGCTCAGGGGAGCCCAAGGAGGAGAAAAGCCAAAGCCACAGAGCACTGCATCTTGACTCAAACAGACAGCAACAGGTGCTGTCAGCTGTCCAGCCAGGCCAGCTGTTTGCTTTGAGGACCTTCTGTGACTCCTGGGGGCGAGATGGGGCAGCATTTTTCATTCCATTACACCTGGCCTGTGGGCTTTCTTTGCCAGCTCAGACAGATGTTCAATGCCTTTTAAAGAGTGATCTTAGTGCTAAACGCTTCCTGCACACAATCTCAAGTTTTTCCCAGCACCTGGTTTTCCTTCTGACTCTCAGTTCGTGGGAAGGGCCCCGAAGGCCAGTCTTTCCTCTGAGCACGAGGTCGCGACAGACAAGGGATCAGCAGAAAAAGGACAGAAGGGACTGCACACCAGACGGGAACCGCGCCAGGGGGATGAATACAGATACCGCTGTCAGAGATTTGGAGGGAGTGGCCCCGGCCCTCCTCTCAGCAAAAAGGCTTTGGATATAAACCACTGAAGCAGGAAATAAATATAATGAATAATATTTGGTGAGTAAACCAAACCTGTTACTTTGTTTATTCATTCAACAAATACTTTCTGAGTCCCACCTGTTTTCCAGGCACTACGCACAGCACCGAAACGCAAATAAGAGCAAAACATGCATGTTTCCTATGGACGTAGAACTAACATCTTAGTGGGAGAGATAGAAGACACATGCGCACACATTTATTATGTTGATAAATTCTACAAAGAAAAAGAAAGCAACGCAAAGGGATAGAGCGCCCAGTGTAGGGGGGCTATCTTAGACAGACTTAATTTATTTTATTACCTGCCAAATGGTAAAGCCAGCAATTAAACCACATGTGCAGGCAGAAGGGAAATACATATACATACACGGATCCCTTCTAAATTTGACTTGCTGTTTGCCTAGCATTGAGTAGGGAGGAAAGTCTCCTTGTTCCTCCTGAAAATAGTCAGACCACCACTCAATGGTTAGGGAAGTGGTTTAAATATTCCACAGCTTATTATGCAAGACCAGTGTTCATGGATTCATGGGGATCATTACGACCCCATGAGAACCTGTAATTCTCATTTGGAAAAACAAAGCCTTGATATAGACAGCACCCCTCAACACAGCCTCCGTAAAAGATGGCTGAGTTGGAGGGGGCGGCAAGAGAGGGCAGAAGATGCTGCACTGGCTCATCATCAGTTCCAGAAAGACAAGTCAAGTTATTGCCTCATTGACACTAAAGCAATAAATGACCACGCTCTCTGCACTGCCCATATGTCCATGATTAGACGGGACCACCTCATTCTCTATACACTAATGAATCTCCCATCGTGGAGTCACCCAATAAATCAACAGACATGCAAGAAAAAGTCCTATTCTTTGTGGAACATAATGAACTCTATAAGATACAGTACACCAAGTCCTTAACCTAGTGTCTGGTAGAAAATAAATTTTAGCCATTGTTATTACTATTTCCTTTGTTACATAGAAACCTTGACGCCTGATTATTTTCAATCAGTTTTCATCCTCTTTCCATCTCATCCGTATAATAATCACTAGACAAAGCCCTAGCCCTTCTAAAAAAATAGAACAAAACAAAACACAATCTCTGCACTCCAGTGGGAGACAGAAGACACAGATTCGAAGTTCAAATTGGCTCTAGAAGTTCCAAATTTCGAGAGGGCCATAATCCCAGCCTAGCAAGCAGGATGAATATTTGCAAGAAAACCAAATCTGGAGTGGCTTTCCCAGTGACACGTGTTTCAGAACATTCGACTCCCTCCCCTGTTCCCCGGGCCCAGCAGTGCTCTGGGGGCCGGGCTGTGTGTGGTTCCCAGGGTCTGGGATAAGATCTAATTTTATTGTCTGTTACAAGCCCCAACCTCTAATTTCACTTACAGCACATAATAGAACTGGATTGCTGTTTTCTCCAGCCTTCAAGGTTACCAGTGTTTTCGAGGGGTTATTTAAATCTATTTCTTTAATTAAGGAAAACATTCTAAATCAAAACCAGAATTATGGTAAGAAACTCACATTTCAGGGACGTCTTTTGGGAGGTTTTTAAATTTTAATTAACCTTTTCTTCATCGAAAAAATAAAACAAGCATGTTGTAAATATTCAAACGTTACAAATACGGATACAAGAAGAGTTTCTCTCACTGCAGGTTTCTCTTCCCCAACTTGTCCCCAGTTTAGTGCACATTTTCTGGGAGATCAACATGCTTAGACATGTAGATTTTCAAAAATACCAATGGCAACACACTGCACACACTTACACTTAAAAACATATCTTGTAGGTACATCCATAGCAGCGTTTAAAGATCCACTGAATTCTTGATTCACAGCTGCAGTCACACGCTGCTTAACGACGGGGACACATTCTGAGAAATGCGTGTTTAGGCGATTTTGTCATTGTGCAAACATCATAGAGTGTGCTTACACAAACCTAGATGGTATAGCCTGCTACACACCTAGGTGATATAGTGCTAATCTTATGGGACCACCGTCATATATGTGGTCCATCGTTGACTGTAATCCATTGTGTGGGTGTATTTGAACAAAACCTAATTGACTGGTGGCCATCTGATGGACAAATAGGTGGGTCATCTTCCTAAAAATGGAGGTTGCCAGATGGCAGAGGGTTGGTTAAAAAGACAGTGGGAAAATTAATCCTACCGTCTTCTGTCCCTAAGCAAAGGGACACCTTGACTAACTAAGAAGGAAGTTATTTCCCTAGAAATGCAGAAGAGGAAACACATTAATGTATTTCAAAAAATTATCACCTTTCTCATTTCACAAGTGAGAAAACTAAGATTTAAAAGAGGTTACAAAGACCAGATAGTTCCTCAGGCCTCCTGCGTGGACTGTGGGACGAGTGAAAGAACAGAAGCACTTACTACACTGTGCTGTCACCTGCCGAGTGTGGCGGTTGGTAGCACTTTTCTTCCAGCCACATGTAGGATTTACTTCTCCACTGCTTTGAGGTTAGGTGTGGTCACGTGGTTTTGTTCAATAAAATGTGAGCTGAAGGGACACGAGTCACATTTGGCCGAGGCTTGAAGAGTTAAAGCTTGTTGCAGTGTCTTTTCCCTCCAGCCCAGTGATTGTAAATGTTCCATCCATGTGGCAGCTGCTCCATCACCTGGGCCCAACAGAGTACAAACCAAAGCGAGGAAAGTGGCAGATATGTAATGAAAGAGAAATAAAACTTGGCTTCAAAACACTGAGGTCTTAGGGTTATTTGTTACTGCAGCATACCCTAGACTATACTACCTCTCAGAGAAATCCTTCTCTGACTCTTCTCCTAGTAGCAGATAAACTAAACGCTTGAGTAAGAATTTGTGGATGTTTACTGAGCCCTCATTACATAAGAAACAGACTGACCTGGTAGTTATTGGAGAGATTTACTCTTTGTGTAGAACAGAGATAATTTTCCAGATTCTACGGCACTGGGTAAAAAAGCAGAGGACATGTTCCATTTTTTTCATGAAACCAATTATTATTCCACTCTCACGTGTTTTCTTATATTTTTATATTAAAAAAAATTCCTGATAGAGAAACTTGATGATTTTGTAGCCTTGGGAGCTGAACGTGGGGGCTCAATCTGTATGTGTCACAACTACAAAATGGGGTTTATTTAAGGAGAGGTGGTTCATTGTTCCTCCTCTCCGACTGCACCCGGCAAGTTGTTCTTTCTTGCTGTAACTCCTCAGACTCTTGACTGACACCAAAGACTAATTCTCAGCAGCCCACTTCAGAACCAGCCCCTCTGTTGACATCGCCTCACAGCACTTAACAGCCCACGTGCTGTAACGCTGTTATTTGTCAGCAGCCAGCTGTTCCGCTTTCTACAACACTTAAGTAACGATTTCACAGCCATCACCAGACTGCCATAATGACACTGGCTGAAAGCTAAGTCCTAAAACTGGTTGTAAACTGCAAAGAATGCCAGGGCAGGTGAAGACAGACACTTTGAGAAGTAAGAAGGGACAGCTTGCTCATTTTCCATTGATTGATTTAAATTTCCATTCAGCTTTCTTTCCTTCACCTCAGTCCAGTCAGTGTTCAGCAGATATGGCGGGTTGTATTTCCCAAAGATGACCACAACAGCATCCATCTCCTGTCCCACATGCTCCTCCGACAATGTGACTTTGTCTCTCCCCCATCAAGTAGGAAGGCTTGCACCTAAGCAGAAGCAATGCTATGACACTTATGAGCTAGGTCAGAAAAGGTGAATCCATTTCCATCGTCTGTGTGTGATGCTTGCATTTGGAGCTCTAAGCCACCACTCAGAAGTCGGAGGCTTCCATACTGTGAGGAAGTTCCACCACCAAGTGGGGCCATGTGCAAGTGTTCTGGCTGACAACCCCAGCTGAGGTTCCAGGTGAAAGCCAACATCCACCATCACCCATGTTTGGAGTGAGCCTTCAGTGGAGTCCAGCCATCAGTGGTCTTGTCGCCTCTTTCAAGCCTTCCTGGAGCACAGACATCTACCCCAGATAGGCTCCATCCCAATTCCTGAACCACCAAATCCATAAACATAAGAAAATGGTTGTTGTCTAGAGCACTAAGTTTGGGGTGGTTTGTTATGTAGCAAGAGAAAGTGGAACAACAATGTTCTGACCCAAAACTGAGAAATCATTGCCTACTTGTTCTTGGTTTTCAACAGAGGCTCAATTCTCCTTGGGAAGGTCAGTCTCTCCCTCAGAAGTCAAAGAGGGCAGCTTATGAGCTGAATTTAGCCTACAAATCTCCTGTCTGACAGAGGTTAACTTCCTTGTGATAATTTGAACCAATATTTTAAGACATTTCCTTTAAAATCCTTATTTTTGGCTTATCTTAAAACATAGTACAATCATACTTGATCTACATGCCTTAATAACACCAATCAGCTGAGGCTGCCACCTTTCAACAGTGCACGTTTTCTTCAGTTTTCCCTGGTCCTCAAAATCCCCTAGTGCTTCTCCAAACACAAACATCTTTCTTATACCCAACCTAGACTTTTCACTCAATTTTATTACCTGCCTGTCCCTGAAGGCAGATGACTTTGGGACCCCTGCTTTTTTTGCCCTTAAAATTAACAAAGGGTCCAATGTTGCTATTGTATCAGTAACTCCAGATTCTAATGGTTTAATTGCAGTCCTGTGACTACAGAACACAGAGAACTCAACATCCTCTGATACTTTGTTTGGGGAGAAGGATATATATACTGGTAAGAAGGAAGTAACACAGATGGGCAGAAATCAAAGTCCTCTTCTAACTGGAAAGTCCTTATACGTAGGTTAGTGAGGCTTCTCTCTTGCTCTAAATTCCTTCCCAAAAGATTGGAAAAAAGTATGTCTGTTGAGTTATGAGAGTAAGTGAATAAACTGTGTTCAGAAAGAAACATCACAAAGAAATGAGAAAGGTGAATCCATGTGTTATGTGGACAACTTCCAACAGAACTGTTTAAATGTATGTAGATTGGCAGTTGAAAGATTGAGTGTGCAACAGGAAAGTAACATTGTAACTGTGTTTTCTCCCATACTAAATTCTATCTATCCATCTATATATTTATCCATCTATCTTTCTATCCATTGTCTATCATCTATCTATCTATCTATCCTCTATCTATTCATCTATGATCTATCTATCATCTATCTACCTATCATATATCTAACACCTATCTATCATCTGTAGATAGATAGGTAGTCTATCTCTCTCTAGATAGATAATCTCTAGTGATTAACTCTTTCCTTTTTATCTTCATGTATGCTTTTAAAATCACCCTCTCTTTTCCAAATCAAAAATTCTGATACCTTGCCCATCTATTAGCACCTTCTCTTCACCATCATCCCTCACATAAAGACCTGGAAAATGTGACTATTTGTTGAATTTGATATTTCCCAGCAAGTAATTCTCCTTTATTGAGAAGAGAAATCTGGAGATCTGCTTTCAGGGGTAATCCAATCAACTCCTCTGGAGGATGCAGGCGATAAGGCTTACGGTGCATAAGGTGGTGAGACCTAGTCCAACTTCCTGAAATTTCTCAATGATGTGGACTCCAGCTAGATCAGACCCTCAAGTCCCAAGCCCACGTTTCTGATATATTGAAGGCCTGGCCTCCTTTGGTGCTTTCTCCCTACTCCTAACGGAGTTCCAGTCACTTGAATAATCCTCTCCTCTAGCCCCACTGTGGCGTAAAACTTCCAGCCTTCCAGACAGTATATTCTCCCGAGCTATTTTATTGTCTCTCTCTGTCCTTCCAAGACACCAAATACCTGCCAACTCTCTTAGGCTGTCAGTAAAGACAGCAACAATATTAGGAGTTGCACCACATCACTAAACCCATCACGACGCCTTCTTTTCCAACTTCGTCAGTCTTCTTATTTACTGGTGCTCAGTAGGCCAGTGGCACTGACACAGAGCTCGCTGCTTATCAGCTAGATTGAGTGCATGAACGTCTATTTAATAGAACATATTTGAATTTGGGAACGTCCTAATGAAAAGGTAGTACCTTTCAAACAGCACGCCTCCAGGCGGCATGAAGCTTGGGTCTACAGCCACAGAACCACCCTGGGATGACCTCTTGGCAAGATGGCAGCTTGAGAAGAGTTGGCTTGTCTACTAAGCCAAATAAGGGTCGGGACCTGTTAAGTATACACATATTCACAAAAGGCTAGGGAAACAAGACATTTATTTCAAAGATTTCCATGTATAAAAAGACATTAGATAGTCATCAGAAGGAAAAATATTTTTGTGGGACTTTTAAAACATATTTTGTAGTTCATATTTTGTTTATATTTCAAATTAATTAGCAGCAAAGCGTGGCTACAATGATCTGTCAGTGTCCGAGAATTTTAAGTTCTTAATGTGACTCTGCTAAACCACTTCCTATCCCCCATAGAATCTGAGTAAAGTGAACAGAAAGTAAAAACAAAGACAATAAACTTGTTTATGATATATATTTAAGTGAACAGATATTCTGACATTATAGTTCTGTTTATGCTTCTCTCTGTAGATAACAAAGATAAAAATATAGATACGTATAAGAAAGCTGGACATATATGTCAATATTTGATAGTTAAATCTTGCATGATTGGGTTACAGGTAATTTACATATTCAGCTTTGTATTTTCTCCATTAAAACACCAGTTTTCTGTCATAAATATGCGTGATTACATACGAAGGCAAAGTTTAGAAGATGCCTCATGGACTTTTACATTTCCTTTCTGCCTCCATTGCTTACATATCTGAGTTGCCTTCTTCAGCCTGGAAGAACATGCAGCACAGTGGACAGAATAGTCACTCTGTTTTCTGAGGTGTTCATCCTCGAATGGAAACATCTGCAGCAGTCCATCCCACTCATCACTTGTCCACACACCAAAATGGGAGGAAAAGGTGCTCTTTCTGTCTCAGCCAATACTCCTGCCAACAACTGGCTACTTGGCCCCTGGATCAGCATCGGGTTGAAAGGTCCCTAAGATTCTGCTCTACCAGTCCACACTTAGCCCAAATCCCAACACGTGGCTCATTACAATGGGGGTTGTTCTCATGTCTTCCCCTGGTAATGGAGTGGAGCGGAGCTTTATCTGCCAAAGGTGCTTTAGTGAGAAGGAGAGGGTTGTCTTAGCAGTGGTTAAAAATTGCAGCAAGACCTCAAATGCTACTATAATACGTTGCCCTCCTTTTCAAGAATGAATAGAAATAATTTTCCAATTTTACTTGGACATATATTTACATCTGATGGCCCAGTAAGCCATTCGCCTTGCTTGCATATATTCTGAAAATGTACTGTCCACAAAGGTAGCCCCTGGTCATGGGAATCTATTTAAATTTAAAATAGTTAAAATAAAATAAAATAAATTCAGTTCCTCAGTGGCATAGCTACATTTCAAGAACTTAATAGCCACATGCAGATAGGGGCTACCATATTATATAGTAAAGGTATAGAACATTTTCATCATCACAGAAAAATTTATCAGATAGCAATGTTATAGAATAATTTTTACAAAATTATGCATCCCCAGGCACATTTTAAAGTTGACATTTAAAATTTTTCTCTCCTAAACTGCAAAGGTTGAAATTTTCAGTATATTGTAACTATTGACATTTCAAACTTAAACTGTTATATCATTCTTTTAAAAGTATTCACTGGAGTCTAAATACCATGGTGATTTGATACCCACCATTATTTGTTTTAAAAAAATATACAGACAACCTCTTCTTTACCACACTTGAATTTTATATTTATTTTTTCTCTTTTAGCTTGCATATCCATTTTATTTCTTTCAAAGAATTTTATCCTAATATATCTATATTTTTTATGTCTGAAAGTCATTCATTGATCACTCTGTCTTCTCTGCAACAAAAATATGTATATAAAATCAAATTTATTTTTCCCTTTGTCCACATGTTTCTAAACGCGGTTTTTAAAATTCTAGATTGAGATTCATTAGAATTATATTCAGTACACACTTAAGCAAAAAAGATATAAATATATATTTATATATAATAATAAATAATAACTATATATATATAACTTTTAAAGAACAATTATTCAATATAAAACAGTAAAAGATTATTAGAAATGCATTGATTAATAAGAGAAATAGAGTAATATTGTCAGTATAGTCTATTTTAGCTGAAGTAAGAAACAAGCCTGACTCATACTGGCTTAAAATAACAGATGTATTTTTTGCTCATACTTGAGGGTCTGTGTGGATAGGCAGGAATTCAGGCCAATGGAGCCCATATGGCGATGGTACCGTCACTACATGACACTTCAGAATCTCCCAACCCAAGGAAGAGAGCACATGAAATATCACCTTGTGTTTCATACGTGCTTCTCCATGGGAGTGTTGGTCAAAGCTTGTCACACGGCCCCAGCTTTCTCCATGGGACCAGGGAAATGTAATCCTCCTGCAGGGTCCCATCTGGACAGGAAATCTGAAGCAACTCTAGAATATTTCAAGTAGAAAGTATTCAGTTTGAGGATTAGAAAGCACTGGCGAGCTGGAAGTAAGAGTTGGGAAGGCTCTCCCAGCCCTCTCCACTGCCTGCTGCCCTCAAGTGCATGATTTCCAACACCAGCTCCCAGCTGCTGGGAAACTCAACAATCTCTGTGAAGCCACAGGGGAACAATGCCTTCTTTTCTGCTTTCCAAATCGTTATGCCTCTCCTTGGCAGACTCTAACCCAGAACCACATGGGAAAAGGGGCTCTGGGACACGTAAGTGCAAGTTCCTGCCCTGAAATGCAGAAGACAACGTCGAAGAGGGGGTCAGTCATGGAGAATTGACGACAGATGTCCTAGCACAGGGACAGTCTTCCCCAGTTAGAGCACATGTCAGTGGATCACTGGAGGCACTTCATTTATTGCAAGAATGAGACAGGGTCAGCATCCGTTCAGTTCCCACATTTCAATTTTATAGATGTGGTCCTGAGAAAAGCTGGACTGAGTGCACTTTGTTATAGCAACATAACTCAATGCTTTGAACTCATAGGACAAAAATCACATTGTGATCCATCATGAAAAGTGATGTTTAAAGATCTGAGAATTTGCTCAGGTTCTCTGCCTTCTACTCTGTAGAAAAGCAAAGAATTAGAAATTGTGTGGCTTGCAAAAGGATTTGGTATCTAGTCATTAGAGCAATCTGCTTTCTCAAAGACACCAGCGTTATTAAATTGTCTACTGGGCTGTCAGCCCATAGAACCCATGGCAATCCATCATTGTGAGATCCTGGCTGGGTGAGCAGGGCAAATGCGAAGCTGAGTACCTTGACCTTCGATGCGTTCTTAGGAAGATTAAGTTTAGAAAAGATAGTATATTGAAGAGGAGAACTCAGAAAACAGATTATCTTAAACCGTTTATGTCTATATACTCTTTGAATGATTTTGCATAACACCAGGCATTTGTATGCCCCGGTTTAAAGACCTTTACAATTTAAAGGAGACTAGAGCTCTGGTAGATGATTAATTACAGCACAACCCACCAACATACAACTGAACACACTAGCTATTTTTTCCAGCAAGTACAAAGACCATGAGCTTCCTGCACATGTAATATTTTATACATTTGAGAAGTTACATGAGATAATGCCTGAGAAAGTAGTTGAGAAATCTATTTTAATTTCATTCCTCTTCCCTAATAGGTAAAGGTCATGATTTAACCTAGAATTTTTCTTCCTCCCTAAATCAGAAGTGCTTGTTAATAGTCCTTCTACATGGGCTCAATGCTGGACTACACCCCCAAAAGTCAACTGGACAGAATCTTTGATATTGAGCCCAACTTAAAAGACTTCATTTTCTTTATGATATTTTTTTGATCTGGAAAGGACAAGCATACCCTTGCTTTCTGTCATGTGATTCTAATTGAAATCCAAAGACACAAGGAAAATTTTCATGTTGAAAATTTGCTGGTAGAATAAGAAAAGACATGGGTAGAACATAGGTGCCCGCTTCAAGTAAAATGGAAACTGCTGAGTGGAGTGGAGTGTGGGTGGGAAATCAACAGCTGCAGAGGCCAGAACAAGGTATGGGTGATAAAAGAAGGTACATTTAAGTTCGATATGAAGAGTCTCTTAACACTGAAAGCTAACTGAAGCTTGCATGGGCAGACTCGTCAAGTGTGGCAACATGTAGACTTCCAAGAAGGGGCCTAACTGTCCATTGATGAGCACCGTGCAAGAGATCCAAGGGTTATATTTGATAAACAAAAAACATTTAATATGCATCATCTGTGTGCTCTAATTGCTAAGGATAAACAGCGGGCAAAATAGTTCTAGTTCATACTCTCGTGGAGCTTATCACCCAGGAATGAATCAGTCAGGTTAGGGTGTATTATGCTGTAGTAACAAATAACACCTACAAAACAAACAACGAAAGTTTATTTCTCATGCATGTACATGCTCAGGGCCAGTGCCTTCTTCCCTCAGGGAGAACCAAGAGAGGCTCTGCCATCTGGAATGTTTCCAGACACTGCCATAGGAGAAGAAAAGATGGAAACTCTGAAGCTGGTTTTTACTTGTGTCCACATGGAGGTGACACGTCTCTTTCACCTACTTGTTGTTCGTCTGAGCAGATCACATGAGCACGCCTAACTTCACAGCGATGGGGAAGTTTATCCCACTTCTCTGCCTAGGGTAGACTTTAGTGAATGGTAGCAATAGCCAATAAAGGGAGACAGACAAGAAACGAATGGATATATGATGATAGATACCGTGAGTGTAATGAAGGAAAAGTGTAAAGTGCCATGAGAGAAGAAATGCAGGGCCTATTGAGGTTGAGCAAATCAGAGAATGCCTCTCGGAGGAGGCGACACTCAATTTGGGATGTAAAAGAGCTAGTAGGATGAGACCCTAAAAATCATGTTGCACTTTGGGCGTCAACGACTTTACCATTCTGACTCTAACTAGACCATAACTAGCCCTAATTCAGGATAAACACTCTTCGAACCACTCATCAACCAATTTTTGTGCACCTACTATGTGAAGGCCATTCCCAATGCCCGTGCATAGAAGCCTAGTTTTCGAATCCCCACTCTTCACTTTTTGAAGAATGTTGCTTTTGACCAGCAACAGAGAGCAATGCTAGTTTCTCCAGAGCTAATCTCATTTATGGAACACTAGGCATGGAATCAGAGCTGTTCTTCATAGGAGAAGGCTCCGAGTTTCTTCACGTCACACTAATAGTTTCACTGATTGAAAATCTGCAGCAGACAAGATTTGGGAGTCCCTGAGATACTGCTGGAGTTAGAATAATTTATGGAGAGCGGTCTAGCACAACACAAGCTATTTAAAGCCGTATAATATACCCACAAACTCTTATTAAGGGCTGTGGTTTTCAACCCTATGAGACAGAAACCAGTTATCATTATGCATCACCATGAAAGTAGATGAAAATTAAATCAATTTGTTTATCTCTGGCTTCTCTGCCCAATTAACAGTTCAGAAAGAAAAGCATTCTGTCCAGATACTAGGACAACCCTCATTCAAATCGAGATATTAAAAATATAAATCTCAGGAGGCTTCAGCGCTAAATTTAATTATCAAAAGGGCAGGAGGCCAGTTGGGATCCAGCTTATGAACGGTTCATGCTATGAGTTAGAGTCGGACTTTCCGGATACCACCCATTTGAATTGAAGGAAGGTGAAAAGTTTCTACATAAATTAATCAGAGCATAAATGGATTTCTCTCCAGAAATAGAAGTGTCACTTTATTTTGATGGCTTGTGTGTGTGTGTGTGTGTGTGTGTGTGTGTGTGTAATATATAACGTATGTGCAATGTATATATACATGTACATTATACTATACAAAATATTTCCCAAGAAGTATATGTACATTATATATATATATATTTCACAATGAAACGCTGAAGCTTGGAATAGAATACACTACATATTTATTAATTAATTCATAAAATTTATGGAGGACTTTGGCTTCCACTAACCAAAAGTTTTCCAAACTCAAGTATCTGGCTCAAAGGTGCATGCTTCTGAGTGTGGAAAATCTGTAATAGATTGATTACCAACTGGAGGTCCAGATCCAGGTAATACTTGAGTTCTCAAATGATGTGTTTGAAGGTAGCACTGAATTTACTAATTCTTCCATGGTAGAATGTAATGGATTTGGTGCATCATATACTCAAAGAAGAAGAGAATGCTGCTTCAAACCACATCACTCAGTTTGAAGAGCAGTCCCTACTAGCAAGCACCCAACTTTCCATCAAGTTATTAAATAAATTGTTCATAGATAGATCACCAGACAACAGAGAACAGGTTACAATAGAGAGGCTGTGAGCAGGTCCTGAGTCCATCCAGAGCTCCTGGAATCTCATGGAATAGTATAAATATCCCAGTCCTTGCAGAGGGAAGACCCAGATTCTAGCTCAAGATCTGGCATCTCTTTTTCCTTGGACCACAAGCTCTATGAACCTCAATTTCATCATATGGGAAATGGTTATAACATGCTCGGTCCAACTACGGGGTTATCTTGAGGATCAGCTAAGCCTATGCGTGTACAAGACCTTGACCACTGCACTCCTCACCACTCCTTAAATTACTCTGTGCTCCCATATGCATCTCAAAGTGCCCTTGCCCGTGCTATTTCTTGGTCTAGAATGTTCAGAAACCTCTTGCACAGCTGGATAAATCTCATGCTTCTTTTGTGACGCAGTTTACAGAAAATCCTCTGGTGAAGTGGTCCTTGATCTTCTCTTCTTTGATCAAGTCAGGTAAACCACCCCTATACTCCAACGGTGCTCTGTGGATACTTCAGTTATGGCACCTGCCACCTTGTACTATAATTGACCTGCAATCAATGTGTAATTTACCATACTAAATAGTAAGCTCCATTATCTGGGTGCTTTTCATTAAGATCCCCTCAGCCTCCAGCAGAGCCTTGTGCATAGTAGGTGCTCAATTAATATGTTGAATTATCACACGTAGTAATTATTTTTAGGGGGTGCTTTAGTTTATTCCAGACATAAATCTGGGATGCTAAAATTATGCAATAGAGCATAACTGCAAGATATAACTCCCCAAAATAATATTTAAACATAAGGTTTTTCTGTCCTTTCTGTTACTTTGTGTCCATTTCTATAAAACTTTCTAGACTTTTTCAAGGACCATAGTGACACAAATTTCCACCTTTCCAGACTGCATACAGCTTTTGTTTGCTCTTTTATGTATTTTTTATCCTCAGTGCTTTCGGTTCTGTGCACTTGTGCATCTGTTCTTAGTTGAAGGTATACATGGATATTTTTTCCCATCCTTCCCTCTTTTATCCCCTTCTTAACACTTCCTGAGAGAGGAAGAGGGAAGACATACTACAGAGACATGGAGATGGTCAGTGTGATAGAGCACTGCAGTTAACCTACGGGGAAGGTTACAAGAGAGACGTTCGTTTTTCTGGTAGATAGTTCATTCCTTAAAATATGAAGGACTCAAAGCCTCCTCCTGAGCTGAACATCAAAGATCAAATGAAGTGGTCCTTTCAGGATGAATTCAGGACCCCGGAGGAAGGACAGGCTGACTGGGAAAAGATCTAGGATTGTGGGGGAGGAAAGAGAGGATTCACAGAGAGACATCAAGTCCTGAATGCCCATGTGAGATGGCGTCTCCTATCTGGGGGTAATAACAGAACTATTTAACAATTGCTACTTTATGGAAACCAGTCAGGACAGCCACGAATACTGATACGGCTGTCCCCGACCTGAGACAGTGAGGGCGTAGGAGGAAATGATGTGAAAGAAAGAACCAAACTCTTGGCCGGTAGAAAGTAAGCCTCTCTTTTTGAAGATGGACGATAGCCACTTTTACACATCGGCAGTTTTTAGGTATAACTAAGGCATTTCATGGGATTTTCACTTCTTTCTCCCAGAGAATCTGGTATGCAGCAATTTTAGTGATTATCTAGTCAATCTGCCTTATTTTATAGATGAGAAAACTGAAGCTAAGACAAATTGAATGACATGCCTAAAGTAAAAATGCTAATTTGTGGCAGCTCTGGCCTTCAGATCTAAGTCTCCTTGACTTGTTGAATTCATTAAAATAAAAGCAGGCACTTTTCTGATGGGTCGTGTGACCTGGCTCCTACCACACACATGGCAGAATATAGCAGCGTGGTCATAGGATCTGACAGAGCTAACAGACTAAAAGGAACAGGATTCAACAGCCCGCTGCCTTCTGGCATGACAATCATTGAATCATCTGGGACAGAGTGTCGTTCCTCCTCTTCAAGAACTTTGTGGATAAAGGACTCCACAGTCTCCTTGGACAGCTGTCTTGGGTGTCTGCTATTTTTGTCACTCAACTTTTTTTTGTTAAACAGTGCACTTTTGTTTCTCCAGAGAACATTTCCATCAGCCGTTCTCAAGCCCTGTAGACTGGGTGGAAATGACCTCACTCTTAGTTATAAGAGGTTCTTGATGGCTTACGTCAGTGATTCTCACAGTATCATCTGTGAACCCCTAAGGGATTATGGGACACTTTTGGGGATTCTGCAAGGTCAAAATATTTTCATAATGAAACCAAGATGCTGTTCACATTTTTCACTATATTGTCATTTGCACTAATGGTGCAAAAGCAATGGTGGATAAAACTGCTGTCGCCTTAGCATGGATCAAGGCAGTAAAACCAACTGTACTACTAGTAATTATATTCATTCACTGCAACACACTCACAATGTAAAACATGCCAATTTTACTTAAAGATGTCCTTCATGAAATAGTAAAAATTATTATTTTTATTAAATATATGTCCTTGAATACATATCTTTTTAATGCTCCGGCTGACAAAATACATATAGCACTTCTACTCCACGCTGAGTTCTCATGGTTGTCTTGAGAAATGCACGTGTTTATTCTTTGAGTTGCAAGATGAGCTGGCTGCTTTTATCATGGAACACTATTTTCACTTAAAAGAATTGTTTTTTAAAACAAATTCACAAATATACATTTTAAAAATGTCTCAG